>NW_024704759.1:7521997-8121997 GCF_018977255.1 Callorhinchus milii | reverse complement strand
AGGACAGTGAAGACCATCTAGTCTGTTTATGCATAGAATTCATCAGTGATGAAGGAAAATATCATTACAATTTAGTTAGCTAAATTTATTGAAAACCTAGATGTACGCTTACAGTTATTGTTAATATATGCCTTACACACTTGCCATAAACACCAGGCAAGTGTGGTTTTGAACTGTAGAAATGTGCTGATCTTTCCTTGGATCACTGCATGGTAACCCAAGAGTTGCAGTATTCGGAGTAATCCTTTTTAGACATTTTTTAATTTGGCCAAAAAAAGTTAAATGACATTGGAGGGTCTTTTAATTCTGGCATGAATTTCCACCTTCACCCCCCCACTTCCCATGTCAATTTGGCTAAATTGAAACTCTCCCTTTGAAGACAAGATTAAGTTTGTAACAGTCAAGATTGAAATGTGTATTTCTGATCTCAGTTAATGATTGATCATTAAATACTTTTGCTATCAAGATGTCTCCACGTTCCAACATTTTTATGATAAGTGAGTGGACGGTATGCCTTTTGTTGCTGAATCTGGTTATTTATTTTTCTTCATGTATAACACAGCAACATCTAACATTAGAAAAAAAAAATGCACCAAAAGATCTTCCATTTGCACAGATGATTGGGTGGGGTGGGGAAAAAAAAGACAGGTTTAGGAAAGGATTAAATAATGTGAATAACCTGAAAGCAGCAAGACAAGAAACATCTAGGTGTATAAGGCAAAGGCAATTTAATACAATCGGTGCTCAGTCAGGATGGGCAATATTGGATGTTCTTTTAAAAATAAAAAAGTGATTCAGTCCCAATTACTTTTTACATACTAAGAATTCATCAAAAAAAAGTCAAGAATCCAAATATGCAAACTTTGCCCATTTGAGCCAAGGCACAAGTTACACGACTCGAAGATTCCATGACTCGAGGATCTTCCGTTTCCATTTCAATTGCCTTTTCTGATTTTTATATATAAACACAAAAGTTTCTAGAGTTTTTCTTAAAATATAAATTACTCATGAAAAGAAATTAGCAGGGAAGACAGCTGCCAGTGGTTTCAGACTTATTTTTCATCTTAATGGACTACGAGATTCAGAAACAGACACACACGCTGTTAAATATAAAAATGTCAAAGTTTAAACAATCTTAAACACATTGACAGGTACAAGTTTCAAATTAAGATTTTAACAAGATACCTCCAGCACAGAACCAAGTTTTGGTCTGTCTTGCTATTTCAACAATCGGTGTGACTAGATAATTATTATCATCTTGGCATTCCTTAAACTGATTTTGCGTTTAAAAGATGCAATGTGTTGGGGTCATTAATTTTGCTTAATTTAGCAAAAAAAGTACTATAAAGAAACAACTTCACAACAGCAAGAAACGTGCTGCAATTAATAATCTTTGCAGAAATGTGAGGGGTGGATGGGAGAGAAGAAAGGCAGAACAGAATTACAGGCCCACAATACAAAACGAAATTCAGCAACAGACCTAAACAAGTCACTTGAAATGTAAAAGTTTGTTTCATGTTCTTCTAATTTAGAAGCAAAACCATTGCTGCTGGATGAAGGTGGCAATATATAGTTTAATGCTGCACTATGAATCAGAAAGCACTATAAAACAGTTTCAATCAGAACATGGTTTTTTAATTGATCAAAAGCTTCCAACGTTAAATGAGAGTCTAGAGGCGTTTTCCCACCGCTGGCGACGCAAGCCCTCTGCTGTACGAGAGGTCACCAACTACAGATTGGTGCAAGTATCTGTATGGCAAAGCCTCTTGTTTCCACTGGTCTATTGCCACCAACACTAAATACACAGTGAAATTATTCCAACTGAAATCACTATTGGCTATTTGAAAGCTTGATTTCCCCTCCTTAATGAGGGAAACAAGTTAAAATAATTACTTTAAAAAAAGGAAAAAGGTGACCAATTTGGAGAAATAGCCATTTCGTATTTCATACCCAAAAAGCAGGTAGGATTCCAGATCACCAGTGCTGGCACTTTAACAATGTTCTAACTTCAGATACAGTACTAGGGTGAAATTCCTCCCGCCGTTTGTAGCAACTTGAAGATGCACTCTATACATTGGGAAATTCCAGTTACATGTGGAGATGATCAAAGTTACTACACTTAGCGGCAAGAGAGATTTCTCACCCAACTCTGCAGTGCTAGTATATTTTTATTTCTATACATGCACCCAACCCTGGTGAACTGAGGGATGTTCTGTACTGTGGACTCATACACGCTTATTGCTCAATTAGATTGAGACCCTCAAAACTAATGTCACTTGACACCCTGATCACTCCTGCTCTAGGATCCTACAGAGCAGTGGCTTTGAACAGTACTTTACTCCATATGCTTCAAACTGTGTAAGACCGCATAAGAGGATTACTGCTGCTTCAATGCAATTCACACACAGATGTGTTAAAAGTTTAGTCTCGCTGATTTTGCTCTGAACCTGGGTGCTTGTCACCAACGTCTTCACACACACACACACACACTGGTGGAGGTATTGCGGTTCGAATCCTGAGAACAGATGTGCTATCAGTCACTTGAGAAAAGGTCACCAGCGGAGGGCAATGGCGCTAAACCGCCCGTTACGTTTGGAAGCAACGAAAGGTCTGGCAGATTCTGGATATGGGATTTCAGCTCTTTACGAACCTGTGTTACTTGAGCAAGTTTTTGTTTATATTCCTGGTGGAAGAAAAGTTACTGTTAGATGTTAATAAAACCACAACACGTCTCTCATATTGCACAAGATTCTCAATGGAATACAGCAGCAGAAATTGCTTAGAAGCAAAGCTGACTAGAGCACTTGCTATTCCTATAGTGACTACATCATTCACTAAGTTACATTTCTATCACTGCCACTGAATTCAAAGGATAACATGACAATAATGTACATGCACAAGAAATTCTAAACTTTAGAGCTCTGGATGCAGAGGCCTCTCAGCAGTAAATGTTTTCTGACATTCATTGTTTCAACACATTTGAGAAAATAAACACATCTGAAACTAATTTGACTTTTTTTTTGCTATGCCATAAGCTGAATATACAATGGGGGGGGGGGGGAAATGAGTCAGAAACATTGTTTATTATCCTCACAAGTTACCAACAGCCATAAAATGAAAAAAAAATGTTTCCAACCCACTGTGATGGGAGATAATCTGCCCCAACCAATCCTCGCTGGTGGGTCTGGCTCCCAAAGCAACCCTGTCTGATAAGTTTGTGACGGGACCCAAGTGAGCACACTGTGTGGGCGCAGGTTGTAGTGGCCAAGGTGACGTGTGTGACTGAACTGAGAGAGGCCTTTGATTGATTCTTTGGAATACGGGAAAGGATATAGACCACACTTAGTGAGTGGTGCTGTGTTCTTGCTCTGCTGTAAACATGTCTCTGATGATCTGATGGATAGGTGTAATTTGGAACATGCTAACAAAGCCAAAAAGCTGTTAGCAGTCATCATTTTATGAAAGTCGGCCCTTGCAATCTGATTAAAGAAGATATCGGAAGGTTTGTGACTTTAGGTGTTAAGCTATTTTTTACTTGAGGGATAGTGGCGAGGACACAGGGAGTAAACTCCCTCACTTTTTGAAGAATGGCATGGGAACAGGCAGATCAGATCCTCAGCAAAAGGATTCACCCAGGAGTGCACTGGAGTGGCAGTATAGACTGAGCTAATTATCTCTTATTTCTTACTGGTCCCCAGTATGTAGCTACCATTTAGCACCCAAGTACAGTTAGAAGTCGGCACGTATTGGACTCCATTATAAATGTCAACTCTGCTTGTATAAGATATTAAACTAACTCAGCACAGTCAGGCTTTGAACCTGGCACCTTTAAGAGTCACCATGGCTCAGTTTCAGTTATGGTAGTGATTTTCCAATTGAGCCACAGGAAAACTGGTAACTACCGCTAACAATTCAGGTTAAAATCAGTGATGAGACTTACGCACCGTTAGTTTTTTCTCTTTCTCTCCTAGAATCTCCTTTTGACTACTTATGTATTCAGTCAGCATTCTCGCTAATTGTCTCCGGTCGTCCAGCTCCGCTGCCAGCCGCCCATTGTATTCCGCTAACAGCAAACATGCCTCATCGACGATTTTAGATAGCCTTTCTGCAGCTGCTTTATCTGAGAGCAAAAACGCACAAAAAAACACAATTTAGCTGTGCCTCAAATCAATTTGGGGACGGGGATGTGTATTGTACTTTATTTTCACTGTTATTGCGTATAAAACTATTTAGCAAGGTGCTATATCAAATGCAAGGAATATTATTACATTTCTGAAGTTGAATTTTATTGGATTATTTTTAAAAGAATGTGAAACACCATGAAAGCTGTATTGAATTAACTCAACAGCCAATTGGGCAACATATTGCTGATCATTAGAGATGCTATTTGCAATCACCTGAATGCCAAACCATTACAGTCAGCACACTTTGTGACTTAAAGAACATTGTTGTTTCAAACAGTAAATGTTGAGGGCTGGGCTAAAATCCAGCTTAGGTCAACTCAAAACTAGGTACCAGTAAATTGCCTGTGAATTGGCACCAAAGTGGGAACCCGGTTGTTCCCGGGTTGTTAGTCAATTGGCAGATCACTTTCCAGGGGTAATAAACCCTCCCCCAAAAATATCATGGTCACTCAATCCACAAATGTGTGTGGGACACTGCTGTCCGCAACTGGCTACTGTATTTCGCCCACAAAACACACAGTCACAACACTTTACAATATATCCTGTGAAGCTCTTTGAGACGTCTCGACGACGTGATAAGGCGTCATATCATATGCAAGAATTATTATTATTATATAACCATTATTATTTGTAAAATCGTGACACTTCGCTTTTCAATGAAGTCACTTACAGCTGGAATATTACTTGCCATTGTGGCAACTAGTTTGTTTGAATCACATTGTGCAATCTTGGTGCTCAAGGTAAAGAGAAATGAAATTGCTAGGTTAGAAGTACAGTGCAAAGTTATTCCTGAGTAATCTTGATTGTGCAGCTAACCATTTTCAAAACTCTCGAGCTAGAGTGAAATTGAGCAGGAAATCCAATTACACAATTGCATTAGTAAATTCAGACTCCTCACATTCCTCATACATTCATGAGTTCAGCCACCATCTTCATATCAATCCTGTCAGGCCTGTATTTAAACTTAAATTTCAAAGGGTGAAAGGAGTATGTTGATAAAGTAGGCCCTCTAGTGATCAGTAATATACAGCATTGGGTATGTAGCTCTTCACCTGCAATGTTCTCCAAGAGCGAAACATCTTGTACTTCCTGAGGTAATGAAGCAATTTTCTGACGGACCGTTGCATCACCAGATGCTGCATTTTCAAGGTCTTGGAGAGCTTTAATCAGGTTTTCTGTCTAATAAACAGAAAATGAAAGTGAAGACACCACACGTGCAGGTAGTGTATAATTTTAAATAATCAGTTTTGCTAACTTGTGCACACTATTATTGGAGACCAGAGATTAAGGTCTTAAATTATAAAATACTAGATCAACATCATGGTGACATACAATAAGCAGCTAACACCAACCTACCATTCAAAGTCAGATTGTATCACAGTCCATAACCAAAGAATATCATTGTAGGAAAAAAAATTGTTCCAAACTTGTAATTTCAATGTTGACTTGCTGCCATTAATAGACTGTAACATTTATAACAACATTGCATTGGGTTCATCCAATGGTTCAATACCTCCCAATTAAATACTTACTAACAGGGGACCTGTGCCAGTATCTATCGGGGAGTAGTTGACCCTATAATCGTCATCTTCATCTTCTTCAACAGGATAGCTACGTTTTGCTCCTCGGTTTTCTTCACCTACAAAAATAAGGGATTATGGTTCGTACTGTGATGGACAGACCCAAACTAAATCACTTAACAACAAAGCAAGGCAACTTCCTAAGAAGGTAGCAACAATGTTCTCATGAATCTTTCGAAACTTTGAGAATGTACACTAATTTTGATCAAAATCTGGGTGTTGTGGAAGAGTTACGTTTGAACTATATTTGTTTTAAAATTATGTAAAGGTCGGGATCAGACACGTTACTAGCACAAGTGTTTAGAGCAAGAGTACAAGTATAGGCCAGATCTCCATTCCTACACTGCTTGTAGAATATTTTAGAGTAAACTTCAATTCTTGATTCTTTTCCCCAAATATATACAGTATTACAATTATTTCTACATTAAAAACATATTTGCCGTACAATTACCCACATGCGTCATCTATGACAATGAAGCAGAAGCAAGGCTGCAAGTGTAACTACAGCTCATTGGAAGAGTACCTGTGCAGAAAACAAAACTAGTAGGAATTCAACCTGCTGAAGGTCTTACACCTCTATTTACCTGACATAAACCAAAATGTACTAACTTTCTACATTAAAATATACAGTACATAAAATGCACCCAAACCCACCTGGTTTTGAATCATTTTAAGAAAATTAACGATCAGCAGTCGCTGTGCTGCATTCTCTTTAAGCAGATCACAATCAGGTTCACTGGTTAGAACAACAACAAAATGACATTTGTATTGCATCTTTCACGTCAGGAGGACATCCCAAGGCGCTGGAACTGTGAAGACCTGAACTGCGCACTCACTGGAAGCCTGCAGAAGCTTTGACTGACCTATAAATCGAGTCTCAGACGAGGTGCTGGATGAAGAGTCAGATGCTGCCGATTCGTGACCTTTCATAACTTCAGAATTTCGACCTTTCTTAGACTGACCGTGCTTTTCCCTGGATGACGGGCAAGATGATTGTTGATCGAACAAGACTTTAGAACCGGCATTATCTGCAAAGATTAAGTTTGCAGTCAGAAGGTGTAAAATGTTGCAATGTTGCTTTTCACACTGCAGGTGTTAAAATTTACAATGTTGTTTTAATTTATACATATTAAGAACTTGCCTAATTTGACATTACATAAAGACATAAACCATAAACCACCCTGAAAAAAGATCATTAATATACTTAGCAGGTACAAATATCTGGATGGGGAGGGAGGGAGCTACTTGCGAGATTCACGAGTCGTAAATAAAGAGAATCCTTCTCAAGGCAAACTCTGTCCTACCAGGTACGTATTTAGCTGAAAATTACTTTCATAGATATAAAACATGAGATTGGCAAAGTTCCAGCCTCAGTCACACCCAACTAATAATAATAATCCTTCCCATTTAATATAGCTCCTTATTGCATTGAATCCTCTTTACAGTAATTACTGCTTGAAGTGTAGTGATTTAAATATTTATAGAATGCACCAATTTTTACACAGCAATACAATATTCCACAAACAGCCACAAAGTGAATAACAACAACAACAAAATTACATTTGTATAGCGCCCTTCACGTCGGGAGGATGTCCCAAGGCACTTGACAGACAGATGGACCCGAGCTGAGAGTTGGGGTGGGGGAGGTCGGGGAAGCAGGGAGATCGAAAGCACGGTCGAAGAGGAGGGTCTTGAGCTGGGTCTTGAAAGTGGCAAGATGGAGGGACGGCGGGATAGAGTTCGAGAGGGTGGGTGCAGAGTGGCGGAAGGCTATATTATAAAATATATATTACAAAGAATAACCAGGTTAACTGGAGGTTTGGGAGCCAGGACACTGGATGAAACTCCCTTCTCTTCTAGACTAGTGTCATGGATTCCTTAATGACCACCTTAACAGGTAGATCTCGGTTGAAACATCTTATCTGACGAACAGCATACCAGAAAAAGCAGTGCTCTCCAACACTGCACTGGAGGAATAGCTTAGACCACAAACCGAGACATGACTTGAATCCACAACATTCTGACTCGGAGGCAAGAGTGTTACCAACTGAGCCAGGCTGACTGATATCTAAACATTTGCATGATTCATTTTTCGCTAACACAGAAGAAGAGATGGAAAATAGATGAAACAGATATCTTCCACTCAATATGAACAACGGTTATAGAAAAATCAAAGTTCCAGGTTCGTTGATAGGACAGATTGTGACAGATTCCAAATTTTTCCTACCACTCGTACAAAGTACTTGCAACTTCTACAAACACACACACACACCTGACTATCTGCTGAGTTAATCCATTTACTCATAAGGATCATGAAAGGCCAAATATACCGCACACGTCATAGATTTAGATTAACTTAAATGATTGCATGATCATCCAACCATCCAGCTTCTCTGTTGAATAGATATTTCTAATCTCGTTATTTTGTAGAGTTTCTCCATATTCAGACTCACAACAGCAGTCTGGAGACCTGCTCCCACACCCGAACAACAATGCTCTAAACTGCCCACTGAAAGGACTTTGAATGATCGCGCAGCAATCGAAACACCGATTTTGTCTGTTGAAAAGTACTGCCCTCTTTACCAGTGAGATTGGAAATTGAAATGTGCAACAATAAATATACAATAAATTATAAACAGTTATTGGAGTTAACATCATCTCAATTAAGTGCCAATTACAAATGCAAGCACAGGATACAGAAAACCACATACAGAGGCGAGAAGTCACAACTTTCACTGTGGACTATGCGATAGGCATACCTTCTAGAGATGGACTGTTTGACTCGTCCACAGTTAGCTTAAGCTGTTGAATAAAATCACCATCGTAGACACTTCTTTCATGCCAGATATTCAGTACTCGTTCCATTTGCTTCTTACAACTCTGCTCAGATTCCCTGCGGAAAGCCAAGAGAAAAAGGTAAGTCACAAAACCAGCAGTAATTTAAGGCAAAAATCTTGAGACAGGCTTTGAAAGTGGGGAGGGAGGGGACGAGTCGGACGAATTACGGGTTGTGGAAAGAGGTGGAAAATGTCCTGTATTATTCTCTTTATCAAAACATACTGTACCTGGATACATGTGAAAACGCATCCACAAGAACACCCTCAAAGGCCTTGGTGAATTCAGGACCTTTCCTCTTACTGTTCTGAATGACATCATTAGCCAGGTAGATGAACGTCAACTTCCTACTGGGTTTAGCTGAACATGAGAAACAGTCAACGATCGACAATTAACACACAACATACCTATACTTATTTTTTAAAAAATCAAATAAGAACTTAAGCTGTCCCTTTATTAAAAAATATTTGAAAACTCAACCACACTGAACCTTCCTCAAGTTTGTTAAAAAACTGAAATGAATCAATTCCGTTTTAACTAGTTTAGACCTTTGGAGAGCAGTGAAATACACTGGAATAGATTAAAATAAAGCTTGAAAATGAACCAACTGCCAGCTTCTGTTAGCAAGGAAGGCTTTTACATGGTTTAAGAATTCTGCTAATTTTACTGCAGGAATGAGTTTACCACCAACTCACCATTTTTTTCTAAAGAAGTTGCATGAGGAAGATTTCAGTGATCCAGTTCCTGCAGTTGGCAGTTACTTGGAGAATAAGTCTGAATAGGCTGTTTATAACACAAATTCAGATCCAACAAAAACCACAACACATGACTTGGACTGCAATTAATCTTATAGAAAGCATTTCTAAAAAGCAAATCAAGAAATTAAAACTTGAATCAAAGTCTCTAAATATAGTTCTAAAAGTAGATTTTAAGTAATATCATAATGTTCCACTTAGTTTGAAAGTGAGGGTAAAGCCTGTATTAGAAACACTGATTTATTTCCACACTAGTGGAATGGTAGATACAATGCTTTAAAAGACCTTCTGAAAACTGACCTCTTTCACCATGCCTAGGTTCTATCCCCCCCACCAAAACCTTTCTTCAATTTAATTCCTATGACCCTTATCTTGGAAGCAACAAGTCTTAGAAGGAACAATCTGAACACAATACAAAATTACATTTGTATAGCGCCTTTCACGTCGAGAGGACGTCCCAAGGCACTGGACAATCAGGGATTTGAATCCGATAACAGATGAATAAGAAATACAGTAAAATGAAGCAGGAATGAACAGGGGAAACTGTTAAAAGAATATACATTGTCAAGCAATATACAGGCGAGGATAAACTTAGTCCAATACACTACCTGGATGAGCAATGCCAGTGCAATATGCCAATACTGCATTTCCCTTTTGAAACTAGTTACTTTCCGTGACTGGTAAGAACCATCCGGTACTGGTAAAATAAGGTGAAGGAAAAAGTGTTGCTTAGAGTGTGGTGTTGTTACACAAATGTCCATGAAAATCAGATATGCTATTCACAGAGAAAAACTGAAACAATTTAAGCATCGGCATGTCAACCCCACATCAAACTGGAGACACTGACAGATGGAAACAAAAGAGTGATTCAAGTACTTGAAAAATTATAGCTTATAACTGACATGATGAAAACATATTTTCACTTTTTCAACCAGAACAATTTGCAGTGGTGCTGGCAAGAGGCCCACTTTTCTAACTTGTGGATCATGCTTAGTTTCCATTCATCATGAATGTGAATACAATAACTCACCAAACTTGATTGCTGATCAATTGTTTCAAATTAAAAACGTCCCTTACACAACAACAACAACAAGATTCCATTTATAGAGCGCCTTTCACGTCAGGAGGACGTCCCAAGGCGCTGTACAGTTGGGTCAGGACCCGAGCAGGGGGGGAAATGGTCAGGGTGAGGGGAGGGAAGGGAGGGAGCGAGGAGGGGGCAGAGAGTCGAGAGGGGAGCCGAAGGCACGGTCAAAAAGAAAGGTCTTGAGACCGGCCTTGAAGGAGGAAAGGGAGGAAGCGGCGAAGGCACTGGGGGATGGAGTTCCAGAGCCTAGGGGCTGAGAGGCTGAAGGCCCGGCCACCGATGGTAGGGCGGTTGGGGCGGGGGATGTGGAGCAGACCGGAGCCAGAGGAATGGAGGGTATGGGCAGGTAGGTAGGGGGATAGTAGGTCGGAGAGGTAGGAGGGAGCAAAGCCGTGAATGGCCTTGTAGGTGAGGATGAGGATCTTGAATTCGATCCTCTGGGGGATGGGGAGCCAGTGGAGGCGAGCGAGGGTGGGAGTGATGTGGTCGCGGTGTCTGGTGCGGGACAGTACACGAGCTGCAGAGTTCTGAATGACCTGCAGTGTGGAGGGAGGTGCCGGGAAGGCCGGCGAGGAGAGAGTTCCCATAGTCCAGCCTTGAGGTGATAAAGACGTGGACCAGAGTTTCAGCAGCGTGAGGGGTGAGGTAGTGCTGTAGTCTGGCGATGTTCCGGAGGTGATGGAAGGCGGTGCCAGTTGTGGCGCGGATATGAGGGAGAAAGGACAGCTCAGGGTCGAACAGAACACCGAGGTTCCTGACGGCTTTGAGAGGTGGAGAGTGCAGCCTTGGATGCTGATGCTGTCAGCGCCAGAGGTGCGGAGGCGCTGATGTGAGCCAATCAGGAGGGCCTCAGTTTTTACGCACGTTGAGCTGAAGAAAGTTGTCTCTCGTCCAGGACTCGATGTCGGACAGACAGCTGTCAGGACATCGGTGGTCGTGGAATTGAGGGTAGAGGAGGAAAGGTAGAGTTGGGTGTCATCCGCATACATGTGGAAGTTAACCCTATGTCTGCGGATGATGTCACCGGGGAATCATATAGAGGGTGAAAAGGATACACAGCGAATCACGAACATAGGATTACACCTCACTCACTAACAGAAGTAGGTTGCTCTGTTCAGTCAGTGCGCAAAGCTGTACCGCCTCATTTGTCACCAGTAACTGCTTTACCAAGTTAACACAATTACTCTTGTTAAGTTGTTTCTCAGTCATTCAGAAAATCCCACGGCTACAGGTTCAGAATTATGTACTCTTGCTGATGATATATGATCACAGCAAGAACCCCATTAGGAAACAGATAAATACAGAAATTGTAATATTCTGCAATCCAATCACCGCCCTAGAAACCAGATTAAATTCAGAATGATTGGAGGTAACAAAACAAATTTAAATAAATAAAGTTCTTTCGGTCTTACTTTATATTAGAAAATTACAGTAACTGCATAACAGCTTGCAATCACAACTTGCATTTATACAGCGCCCTTTACGCAGGGTAACGTTCCAGAGCACTTGACAGTGGCAGAGTCTGACCCCAAGCCAGGGGGAGAGGGAGGGAGGAGGTGACCGTAAGCACAACCAAAAAAAAAGGTCTTTAGGTGGGAATTTGGAGTCCTGTAGCTCAGTGGTTAGAGCACTTGCTTTGCAAGTGAGAGACCTGAGTTCAATTCCAGGCGAAACCTTGGGCAAGTTTCCTTACTCCACACAGAGCCTAATAATAATCCCTCCAAAACCAAAAAACAATAATAAATTGGTCATTTTCAATCTACGACTGTTTGTGGGACATTGCTGTGCGCAATTGGCTGCCGTGTTTGCCCACAAATATACAGTCAATTCACTTTACAGTGTGTTCTGTGAAGCGCTTTGGGACGTCCTCCCGACGTGAAAAGCGCTATATCACAATGCAAGGATTAGTATTATTATTATTAATTGAAAGTGAGGGTGGGGGGCAAGCCGCAGGGATTGAGACAGGGAGCTCCAGAGCTTCGGGCGTAGTGGCCGAAAGCGATGGTGGAGTGAAGTGGGGCGGGGGGGGGGGGGGAGTGAAGTGGGGGGGGGGGAGTGAAGTGGGGGGGAGTGAAGGGGGGGGGGGAGTGAAGGGGGGGGGGGGAGTGAAGGGGGGGAGAGTGAAGGGGGGGGGAGTGAAGGGGGGGGGAGTGAAGGGGGGGGGGGGAGTGAAGGGGGGGGGGGGAGTGAAGTAGGGGGGGGGGAGTGAAGGGGGGGGGGGGGGGGCAAAGGACGAACAGGAGAGGAGGCCAAAGCGGGCCGAGCAGAGGCAGCGGGTGGAGGAGAGGGTGAGGGGGATAAGCGAGTCGGATGGGCAGGGAGGTGCAAGGGCGTGAGGGGGGGGTTTGAAAACGAGTGAGAGGACCTTTTAAAAGCCGTTCATCCTATGCGTGTGCAGCGCCACAGCCAAGTGTGTGCGTGTATGTGTGTGTCCCCCACCACCACCTCGTTTTTTGTGCCGGAGGTGGATGGAGATTGGTGATGGTGGCGGTGGTTGGGGGTGAGGGAGGGAGGGAGGGGGTGAGGGAGGGAGGGGGTGAGGGAGGGAGGGAGGGGGTGAGGGAGGGAGGGGGTGAGGGAGGGGGGGAACGAGAGGGAGGGAGGGGGTGAGGGGGGGCCTTGACACTGCAAAACGCCTCGATGCAGTGGCGGGTTCGGCGTTGTTTTTTTTCTCAGAGAGAGTGAGAGAGTGAGAGCTTCCCATCGCATTACGAGATCTCCTGCGCCTTCCCCGTATCCCCAACCGCCCCCCCCCCCGCCCCGGGCTCGGGCGCAAAGCCCTGACCGTCCAGTCCAGTACCTTTTGGTTGGGTGGGGGGGGGGGGTGGGCAAATGTGTCGGTGGGTGTGGGCGTTGTCGTCGTCGTCGTCGTTCTGCACGTGCACACAGCCTCCGCCAAAGGCGCCCCCCCCCCCCGCCCGTGTCAACAACAACAACAACAACATCAGAAGAAGAAAAAAAAGAACCGTTTCAAGTCGGTTCCCGCGAGCCCGAGCAACCCCGTCCCTCACCTTTCCTCAGCTCCCGGTGCCAGACGTGCACGATGGTGCCGGCGTGCTTTCTGTGGTGGATGAGCCACAGCGAGAGGGTCTGGACGCTCTGCTGGGAGTTGCTCAGCTCCGACAGCTTCTTCTCCAGCGCCGATTCCGAGAAGGAGGACATGTCCTGCGCGACCGCCGGTGCCTCAGCTCAGCGGGTGTGTGTGTGTGGGGGTGTGTGTGTGTGTGTGAGTGTGTGTGAAGAGAGAGCCCCGAGAGAGAGAGAGAAGCTGAGGGATTCCCGGCCGAGAGGCGCTCTCTCTCTCTCTCTCCTTTTTATCACTCTCTCTCTCTCTCTCTCTGTGTCTGTGTGTGTGTCTCTCTCTCTCTCTCGCGCGCGCGCGCCGACACACTCAGGGAGAGCGAGAGAGGCGGAAAAAAAAAACTACAACAAACTCGGCGGCGGCGGCGGCGGTTACCCCTCACGCTCGGGTCTCAAAATGGCGCCCTGACCCCGCTGTGACCCGGGAGCGGGAGAACGAGCGCGGGGTCGAAGAGCGCGAGGCGAGCGGCGCGGCGCGGCGCGGCGCGCACCACGTGACGCCGGCGCGCAAGCCCCCCCCCGCGTCACGTGACGAGGGCGCGCCGGGTGGGGGGAAGAGGCCGGCGCGCGGGCCGCCCCCCGCCCCCGCGTCACGTGACGCTGGCGCGCGGGCGGGCGGTTGGTCCCGTCGGTCGGTCGGTGGACGCCTCCGCGCTTTCCTGACCCGCGTTTGCGGCCTCGAGCGCGGCGGCGGCGAAACGAAACCAGTCTCTTTGATTAAAAACTATTGTCATCGCTCCCAGGCAATGGCGCGGTGGAGGCGGCGAGGAGGAGGAGGAGGAGGAAGAAGAAGAAGAGTCGCGGGTCCGGGTGAGTGGAGCGGCCTCCAGAGGCTTCCTCCCCCTCTCCTCTCCCCCCGTCTTCCTTATGGAGCACAACAACCGTTTGCATCTGTATAGCGCCCCTCACGCGCAGGGCTGCCCTCCGCGGCGCCTGACCGAGTCGAAAAGCGGGAGAGGGGAAGGTGTACCGTAAGCGTGAGCCGCAAGAGGAGGATCTGCAGCCGCGACCCGCGCGTGTGTGTGTGTGTGTGTGAGGAGGAGGAGGAGGAAGAGGGACCTGTGTGTGAGGAGGAGGAAGAGGGACCTGTGTGCGTGTGTGTGTGGGGGAGGTGGAGGAAGAGGGACCTGTGTGTGTGAGGAGGAGGAAGAGGGACCTGTGTGTGTGAGGAGGAGGAGGAAGAGGGACCTGTGTGTGTGAGGAGGAGGAAGAGGGACCTGTGTGTGTGTGAGGAGGAAGAGGGACCTGTGTGTGTGAGGAGGAGGAAGAGGGACCTGTGTGTGTGAGGAGGAGGAAGAGGGACCTGTGTGTGAGGAGGAGGAAGAGGGACCTGTGTGTGTGAGGAGGAGGAAGAGGGACCTGTGTGTGTGAGGAGGAGGAAGAGGGACCTGTGTGTGTGAGGTGGAGGAAGAGGGACCTGTGTGTGTGTGAGGAGGAAGAGGGACCTGTGTGTGTGTGAGAGGAGGGAGAGGGACCTGTGTGCGTGAGGAGGAGGAGGAAGAGGGACCTGTGTGTGGGAGGAGGAGGAGGAAGAGGGACCTGTGTGTGTGTGAGAGGAGGGAGAGGGACCTGTGTGTGTGAGAGGAGGGAGAGGGACCTGTGTGTGGGAGGAGGGAGAGGCAGGTAGGTGGAGTTAGAATAGATCAGCCATGGTCTTATTGAATGGCGGGGCAGGCTAGAGGGTCCAAATGGCCTACTCCTGCTCCTAATTCTTATGTTCAAAAGGAGGGGGCAAGGGTGGAGGGACTGAGGAAGAGTGTTACAGAGTTTCGGGCCGTAGTGATTGAAAGTGCAACAACTGATGGTGGAATTGAGGGCACGAGGGACACGAAGGAGGCTGTAGCCAGTTGAGCGGAGGCAGTGTTTGGTGGGTTTGGAGGTAAGCAGGTCAGAGTGGTACCGAGGTGCGAGGGCATGAAGGAATCCGTGGGGGGGGGGGGGGGTGAGGATCTTGAAATCGATGATTCAAATAAAATTCATGCATCTATGATGTTTTTGGCTTAAACTGACATTTTATAATTCAACTGAAGTAGTAATTTACCAATTAATTGCCTCTGAATGAAATTGACTGATGTTGCATATAATGTTAGTAGCTCAGTGTAATGTTGACTTTATAACATTCTTGTTTCTCTTTGTCTTACTCTTATTCTTGTTTCTCTTTGTCTTATAGGATGGTAGTGCAGCAGATGAAGTAACAGTGGTGAGAGGGAAGAGTATGGCTATCTTTGATAAACCAAAGGAGGCATTTATTGCCTTGCGTCCAATTTGTGTTCTTATTACTAAGGAGCAGACTGTTGAAAACATTCAGTGCCTTCAATCTCAGCTGCAGAACATTGGAAATGGGGCTTTACAGGAACTGCAGGAATATGTATTGTTTCCTATGAGATTTTCACTGAAGACCCCTGGACGAAAGCAGGAACGATTTGTGCAGAGTGTGGTGGAATGCATCAGCTTCATTATTTCAAGAACACGTGTGAAAAAGCAGCAACTCTTTCATGAACTGTTCTCGGAAATATCTCTTTGTTTGTCCAATCCTGGCAACCATGGAAAGTTGGCCAATGTTTCAGAAGAACTCAAAATGTCTGTAGTCCAAGGACTAGATGTCCTGCTTCATTCAGCATATGGGGACGTAATCTTATGCATTTACCAGGTAGAAATGATTCCTGTCCTAGGATTGGTTATTTCATTGCTTTTAGAGATAGCTGAAAATGAAAAATTAAGACAGCTACAGGTCAATGCTATGAAGTGTTTGCTGCTCTTGATTGGACAATGTGACTGCCCAGATTCACATTTCTCTTTTAATATTGATGACTTGGTTCTTGTCGGCGACTCCTTCGCCACATTTTTGCCTGGGATCAGTTTAGCAATGTCGCGCATTATTTCTGGAGATGTTAAACAGGGTCACTTAGTAACAATCTATGCCATCAAGGTTTGGTACAAGACAGTGGGTTTAGTTATGGCAGATGAGCATCTTGTTAAGGACACTTGTGGCAAAAAAATGCTAAGCACAGAACAGAGCAAACTGGCTAAACTTATAGTCAATAGAACACCTGAATGGGTGAAGAGCACTGGAAGTAAACTGGATATTCTCCTGGAGAAAATATGCAACTGTACTGCTAGCAACATGCATTGGAAAACGAGGCTAGAATTGATTGAACTGGTTAACCATTTGTTGCCACGTTGCAATAAATCATTTAAGGAATCCATTGGCCGTCTTCTAGAAGTTCTGGTTGGTTTAATTGGCGATGAGAGGCCTGAGGTGCAAACTAGATGCAGCCAGGTTTTGAGAAGCGTCTCGGAAAAATGCATAATGAGTGAAAACAAGGCTTTCGCTGACGTGCTGTCGGAGAACTTGCACTCACTTACAACATCTCTTCCAAGACTCATGAGGACACTGGATGATCAGGGAAAACTCAGTACATTGAGATTATTGCTGGGTTACTTAAAGTTATTGGGCTACAAGATCAACGTTGTTCTGAATTCAACTGCGCATCTCGGACGTCTTTCGAAAGCCCTATTGCAGATCTTAGAGATGGATGTGACTGATGTGAGAATAGTGGAAGAAAGGCGCGTAGCTTCTGAAGTGGAGCCTCTGCAAAGTCCTACAGAGTTGTCTAATTCCAACTGCCTAACAAAATGGATAAAGCCTGCTACACAGAGAAAGTATTTCAAGTATTTTAACGCTGAACACATTTTTGCTTTGCTTCAGCAGATCTGCAGGGTGCTTGGGTACTATGGCAATCTGTATCTACTTGTGGACCATTTCATGGAACTTTACCAAGAGTCTGTGGTATACAGGAAACAAGCTGCATTTGTGATCAATGAACTGTTATTTGGGGCAATAGGAATAGATGTGGAAGTCTTGAGTGAAAGAGAAACATCGGTTAGCATAGATGACTTAAAGGCAATTGTGACATCTATTATCGAAGAGTATACAAGCATAGAGAATTGGCATTTGGTAACTAGCATGAATTCAGAATGTGAAACTAGTTTGAAAACAAATCAGCCCAGATTGGAGGATTTTGCAAGCGGATCCCACAGTAGTTACCTGTGTTCAACAAGTCAAAACCTAACTGTCCAAGATATGAACAGTAATATCTGGCAAATCTGCATCCAACTCGAAGGAATTGGCTACTTTGCACATGTGTTAAAAACAGAGTTCCGACTACTTTTAATGATCACTCTCTACCCAGTACTAGAAAAGGCTGGAGATGAGACTCTCTTCATTAGTCAAACAGCCGCAAGGACATTAGTTGAGCTATGCCAAGCTTGCGACTATGAATCACTTCAGGAACTGATAAACCAGAACTCCGACTATCTAGTGAACACCATTTCTCTCAATCTGAGAAGACTAACTCAGCACCCTCACACACCCTGTGTTCTCAGTGTGATGTTCAGCCACTCTGATGCCAGCCTTCTGCCTCTGGTTGGAGATGTGATACAGGATGTATTGTTCTCTCTTGATCAGTACTACGGTGAAAGGGCTGAGCTGTTTTTTACAGTCTTCCATTCACTATTGGCAGCTCTAGGTAGGTAACATTCATCAAAGTAACATTATTAACTGGACCATACACAAATTGTGCCAATCGGTCCAGAAATCCCTGGGATGAGCAAGGTGGTCATCTAATATTCGTTGCTAGGCATTTTACTGTAAGCAAAGTTTACCATAAGCACTAATTGCCCAGCGCGTTGGGACATCTCTATACAAATGTAATTGTGTTGTAAGCAAAGTTTTCGGATAATTTAGATTTTGTTTACCCAAAGGCTCATCATAACAACCTAAATCCTGAAAATATAGTACCATGACTTGCATGCATTCTGTTACTGATCTTTCATAAGTTAGTTAATTTTTTTTCCCCTGCAAATGAAATATGTCACCAGTAGGATGTTCAATGCTGATAGTTTGCATTGGTTTCTTTGAGACCAGTTATTTTAATAATCCTTGCATTTGATGTAGCGGTTTATCATTTTCTAGTCGTCTCAAAACGCTTCACAGAATATACTGTAAAGTGAATTGAATGTATATTTTTTGTGGGCAAAATGCAAATTTTAAAATAAAATTAAATTTTAGTTTCATATAAAAGGGCATTTTGCTGTTCTGCTAGTGTGGAAATCTAATTCTTGGTATTTTGCAAACTAGGTACCAGAGACTCTTGAGACATGGTGGAGTTTGATACTAAACTGTCACTTTCAGAGGAATGCACAGAATTGATCACTTGTGTAATTGTCTCTTTTCCTGCCAGGTCTTATCCAACTGTTGAAAGTTTTGGTGAAGTATTTCAAGCCTGTAGGTTTTGGGTATCAGAAGTTCTTTAACTAGGCAGATGTTGCCGAAGTGGTCAATGGGAACATAACTTGTTTTTGCTTGATCCAAAAACAGCTCACTGGTTTGGAACTAAGGATTCTTCCCAGAACAGAGAGCCTCGTGATAAGGACAGTGCTGCTATTGCCAAGAATTGCAGCTCCAGTACTACAGTAGAAAATATGCAATGCTTTTTCGTGGAATATCAAAAACAGAAACGTCTGGCAGAAGGGATTGTGGATGAGGCAGATCTTGAGAATACAGGTACTTTTAACGGCAAAGCGATCACCCACACAGTGAAGGTTCACCATCATATCTAACAAGGACTTATCACGTGAACTCTGATAAGGAATATTGGCTTCTGTCACATCGAAGTCTAATCCTTGAGCCGCAAAGCCGACTGACAGCTGTATCACGAAAAATGTGTTGCAAGCCTTAGATTTCAATGCTTCTGCAATTTAATGTAAGATTCTATATTTTAAATTATTTTTCTAGTGTTTTATTTTAGGAAATTTGCAATTTAAATGAGTTCTTTGACCTTACCATTCTTTTCAAATCCAATGTATTTTCCTATGGTCAACCTGATTTTTAAGCATACAGATGATATGGAATTTGAATAGGTCCAATTATGAGTAAATTATTTAATCCTTTTTCATCTATTCCACAGCATTTCCACAATCTCTTTTGCTTCATTGAGTCTCTTTGCTGTCTCTTAGCTATTTTCTTCTCCATTCTGTCTTTCGCACTTTTATAAGTCTTCTCAAACTTAAATTCTGCAAGTCTATTCCATTGAGTTACGATAGTCCGTGAGTTTCACCTTATCAAACCGGCACAGTTCCTTAATCAGCTTACTCAGGACATTTTACTTTTTCTCATGAACCATTCGTCACATACGGTCTAAGCTTTTGTAGTCTTTAATTCTTATCCAACCAAATACTTTGTATTAATTATTTCTGTATACTGTTAAAAGGTATTAAATCCTTTCCAGGCTCTGATTTTTATTTCCCCAAAGAAAAGTTTGTGCAGACTAGACAACAGGATTTAATAGTGGGATTAAAGCGAAAATGTGCAAAAGTATTTTTTTACATTCTCCATCACCTTCAGTTTGACCTATTTGTGTTGCCTTCTGTTTTAGCAGAACACCTCAATTATTTGCTTTTTAAAAAAAAATCCCAGTTAATTTCATGACATAGACAAACCAATTATTTTACTATTTGGTAAAATATTGTTTTTATATATAGCTATATATTAGAATATTTTGTATTTCCCAGTGTTACTTTCTGGGTTTTTAGTCCCATCTCCTTTGATGGTCTGCCAGGAATTTCAGGGTGTTTCATTGTCATCATTAGTCATTATGGTCATAATGTTTTAAAATGTTGAAAGTCAATTTAATGCTTCCATTTCTGAAAATCATGTGACCTGTTTTTAGCTTGTGAAATCCCTGAAGCTGACAACAGTGACGACTGCCTCGATGTAAAGAAAGAACTATCAGCCCATGTTCAGATCACCAAGGACGTGATGGAGAGATGCATTCACCTCTTGTCAGATAAAAGCATCAAACTGCGCATAAAGGTCTTGTGTTATTCCCAGTCTGAGAGGTTGAACATAATATCGTTCAGGGTCTTATGAGGTTGTTTTCGTCTGTGTGGAAGAGTTATCTTTAATAGTAAGATAGGAATCTCTGGCTGAACAGGTCTGTGGTAGGAGAAGGGAATAGGTGAAGAACAGGACTGTCAGTCTTCTAATTTAACAAATGCTTTGTGTTATTTTTCATAACTTTTCTCAGTTTGATCACCATCACACCCCTTTTTCTCAAAGAGAATGGAATTCGTTTGAGGAGAAGGGAGCATTTTACAGCTGATATCAGAGTGGTTTGTGGCTGACCAGAAGAAAGGGCTTGTATTATTATAGAAAGACACCATTGTAAAGCCTTTGAAAACTGAAGTTAATCTTTATGATTCTTGCTTCATGAACACTATTGCAGGTTGAAGCCAGGACACTGGGTTGATCTAAGCAGCAGCTTGGTATTGAAATGGCAGGATGAAAGAGCAGGATTCGAGAAGCAAGATATCAAATTGGCCATAGAGAAAAACTTTCCTTCCATTATGATTCTTTCTTATGCATATTGCATTTTTTTCCTCATTTTTTGCAGGTACTGGATGTTCTGGAACTCTGTGTGACTGTTCTGCAGAGTAATGAGAACGAGCTGCTTCCAATGGTGCACCGTGTTTGGAGCCCACTTGTTCAGAGACTGACCAATGACGATCCTCTGGTGGTTCTCAGAGCATTCAAGGTGATTTAAGTGGTGGTTTCTGTACTCTTTGTCCCATGACTGATAAAAAAACTGGCAGCAAAGAAAGCTTTACTTAATTTAAGAAGGTTTCTTTGACAAAATGATTGTGTGGGGTAACAGCTAACAAAAAATGCATAGCCATAGGTACGAGATACATTCAAACCGTGTCTAAACACGGTCCTGTGGAAATTGATAATGCATTACGTCAACTCAACCACCTGTCAAGAGAATCCTAGCTTACTATTAAAGATTGTAATTTCCAGGAGCATTCCTTTTTGAAACTATCTACAGTTTCTTGTTGCACTGCCCGCGCTGGTAGTGTGTTCCACGTACCATGCCCTTTCTGCTTATTAATTTGAGTTTGTTCTTATTTTTAAGTTATGAGCCCTACTATCGTTTTGCAATTAGTTTGCAGCAGATAAACTTATCAGCTTCCAAATGTTCTGAAAGGGTTTTGTTGGATTTGCTTTCAGGTACTGTGTAAGATTGGTGATGCCTGTGGCAAATTCCTGACTAGCCGCATCTCCAAAGATGTATTACCAAAGTTAAGCAAGTCCTTAGTGAACCAGGCCCCAGTCAGTGCCAAGGCTGGGCCTATTTATAGCCACACTCTTTCCTACAAGTTACAGTTTACAGTGCTTCAGAGCCTGGGGACTCTTTGTGAGAAACTGGATCTTGGTAAGTAAGTGCTTCTGGTCTTCAACATGGAGACTTGCAATGCTTTCATCCATAGACTGTTATTCAAAATGTTTATTTTCCTTCCCAGCAGAGTTAGATTTCCATTTTTCTGAAAGAAAATCTACAACTGCAATATTCCTCCAATAATCTACTCATTCATTCCAGATATAATAATTCAGATCAATGTAAAAATTCTAGTATGACTCATGAATGAAAGTACTTACGAGAAAGTGGAGGATGAGGAATTAACTATACAGGTGTACGACAGCTGATCTCTTATAGTTCAGTGATATAAATCTCGAAATTCCAGAGGTGCTGCTGCAGTGCTAACATGATGTCAGAGAATAAGCTCTTCTGAAAAGTCCAATCTCGTACTTCACACCTTCCAGTCACTTTGCAGTGATTTATTACTTTCCTGTATCCACACTGTCCTTGAAAGACAGCATCTTCTGGTCATGAATGATGACTGACGTGTCCCTTTTGGGTTTATGTTGTATGACAAATTAATTTCCATAGTATTAGAAGCTGTGTTGATGGTTTTTAGAATAGTTGCTGTATGTAGTTCAACACTAAATGTGAATTCTGGGCTTTCTCCTGTTAACAATAGTCCTTGCACTTGATAAATATAAAAACTGAAGACGAATAAAAATTCACGGCATTTTCCCGAAGAAGTTTGGTTCACGATTTAAAACGATGTGATAACAGTACTTGTAATTATAATTACGTCTGTTTGGCTGTTGCCTTTCAGTCTTGTGCTGGATTAACCAATTGCTTGTCCAGCGCCTTGGGACGTCCTCCCGACATGAAAGGTGCTATACAAATGTAAGGTTGTTATTGTTGCTTGGGGGCTGGGCAGCAGAAAATTAGCTACATTAAAGTTAAAGTATGCAACAACAACAACAACAAGATTACATTTGTATAGCGCCTTTCACGTCGGGAGGACTTATATGCAACCTGTAGATGAGATGGGAGTATTGATACCAAATGTGTATCAGATGACTATAGCTGCAAACCAGAAGGAAGTTTGCCAGAGAACAAGCCAACCACTATTGGAGGAAAAACACATCAGTCCAAATTGGCCTTGTTGTTTACTAAACCTCCTTCACTTCTCAAAATTGTGCCGTTGTTGAAAGTTTTCAAAGGATGTGTTTTCATTCAGATGTTAGAAGTCTGGGGCGTACAGTAGGTTTCAATGAACACTCCTTGGGATATGCTTTTGAACTGTAAAATTATATTATGTGTCAACCTGGTCAACCTGCCGGCACAGACTCGATGGGCCGAATGGCCTCTTCTGTGCCGTAAAATTCTATGAATCTAACATTCTACGGTTCAGGTAAAAGCAATCTCGCCTTTGATACAGAAGGATGTGGGTTAGAGCCCCATGTCAGAACTTTGAACTTGTATAGTTTAAGCTCACACTCCAATGTGATCAATTCCAGGCAGAGGGCGAAACCTTGGGCAAGTTTCCTTACTCCACACGCCTAATAATAATCCCTCCAAAAACAAAACAATAATAAATTGGTCATTTTCAATCCACAACTGTTTGTGGGACACTGCTGTGCGCTCTTGGCTGTCGCGTTTTGCCTACAAATATACAGTCAATTCACTTTACAGTCTATTCTGTGAAGTGCTTTGAGACGTCGAGAAGACGTGAAAAGTGCTATATCAAATGGAAGGATTATTCTTATTTATTATTAATAGTAAACCCTGTGAAGCACTTTAAGGTGTCCTCTTGATATTNAAAAAATGCTAAATCAAGTGTAAAAGTATTATTGGACAATGATGTAAAAGAGTTTCCATTTTGCCTAACACAGCTGAAAGTGACCTGGATATTGTGATCAGCACCTGTCTGCCATACCTGAGCAGTAGACAGCCCTTGAAACTCCAGGAAGCAGCGTGCAGGTAACCCACTAATAATCAATCTCATGAAAGATGATTATAATCTTAAATGTAACATTTGTTTAATGTGAGTAACAATAGTTTCAAAGCAAACCTGTTAGATTGCTCTAAAGGAGGGAGTTTCCCTAAATAAATGCCCTGTATTAGCATGAGTTGGTTAAATTTTAATGCTAATTTTAAAATCTTTTTGTTTTTTTTGATATACATCAGTTTGAGGGGTAAATATTTAATCAGCAAAGCCTGACAACACTTGGATACAATAACTGACTAGGAATAGTTAGTGAACCTGCAATATGAGGGAGCAGAGTTTTAACAGAAAATGGTTTAGTAATGATATAACTACCAGTAGATAGAAGTCTAAGCACAGAAAGAAGCCTTAGCCAGATCGTACAATAGAATGCTCGCACAATATCCATTGGCATATCTGGAAGTTAAACGTTGACTCCTAGAAAAAACACTGGGGATTCAAATTTAAAAATATCATCTTTTTAAATCATCTTTACATTTTACATCTTTCAGGTTAACAGGACATCTTGGAGTGCTTCACGGGATTTACTGTGTAGGGACTGTTTAAGCGCTCTGGGATGTAACCCTGCATGAGGGGCACAATATAAATGCCANTTTTTTGTTGTTGTTATTACTTTGTAGGAATAATTAGAGAAAAAATAATCTCCACAGCTCTTGATCTTAAATTTGAATTGTTGAAGCCTAGTGTAGACCAAGGTTTAAGTGCTTGGCACAAATTCAATCAATCCCTATTTTTCTCAGTTTCCCAATAAGTAATCATGTAGTTCCTGGCATTTCACACTAGAGGTACTCAATGAGCTATGTATGTATTGTTTTCTGTGGCAACTGAATTCACACTGTTTAAAAGCTATAACAATTACTGCATTGTATTTGTTGCTCACAGTAGAATGTAAGGCCTCTCTTGTGGCAGAATATGAGTGCGGCAGCATTGTAATTTATATCATACCTCCTGCAAGAGTTATGATGATGCAGTAGTTTATCGACCTCTACCCATTCCAAATTAGCATAGTTTTATGCCTATCATCTGTTTCTCTGTGATTTCTGAATATGTTTTGCTTATAAGAAAATTTATTAGAAATTGTTACAATGTCTTGCAAAAGTAGAGTGCAGGGGGAGAAAATGGAGGTAAATGAAAAGTTGAATAGTGTTCACTGTAACTATAAGGCATAATTCTAAACGCTTAAGAGTGCAAGCCTTAAACTTTATCAGAGACCTTGACTACAATACTACTGATTGCTTAATTGCAGTGCATTATCCAGTGAGTAAGATAAACTATAAATAGCTTAAATGCTTGGAACTTATTTTCAAAAGGAATGCTTAGAAATAACATGCAGTACCTGCCAAGAGCTCTGCTGATGTTAGATGAAAATGTTACCAGCCTTTGATCACTTTACTCCCGCTTGTAACTGCTCAGCTATTCTGTCTCAGGAGCAGGTTTTCTAACCAGATTTGTTGACATTCCTAAGTGAAATATTTGCCTCACATTGTGCAAAGACAGTGAGCCTGATTATTTGAACTAACAATCTCTCAAGATGTATTATTATTATACTAATAATCCTTGTAATGGAAATAGCGGCTTATTATGTCTTTGAACGTCTGAAAGTGCTTTGCAGGATTTGTAAGTGTTCGCCTAGTAATTTCAGTTGCTACACTTTGCAGAGTAGAATTCTGAACAGAATAAAAATGTATCCTCGAAAGGATCAATAATGAAATTGCCATCGGTGCTGAGCGTAACCGTCTATGGAATGTTTCCCCTTTTGACATGAAAGCACTCTATCAAATGCAAAGATTATTTACTGCGAAGCGTAGTGACTGTATTTGTAGGTGAACATGGCATTAAATCATTAGAGAGGTTGATTGGCACCATACACAACCTTTAGTGTAGTTAAATTACATAGAGTAGAAAGTTATATATGTAAAAGTAATTTTCCTTAGAGCATCAAGGTAGAAAATGCTAATCTGCTTCAATCGATTCTAAAAGCAGTGAGTATGACCAGCCTTTTTGACGATTTAACATTTTTGGTTTGTTTCCTCGCCAGTGTTTTTCACCATTTGATTGAAGTCGATCCTGATGCTGTATGGCTTGCATTGAATGAAGCTTACTGTCCATGCACCTACGATCCGCCACACCCCAGCCTGTTGCCCATCCGACTTAGTGGAACGGGAAAGCAAAGGAATGAATTCACAGATAATATTCTTCAGCTTCTGCAGAGATTGCAGTGAAGCAGGGTCTGTATGGTACTTGGAAAGTATAAATATCCAAACTTCCCTTGTGCGGAGTGCTGAAACTGGCAGCTCTGCAGAGATGTGAGTTGAGCTAAAGGCAAGTACTTCTCTTCCTCACAGGGCATAGAGTATCCTCTTGTACATCTACTGGCACAGGCCTGGGAGGTTACCTATTCTTGGTCGCAGATGGAACAAAAGAAGGGATAGAGCAGAAAAAGCTTTTGGAATGAGCATCCAGGGCCTTGGGACGTCCTCCTGACGTGGAAGGCGCTATACAAATATAATTTTGTATTGTATCGCCTCGCCCTCAAACAACCATCAATAGAAGCAGCTACTGTAGCTGGGTGTGGAACATGCGGTGAGGTCTGTAACTGAAACTCACAGTTGTGATTTAAGATGGGAAATGAAACTATTACTTTGTTGTATTTTATAAAAGCTGCCTATGTACGTTCCCAAAGTTAAGGCCATGACTGGCCAGCAGAATAGCCACAGGTCTCATTCTAGCTTTCACTGGGAGCTGTTCTGTGGTTAATGGGAGTGGAGCTGATGTGAAGACCGGGTCAAACACCTTTTAATCTCTTTTTTTCTTAAATATTTGTAATGCTGCTTTCCCCTACCCCCTTCAAATTGTAAAACACAAATCAGTTTTCTGGAATACTGCTACCGGATGAAGTCATGCTGATGTTCATTCAGCTGTGGCTGGTAATCTTTGCCTGCAGCAGAAAACCATCAGTTTGTAAATTCTTTATGTTGGAGGAAAGTGTAGTTATTGCTTAATTGTTAATAGCTGCTCAGGAGAGTTTTTTACATTAATGAAGCATACTATTATAGGTAAATACAGTGCCATTGCAATGTAGTTTTTTTTCAATATGAACTCTACCATTGTGGCGTGAACAGAATAAAAATGTATCCTTGAAAGGATTAATAATAAAATCACCAAAGGCATTGCGCGTAACTCTCTGTGGAATGGTTCCCAGTAGCGGGTATTACATTTCGTAAAAGTTAACGGCATATGTCTATTGCTATATCAGCTTTCAAAGGTTTCTTTTCAGAGCTCTGCTCAGTGTTTAGGCCCTGAGAAAAGTGTTTTTAATAACACTGACTGATAACTGATTTGTATTCTGCAATTGCTCGTTCACATTTTCTACCAACTGCCCACAGTTTCACTTTTTCAGCAACAGTTCTATCCATCATCCTTGTCAAGCTGACCTTTATTTAGGTCTTTGTTCTAAAAGAACTTGCACAATGTGACCGTTCCATCAGTTAATACAGCATAGCCCTAAACAGTGGGCTCTTAATGGAAGCTAGCGCATGAGGGGAATGGTTCATTGTTAGTAAAGTGCAATGCTGAAATCTAATTAAAAAGGTGAGTGGGAATGCTGCCAGCTCAAGCAGATAACTGCTGTGTTCTAAAGCAGAGCCCCATGCGTTCTGGTCCAAAGGGTTTCTCGAAGATTAGTAGAATTTGAATTCGCAGTGTGGCTGCTGGATGGAGCACTGCATCAAAATGAGACATTCTAGCTGATGGGAAAGATCTGACATTGTTTGTTTCCTCCTCCCCATTCCAAGTCTCTTTCCCCCCCGCCCCCGCAATATACTTATAGATCAAACACAAAATAGTACTGACAATTGTGTGCCTGATCCACTCTTCACCTGATGAGTAACGTAGAACAACACTGAATGGAGAACATCACCAGGGAGTCACGTTATGGAGTGTGTTCACTCACCTATGATCCAGGTCAATTTCACAGCACTTGCTTTAGTTTTGTAATCTGCCGATTGAACCTGCTGCTAAAGCAAAACTCCAGAGCCATGCTGAGAGCATTTATTTTTCAATGTACTTTCAAAAGTTAAGCAGGAAATAAATTTTGGGGCTTCAGCTGAATGGAAATACAGTCTAATTTTACCCACCAAAGTTCATGCTTTCATATTGTCCCAGAGACTCCACATTCTTTCATTGCACAGTTATTGTAGATATCTAGAATTAAATCCACAGTTACAGCATGGAAACAGGCCATTTGGCCCATCTAGTCTGTGCTGTTGTTTATACTCCACTTAATCATCCCTCTGTTTCTTCTCCCTCATGATACATTCATTCCTCTTCCATACCACAACAAGAACTTGCATTTATATAGCATCCATATATAGGATAATATATTGAACCACTTTATAAAGAGGTGGTTGGACCTGAAAAGTGGGGGTAAATAGGTGTGATTGAAGAGGTACATTTTAAGACAGAACTTAAAAGGCAGAGGGGGAGTAATAGAGGAGTAAAGGGAAGGCATTCTAGAGGTTAGCAGCTGAATGTTTGGCCTTCAATCCACAACTGTTTGTAGGACGCTACTGTGAGTAATTCGCTGCTGCGTTTCACCCTACAAATATACAATCAATTCACTTTACAGTATATTTTTCGAAGCGCTTTGAGATGTCTTGAAGATGTGATAAGGTGCTATTTCAAATGCAAGGATTATTATTCATTCAGTACAAACAATAGATACGCACTTCAAATACAATTGTGCGAAGTGGGCTTAATCTGGAATGTTGCTGTTTTTTTTTCTCCCCGGAGTCTGAATGTCCTACTGTAAGCTTGCATCTGGTCTAATAGTCTGATCTGAGAACTAACATATAGCACTTCATCCCTTTCCTCATAGTGCCAGAAAGGAAATATGTGCAGCATTGGGTGCAAACATGCAGCCATATGTTTGAAAAGTAGGCATTCAAAGGCTTGTGTATTTCAGATGTATCCCCTTAGCCAGGAAGGTTCTGACACAGTTTGCTGATTGAGCAACTAACTTTGCAGAAAACTTGTAGCAAGCATAAAGACCTTGTATGTTGTGCATGAAGGTTGTGACGTTCAGTGAACTTGAACTCTTTTAGCTCTAAGTGGAGAAGTAATGAGTTGTGGTCCAGTCCTTGGCTGTAAATCAATGTTCTCTGCTGAGCGAGGTTTGCTTAGATCCACATTATTTAGATTAATAGAGCAACGCTGCAGCATGGGTCTTGGACATAGACAAATGAGTGACATTAGAAAACCACAGTTGTTCAGAATAATGATTGCAATAAACTCATTTACCACATAGATCCAGACATTACCCTCTGAGGGATATCTTCGTCCAGTGAGGTTATGGTAATTAAGGTACACATTACTGCCAGTTTGCAATCACTTCTACATGCTTAGGTTGTTGTAGCTTAGAAATGTGTGAAAAATGTCAGACAAAAGCTGGTCACAGATGAACATAATCTGCTAATATTAATGGTAGCATGAAGGAATAACTTAGCTTCTTAAGTTCCTATCCTACTTGATCCACTGTCTGTATTTTGTCTTTAATGGTTTCTCCTCCCATCGCATGTTCACTTGCACCAAACAGCACATGCCCATCTCCCCAGTCCGTGCCAAGAAGTAAAACCTTTTATCATTTGTTATTAAAACACACATTTTAAGAAATTTTATTTTGTTTTTAGTCATCTGATATCCTTATCCAAGGATTTATTTGGAAAGAGTTCAACATCCATTCACTTGGGTTATTTGCTTATGAATAGCAACTCTTTCATTCCATGCAGTTCAGTAAAAAGAATTACATTATAGGCAGCATGTCAGTTGTTCAGATGAGTCGAGGTAAATCCACATAGTATCATTCAGATTGGATTTTCATCCCAGTTTAACATTCTGACTTACTAAAACCACTTATTCACGCAGAATTTCAATGCATCAAAGAGTTCCAAACTGTATTTCTGTTCATTGCTCTAACATGTAAATTCAGAATTCTAGTCTAGTTCCTATTCATTTCTATCAATAAACAATGTATAACTTTAATGAAAATCCAATACTTTTCCAGAATTTTCAGTCTACACAATGTCTTGCACATTTATCAAACCATCTAAACGGTCCCTGTGATTTGTATTTCTGTTTTCTATTATGAATCTGAAGTGATTTGTATTTTAATTTGGTTTTAATTACATGACTCCAGTCATGTTGGATTCACCTCCTAAGGGCCAGATTGTCAGCATTTCAGCAAGACTGTTAGATCAAGCATTTTACAGGTAGTATTTGGGGACTGAGTGAACTGATAGAAGCAGCTCAGCCTAAGGAAGCCCCATTCTTTCCTAATTCAAAGAAGTTCTGATCATTCCATGGTCCTTGCTGAATAAAGAAACGTGGAGACAAAAGATAGCTTGATACCTAAAGGGGAAGGATGCGAATAACTGGTATTAAAACTAAATGTTTGATAAACAGAGTAAATGTTGAAATGAGCTAAGGTTATAATATTTATGCACTTTGGGACACTTCCCTGCATGAGAGGCGCTATGCAAATGCAAGTTCTTGTAATATTGCAGAACTCTCAGACAGTGCACAGAGACAACAATCAAAGAAAAATGAAATATGAGTGGCAATACAGTATTTATTATTAGTATTAATTCTTATATTTGGTATTACACCTTTCACATTCGGAGGGCATCCCAAGATATACTGTAAAGTGGACTGACTGTTTTGTGGATAAATGCAGGAGCCAAGTTGCGCACAGTAACATCCCACTGACAACCATGAAGTGAGTGACCAATTTTTATTGGGTGATTGTTGACCAGGAGAAACTCTATTCTCTTTTTTAATCATTTAATGTCTACCTGAACAGACCGTTTAATGTCTCATCCAAAGGACGGCACCTTCCAACAATGCAGCACACCCCCAGCACTGCAGTGTCAGCCTAGATTATATGAGTGAGAAGTCTCGGCGGGGCTTGAACCAACCTTCTGACTCAGACGAGAGTGCTAGCAACTGAGCCGAGCTTTACAGTAGTTGTATAGTAACTCAAATGTGGATTCAAGTATTTCTAGTATTTATTTCAGTGTTGTCTGGTGCAATGGAACCTACCTAGTGCACATTAGGACGGCAGAATGTGCCTTTTGTCTGCACAAATAACCAGTCTTGCAAATTTAATATGCTGACAGTACCCTGCAATGTAATGAGATGCGGTGCAAAATATTGTTCTGTTGCTTAAGGACAACAGAAAAGAAACATGGGACTTGTACAACTAAAAGCTAATGAGAAAATAATGTTTGAAATGGGGAACTGATGGTACTAAATTTAGGACATCCTTCGAAAATAAGTAGCAACATTAAAATATCAGTGCAAAACATGCAGGGAAATATAAAGGTTGCAGCTCCCTTGGGAAATTTTCTCACAAGCCAAGAATGCAGCAAAATGTAATTTTCCACAGATTCCTGACGTCTAATATGAATTTAACGTGGCCATTCCAAAATCCCATGTTGAAGCCTTACAAGTGAAGAATGTACCAATAACTGTTTCAGAGAGGGTTGCATTTTTATTAAGCCAACACTTCTGGCTAGTCCTGAAAATCACCGGCTTCGAGATGAAATTATATATCAACAACTGCTGACTTGCACAGAGATTGCTTTTACATGAAATTGCAGATGAGAGTGTTTCACGATATGTGTTTGTTGCAGACACATTAATAAAATAACAGACAATTCAGAATAAAACTTCGAAGGAAATCTGTGTTGCATTTTTAGTTGTGTCCTGATTGTTCTGTTTATTGTATGATCCTCAAATTAGTGGGACTGGGAAAGCCTGATTTATGTATTGCTAATCAGCCTAGATTATGTTAAATGATCTTGCCTTTTTTTTTAAAGATAGCTGCATTCACAAAGAATTGATTGTGATTTAGGTTAGGATATATCTGTGTCCAATTGGCGTTAGCACCTTTAAATATAGACACTTCTAAACTTTAAAATAGTCCTGTAAAATGCTTTGAGACTTTTCAACGATGTAATAAGGTGCCATATCCAATGCACGGATTCTTATGTTACTATATTACTATTTGCATAAAGTGGCGATCACACTGTCTTTAGTTTTAGGCTGAAAACAGACATTTAGGAAAGAAGATTGGGATCTGTAATCTTCCTTTTTTCTGCATAACCAAAGCTGTAATGGTTTTTGTTTCTTTTTCTTGCAATATCTAAAATTACAGTTTAAAAATCTCTCGAACTTCAGGTAGATTTATGAATCCAAGAAACAACTAATTTTTGGCAAAATGTCTTGTTTTAAGTCTTCAGTCTGCTGCACAAATGAGTCCAGGAGATCGTTCTAATGATCTAAATCTTCTCTGATTTATTTCGAGAATAAGAGTTGCTAATGGACCATGTGTTTATCTAAATCCCTGAGTGCTGCATTAAAAGCCATTAGAACAGTACAAATGGTCATTTTTGAAGCTTATTATGGATTCAATTAGCAGAGATTATAAACCTCTCAGATTTGTCCCACACCATTTTGTAAGTGGAAAAGTGCTAAATTCTCTGTATTGGGCTCTGAGTATGAATCTTTAATGGCTGCACATTAACAGTATCTGAACAGAGGCATGTGTACCCAAAGGGCTTAGTTCATTTTTCTCTCTACCATGGCTCCTTAACTATTGAGAATTTAATTTATCACCAAAATCCAATATTTATAACATACATAAACTAATATTTTAAGTATTTCTCAAATTCTACTTTATAGCATTCATGATTGAAAATATATCCTCTGGATTAAACCAGACATTGTTCCACATATGCATGCCATCTACATGCAGAAATTATGCTGATATTATAATGGAATGCGCACTCTACCTATAGGGACCCACCCTTTTTACTTAATTCCGGAGGGTTTTAGGCGCAGGTTGGTGAGAGCCAAGGCTTGGGAACTCCAGAGTGTGTGTTGGGGTACTACTGGAGTTTAACGAGCTAAAACCACACTGCTTGCCTCAGTGCTGTCTTGCAAGCTTCCCACTTTATTATTATTATTATTATTGTCCAGCAGTTAGGACCACCCTAACCAATAGGGGAGGTAAACGGGAAGAATCCCTGCTTCTTGTAGCATCAATTTGAACAAATACATCTTTCAGACAGCAAGTATTTATTCTTGGATCCAGTTAGATTATAAGAAATTATTTTGTAATTAGCAGGACTGTGGAGGAATGAGGTGATTTATAAATCTTAATGTTTTTTTTAATATTCTGCAGATTGTACGTAAGTAATGATATAGTAGTATAATTTGTATTCCAACAGCAAAAGAAAACTTTTTGTTTGCTAGTCAGTTTTTGTAGTCGGTTAAAACTTTCCAGGGAATTATACCTCATTAACAAAATAGCTAGCTATTAATTTTTCAAGAAGCAATATTCTATGCATTATTTACAGCCCAGCCAGAGATGTAACAGTACAGAAACGGAGCCATCTACAGTAATACCAACGTTCAGAATGCAGTGACAATGAGAATGCACTGCAAAAGGGAGCAATGTAATATTTGTTTCTCCACAGCACCTATTCCATTTACAAAGCGGTTTGCGGCTGTTGAAATGAAATGTGGAGCTCCTTTTCAATATTGACAGCCTCCTTTACACTTTACAGTTGTTCTGTAAAATATTAACGCGTCGCTTTTCACTTGTCAGTTCTATGAAACACAAGGACAGTCTCGTCATTATCCATGTGTGTTGAACTATCTTGTTTGTGCTTGGTGGCATTTTTCTTTTCACGTCACACAAATTTCCTGGGGGTACTGTAGGTTTTCGATTGTTACCGGGCATGTGGGAGCTTCTGCTGGTACATGCGATTTGCTGGCACAGTTGGGAACGCACTGGGAACATGCTGGTTAAAAGGTGCAGGCAATTCATTTGGAACTCGGACTCTGGGGTTTGTTTGAGCTGAAACTGAAATAAGGGATTTTGCTATCATTGGAGTCCAGCAATGCAATGATTTCTGACGGGATTATTTAACAACCAACTGATGTACTGTTCCGATTCAGTCTGTTTTTAAGGCAGATTTCCCATGGGTGTCAGCTTGACGGTACTTCTGGTTATTGGATGCAATCGCACTCTGAAAGAATCATTTCATATCAGGCTCCCTTGTTATTTACAATTTATATTGTTGATAACGCGGGAGTAAAGCGCTTCCCAGAATAAACTAAAATGGATTGACTATTTTGTGGGTGAAACGTCACAAGGTTTGCTGATCTTTCACTACATACCTCCTGTAAGCACACCGAGCTCCTGAGAGAAACTTCGCAACTTCATTCAACTTTTCCTTGGAATTAACACCAAATAATCAAAACTAATAATATTCATATCGTGTTTATTAATCACATTCAGCAATATCATTTTACAGACTGACTACAAATGGTCAAGGAAATTCAGTAATTAAAGGCTTAATGTTACTTATATAACGCTATTGTTCTGTAACTAACGGATGACTATACAAGTGCTTAAAAATGTGACTTGTGTTTAATTGCTTTTTATCTCATTGCACACTACTTCATTAACCCTTTCGACCCCGGATCATTTTGTCATAAAGAGGTCTCATCAGTACAGATTGGCAGCGATTTGCAGTTAAGTTGAGCCATTCGTTAAATGGTTCCTTATAGCTGACAGTGCCAGCCTTGTAGAGTTCCAATTCACTCTTTGCTAAATGGGCTCTGAAGGCTGTATTTGTAGTCGGTCGAATATATGACAGACATCTTAACAGAACATTTTACTGACACTGAATTTACAATGGGGAGTGATTGGCAGTCCCAATCAGTCAATACGCACGGCACTGCGACAGGATTGAAAGGCAGACCTTGTCAACACAAAACTGATTATATTCAGATCTGAGACGAGCTCTGAACGTACATGCATAATGTATCTGGTGCCATTTTAAACAAAGTGTGTACAAAGCTGGTCCTTATTTGGCTTCGACTGGAACAAACAGGCTCAGGTTAACAGGCAGTCGTAATTTATCATTATCATTGACTTAGGGCCTAAGTGTTGGACTCTTCATTCTGTTCTGCTGAGAAAAACACTAAGGAAATGTGGCCAAAATGATTAAAAATTCCTGCTACTGAATTCAGTGATGCTCCAGACTTCTTAAGTACAATTTCAACATTTGACAATCAATGTTTTTTTTAGAAAATCATCAATACCCCAGAAAGTCACAGAATGAAAGCCACTATTTACAGCAGCACACGTTCTATTGCACAATACCACAGGTGTGGTGCTCTGAAACCAGTGTTAGTTTGGTAGCCATACACAATGTTGAAAGCTTCACATCTGATCACACAATCCAGATGAGACAGCCTTTGTTGGAGATGTGGCCCTTTTTTGGGGCCATTTACAAAGATGATCCATTATTCACAAACACTCAAGATCGCCAATTCGTCCACTCCTGATGGCGATGACATAGGTACAAGTGGACACATCTCCACCCACAACGAACAAATAGGAATTGTGGGTTATGTTGGGGTAGACTTTACCGTGAAATTGAAGTATTAAATGAAGTGGTGATGGGAGACACTGAGGGAGGTTGGGGGGAGTTTACTGTATTAAGATAGTTGGCGGGGGTGGTATGTGGGCTTCTATAAACTCAGGGTTATTGAAATTAGATGAGGTCAAAGTGTGTGAGTTGTGGTTGAGTTATTAGTTGGGCCAATGGAAAAGTGCGGTTGCAATTTTTCTGTGGAACAGCACTGTAAACCGCTAAAAAATGATGTTTCTGGCACCTGGGTCTCTCGATTGTTTATTCGACGCTAATGAGGGCTCCACTCGCGAGGCCCCACTGTTGAGATGGTCTGTGCGTCTCTTTCTCCTCTGTGTGTGTGTTTGTCTCTGTGTGAGTGTGTCTGTGTCTCCTTTATGCATGTGTCTCTGTGTCTGTTTGAATGCAGTCAGGACGCTGACGAGCTTGGTGAGCAATACTGTTTTTTAGCGGATCTTCGGGCCTGCGCTGGTGTTTCTTCCCCCAGCCCCACCCCCAAATGGACCACCCAGCTTTAAAGAAAAACATTTTTTTTTGGAATAACCTTACACGTGTTACTTCTTCATGTTTAGGTTTTATCGATAAAGTGAAAGAAATGTAGTTTGGGATGAGACAAATGTCCCTCAATAGTCCCTGCAAAATTCATCAAATTTGTCCACAATTTTCTATCGGCCCTGGTTATTAGTTATGCTGTTGCAGATGAGCATAAGTTTGGTTTTGGGCTTGTTCAGCGTGGCAGGTTGCAATTAGCTTATTAGGTAAGAAATGGTTACCAGTTAAGGCAAATGTGGGGTTGCAAAACCAAACGGAATAGGAGTATTACGTGTGGTGGAGCAGGAGGTTTTCGGTGAGAGTAACACCACGGTGATGAGGTAAAATGGAATAGAAGTAGCACAATGATAGTTTACGATTCGTAAGCAAGACATGGTTAAGTTTAAAACAGAACGACAGTATTAGGTGAAAAGAGACTGGCACTTGGGATAAATTAGGCTTGTGAAGTGAGGTTGGTGTAGAAAGTAGCTTATTACTGAAATGGAGATAGAATTATGCTTTTTGAATGTTTAAGGTGATAATGGAGTTGTTGTTAGTTTGTTAACTGAGATGAGGTTAGTTTGGGATCAGGAGTTTTAGATGAAGATGGGTTTATGAGGTGAGGTAGAGCTGTATTGTTGAGTGGAGATGGGGTTGAGTTTAAATCAAGTCAGATTGCATTATTTGACCCATGATAAGGTGAACATATGTTTAGATCAGATTTGTTAAATAAAGATGGGTTGAGCTTCTGGGTAAGATGCTTGTTAGCTAGAGAAAAAGCTAGTTAAAAGAGCAACGCGTTGTCCTGTTAGATAACGAAGGGTGAGAAAGGTTCAGCTGAGATGAGGTGGACGTGAGTGACTGTGTGAAATGGGTTGGGACATCTAATTGATGGAGGGCAAGCATGTGGATGTCTGTTCCATATTGTATGAAGATCAGGAGTGGATTGTTGTTCTTAAAAATAAAGATATTTCACCATCATGTCTTCCACATCATCTCTAAACATTTCATACCTTTACAATAAGCACAGAGTAAAAAGGTAATTGGAGATGCTTTACTTGTGTATCTGGGTTGCTGAGTAGATATTTTTTATTCAGGAGACTGGACAGATAATAAATTTCTATTTAGATGTAACAAAATCAGTCTTTACTTACCATAATCACTACATATCAAATAAGGAAAAATATTTCAGCTGATACGCAGCTGTTTTTTCCCCCCACCCTTAAGCTGTAGTTTCAGACACTGTTTTTGCCCAAATACTCCCATACAGAAGTCTGGCATGCACTCCCATATAATATACAAAGACTAGCATCTCTAATGACAGCTCACTCTATTACGCACAATGAATACGTTCAGCGTGAGGGGACAGATCCCTCTCTTCACAGTCACTATCCAGTGCTCGCTCCTTGATAGCTTGGACAGTGTGAGGGCTGTTGGGAATGGAATTGGACCTGGCAATGTGATTTGTGTGATCGCCTCTGATGTTTGCAGGGACCTTGGTGTCTTGCATGTGTCCAGAGACTCCGTGCTGTTTCATCTCCTGACTCGGCTCTCGCTTGACCTGTAGATAGGCTTTGACCTTATGATGCCTGGCTTTACCTTCACTGTAATCAGTCACTCGGCATTCGTACGTGCCCTCGTCCACAGTTTTAATGCTGGATAGCCGCAGATTGTGCGAGATGTTGCTACCAACCACCTTCACGGCCTAGAGGGATGGAAAAGAAGTCCGGCTTGATAAAGGGGTGTTGAAAAATACAATGAAACACACTGAAGACAATTGGCTCGATAACATGAACTTTCGTGAATTATTTCCTGAATGTGTTTTTATCTCTAATCAAAATAATCGCCTTTTAGCACCAAATGCAGCTGATTTATTCCAGCTCTGCTCCAAAAGTGGATCATAATGGAGAGTGAGTTAATGTTACTACTAATAAAAACAACACTGCTACTAATAATCCTTGCATTCGATACAGCGCCTCATCAAGTCAATGAGACGTCCCAAAGCGTTTCACAGGACATAGTGTAAAGTGGAGTGACTGCATATTTGTAGGCAAATGTGGCAGAGCCAGTTGCGCACATCAGTGTCTCACAAACTGCCATGGAATGAGTGACCAATTTTATTTAGGAGATTGTTGGCCAGGACAAACTCCTTTCTCTTTTCAAATAGTGTCATGAGTTCCCACAAGTCAAAGAGTGTTGTAGGTCCAGGTTCCTCACTTAAACATCCTGATGGAATTTACCGCATTTTAGACTCAGTCATCAGCTTCCAAGCTCACTCCAAAGGACCATCCAATTTGCTCTTCCGTAGTTACACACAAGAACATTCTCCGCGTCCACACAGTTCTATTAAAGATTGAACCTGGTGCAGGCCCCGCAGTTCAGATGAAATCAAAATATAATGAGCCGAGTAACAGATCGATGTGAGTTTACCCCAAACTCATTAGCTTCCTAGATAAACCAATTAAAATGGATTACCTGCATTTAGCCTGTGCTAGAAAATATATTAAATCTAAGTTCTCAATGTGGTAAATGCTGTGAAGTGACCGGAGGATTTGGCAATGCACAATAGGACCTTTTGACAGTAAAACATCTAGACTCACGCTGACTGTTTCTTTAAAATCAACTGCCGACCTGCAGTGTATTATATTGGTGGAGGAAGAGTAGAGTGTGATAGAGAGGGAAGAGCTCTGTTAATACTTGTAAGATGGCCCATTACCTGAAATTGATTTTCACTTAATGGTTATTAAGTTTCCTAAGTGTTATGTATGTAATAAAATGGTTAAAAATTCATGAAAAACCATCAGTACGTTTTTAGTTGTTCCAATTCCCCATAACTACAATTGTCCTGCCGAGAGACAATTCTGTTTGCCAACTCTCTGCACACAATCTCGAGGCACATAAGTGACAATCCTTGCATTTGAAATAGTACCTCATTGTATTGTCGAGACAGCTCAAAACGCTTCAAAGGAATTTACTCAGTGGTTAGAGCACTCGCCTCGCAAGCGAGAAACCTGGGTTCAATTCCCGGCAGGGCAAAACCTTGGGCAATTTTCCTCACTCCACACACCTGATAATAATCCCTCAAGAAAAAAACAATAATAAATCCATCACTTCAATCCACGACTGTTTGTGGTACACGCTGCTGCGTTTCGCCCACAAATATACAATCAATTTGCTTTACAGTATATTCTGTGAAGCGCTTTGAGACGTCTCGAAGACGTGAAAAGAGCTATATCACATGCAAGGATTATTATTATGAAAATGGCGTGACTATATTTGTAGGCAAACACGCACATAGCAATGTCCCACAAACAGCCATGAAGCAAATCTTATTTGGGGCACTGTTGGCAGAACACTGGGAGAAACTCCCTGTCCTTTTCCAATAGTTCCGGAATTAATTTACATATTGGAAACTTTCTTACTGACGTTTCCGTCGTCTTGACACTCGTTTCAGTGATTTAATTCCCCATTTTTAGTCATGTGCATTACATTGAACATAAGAAAGAAATAAAGTCCCTACACATTAGAGAAACAACATCAAACTTGCATTTATATAGCGCTCATCAAGTGGGTAGCATCTCAGATGAGGATAATAACTGTACTCAACAACAGTTGGCTAAATAATGAAGACAAGCATACAACAAGCAGAGGCATCAGAATTGCATCCTTAACACTGATTAATTAATACAGCAAAGTTAATATTGCTGCTACCATTAGTACATTTCGCTTCTTGTGTTTGCCAACACGAGTTCATAACAGCTTTGTTCAGGAAATGCACTGTACCCTGTATTTAATTGGCTGTTTTATTAATACTTCAAATAGCTCTTAATGCAAGGAAACAACCTTTGGCCAAGAGTAGGTCCACAAGGTGCATAGAAGAAGCAACTAGCAGTAGCCCCATCCATTGAGGAAATAGTTTGGATAATTCATGCTTCAATATTAGTGTTTTTTTTTAATCAAAGCAAACTCCCTCTCCCTTGGAAAGTTGCTTGTTGGATATCTAATGGAATAACTGCACACAATGATTGGTACTGAGTATTATTGCTGACATGCTTCCCACTGCTTGTCCAGCCGCCTTAGGGTTTTACAGGCTTAACAGGAGCCGAACGAGAAGAATCCCTGACTCAGTGATCTCTGCACGTCCAGCGCTTTGGGACGTCCTTCCGACGTGAAAGGCGCTATACAAATGTAATTTTGTTGTTGTTGTTGTTGTCACAATGTTAATGTCGTAATTCTGTGAGCGGTTATGAGTCTCTGTTTGGAAGTGAAACCTGCAACAATCTTCTCAATTTGTTGTTAAGGCACTGCTACATTGCTTTGCAAAAAGTGTTGACCACCTGTTAGCAGGTAGTGGTGAATTGGTTCCCCAAAAGGGCTTGGGATTGCCAGGTAAAATGGGGCATAAAACATAAAACATCCAGCATAAAACATCCGCACATTCATAAACTTTGTTGGAGCTTAAAGGGAATTTCTGAACAATAATAATAATAATAATAATAATCCTTGCATTTGATATAGGACCTTATCACGTCTTCAAGTCGTCCCAAAGCGATTCACGCTGTAGAGTGAATTTTGACCGCATGTTTTGTGGGCGAAGCAAGGCTCCACGTATTTGGAGCTAATCACAGGGACACTCGGGAAGCATTCACGGGAAGTGTCCTGATTTCCCATCCAGCCAGTCTGGCCCTGACAAATCTTATACTGGTCAATGCACAGCATCTGTTGGGTTATCCTTTGAACAGGTTATTCAGATATTCAGATAATCTTTATTCAGATAATTCAGATAATCTTTTGTGAGATATGCATTGTTTAATGAGTATATTGTAGAGCTAACTAGTCATTATCACATATGTAAAAATATATATTTTCTACTATGAAAGTAACAGTAATGGATGTGCAATAATCGGAGTCCTGTAGCTCAGTGGTTAGAGCACTCGCTTTCTAAGCGAGAGATCTGAGTTCAATTCCAGGCAGAGGGCGAACCCTTGGGCAAGTTTCCTTACTCCACACACCTAATAATAATCCCTCCAAAACCAAAAACAATAATAAATTGGTCATTTTCAATCCACGACTGTTTGTGGGACATTGCTGTGCGCAATTGGCTGCCGCGTTCGCCCACAAATATACAGTCAATTCACTTTACAGTGTGTTCTGTGAAGCGCTTTGGGACGTCCTCCCGACGTGAAAAGCGCTATATCAAATGCAAGGGTTATTATTATTATTATTATTATTATAACAGCCCTGAAAATTTGTGGTGTGGCTGCAATGCACAGGAAGGCCACGAGATGGCAGAAACCCCACATAAACTGTCCCAACATTGCAGACCAACCCAACCTGTAAAGTCAGTGCGAGTGTTTGAAATGTGTCCAAACAGAGACTTATTTTACTTTAGTTGGCACTTTCTCACTTGAATGGTTTGAAAGAAGAGTCAAACTTGAATGATAATGATGATAATAATAATAATCCTTGCATTTATCGCGCCGTTGAGGCGTCTCAAAGCGCTTCGCGAAATATGCTCTAAAGACTGTGTGTTTCGTGGGCAGTAAAAGTGACGCTTCCAGTTGTTCTTTGGTCACCATCTTCTGTCACGGCACTGACATGGTTTATTTTTTCGCCCCAGGTAAATGAAATGAAAGGCAGTCTTGTTCAAAGGCAACGGCACGGTATAGGATAAGCATTCCAGTCTAGAATCTGTTGCTCAACAAATTTGAGACGTTTCGACAGTATGATAAGGTGCTATATCAAATCCAAGGATTATACATTATGTTGATCCATCTTTGAATCCCACTTGTAAATCTACCCCTTCCACCTCTCCCTCCCTCATCTCTTCTGCTCGGCAGCTAACTCTGCCGCTGTGTGGTGCTCCGAGACACCAGCCTGCATGGAGGGCGTGCTACGAATGCAAGTTGTTGTCATCAACCTTTCCTCCTGTGAGATGCGGCATAAAATAATTCCCTGCAGATGCCATTGCTAAACTTCTCAATCGGGATTTTGACCATTTTCCAGGCTGGCGTTGTTAACCAAGGTTGACAACAAATACGAACAGAAAGTTATCTCAACTCACGCTTATTTTGGTTGCATCCTTTCGGGTCTCCTCGTGGTTGAAGGGTTTTATCTGTGAAGAGAGGAGAAAAAGAAACAAATGATAGGGAAAAAATATCAGAACACAGAGGGAGAGAGAGAGGGCGTGGGGAGTGGGGACAGTGGTGGACACTTTATAATTGTTTGATTTTTTTAATATAAAAAGAACAGAGGGTTTGTCTTATCTGCTCTTATCAGGCACCACACAAAAAGATTCCCTGAGCTCCAATTTCATTTGGCACAATTACAATGCAGTGAAAAATGCATTGGGCTATGGATGAAACAATACGTTTTTCACCCTCAATTATAAAGTTGCACGTGGTTTTGCTTTCCCCCTGCACGTTACATGTTGGTTAATGCAGCATGTCAACACATCGAGAGGTTGACAGGATGCGTTAATGCAGTTCAGCTATGTCACTGCATCCCCCAAAACTGCACAGCTCAGGTCAGAGCAGACGGTTACATGATAATCATGATGATTTGAGCCATCAAGGCACAGCGGCTTCAGAGTATTGTCAGAGATAAGATCTAACAGCAGCCTTGATGAGGAAGCCTGACATGTACATTTCCTTTAGCTGAGTAGCACGATCCCTTCTCCAGCAATAAGTCCCTGATGCTGGAGCTTGGCTGAACTGATACACCTCCTCAGAGCGGTTTCAGCAGCTACACTGACTAACATTCAGGCAGCATCAAGCCCTGGTCTATAATCACAGCGTACAAAGACCACAGGATCAAACTGGCCCTTAACCTCCAAAACCTTCAGTAAATCTTTTTCAAAGAAGAGAAAACGGAGCACGTCAGCCCCATCTCTCAAGCCAAATCAAATGAAAATATCTTAACAGCCGGTCGACACATTGATTACACTGCAATAATAAATTACAGTGAAACCCAAGCAGGTCGATCGGAAACATTTCTCAGCTCCAACCTTTCATCCTTTTTTAGACTTGGACTTCCCATTGAACGGAGCCTTGTGTACATTACTTTGCACCAAGTTCAGTCAAATCCGTTGTGTTTGCTTAGACAGTGCCTCGGTCTGCCAGAACATTTTCCCAATGTTTGACTTGACAGAATTGAGCTGCAGATCAGCCATAATCTAATTAGAATGGCGGAACAGGCTCGAGGGGCTGAATGGCCTAATCCTGTTCCTATGTTCACGTTAAAATGTTTGGAAAGAGAAAAGACCATTTGCGGCCCGATTATCTCAACGAATCACTTACTCCACTTTACTGCATCCCCTGAGGGAAATGGTGAAGCATAAGTAAATCATTTTCAAGAAGAGAAAACAGCGCGAGCCAGCCCCATTTCTCAAGGCAAATCAAATGAAAATCTCCTGGATATCAGTCTCACAGCGTTCAGCCAGACCAGTTGCATTTCACAGATAACGTTCCTATTATTACAAGATTACAGCAGGTTGTCCTGTGAGCATTTATACTCAATCCCTCGATCGGTGCTTTCTTTAAACCTGCAAATCCTTCCCCTAATAATTGACGTTGGTAAATGATAATCCTTCCATGTTGATATAGTGACTGTCATGTTCGGGAGGACGCCTCAAAGCACTTCACTAGATTTACTATCAAGTGTATTTTGCAGGCAGGCGGCTTGCTTACAGCAATCTCCTACAAACAGCCGTGAAGTGATTGACTGATTTTATCTGGGGGACTGTTGGAGAAACCCTATTCTCTTTCTCAATAGCTGTGGGATCTTTAACGTTCCCCAAATAGCACAGACAGGGCCTCGGTTTGACAAAATAATATAATAATCCTTGCATTTGATATAGCGCTTTTCATGTCTTCTCGACGTCTCAAAGCGCTTCACAGAATAGAATGTAAAGTGAATTGACCGTATATTTGTGGGCGAAACGCGGCAGCCAATTGCGCACAGCATTGTCCCACAAACAGTCGTGGATTGAAAATGACCAATTTATTATTGTTTTGTTTTGGAGGGATTATTATTAGGCTCTGTGTGGAGTAAGGAAACTTGCCCAAGGTTTTGCCCTGCCAGGAATTGAACCCAGGTGTCTCGCTTGCAAGGCGAGTGCTCCAACCACTGACAATTCCCCAAATAGGAAAAAATAGTCACTCACTTCGTGGCTGTTTGTGGGACGTTGCTGTGGGCAAATTGGCTGCCGCATTCACCTACAAGGACACAGTCGCTCCTCTTTTCACAATAAAATCCTGCAAAGTGCTTTGAGACGGCTTGATGGCATGAAAAGACCTTATATCAAATGCAAGGATCATTGTATTTCCAGACTTTTTGTGCCTGGGTCGTGCGATTCACTGTTTGTCTGATAATCACAAGGAAGGCAGTGAGTGACAGCTAAATGCCCTCATTGAATTGCGAGCTGGATTGTAAGGGATTGTTTAACTACCAGTCTGTGAGCGGTGGTTACCTGGTTGGAGCTCCATGACTCCTTGTCGGTCCAGTCCCTGGTGTTTCGGATGTACCACCACTGAATCTCCAGCGAGTAGGATGGTGAGCTGCTACCCCTGAAAGCACAGGCCATCTCCACATCCTGCCCAGCTCTGGCCATGATATCATGAGGAACCTCAGTGAAGAGTGCTGCAAAAAGCAAAAGCAAACGCCTGAGTAACAGCTCTGGGCTTCAACCAGTTGACATGTCTGCAATGTAAAAGCGACTTCATCTACTCTAAAACCACACTTTATCCTCAGATAATAAGCATCAACCGCACAGAGTGCGGGGGCTGGTAGGGTGCTGACCGAAGGCACGGTCAAAGATACTAGAACATAACTATCTATTTAATAATCTTTGTGTAGTTGGAGTTACCTGGACTGTAAGATGGCTACTCCTACAATTCAGTGGTTTGAACCTAGTTTTGAATGTGATGGGTTAGAGTCATCTTAGGTTGAATCGAGATTGAGTTGAGTTCAGTCTGCTCAGATTGCTAGAAACACGCGGGGTTTGATCAGTATCCTCTGTGACTTGGACCTATTTTTTCGGAGACACATGGAAACCCATCGCCTTGCTTAAGAGTCTCCAAATCAGTCGTCGGCTGGTTCTTCCAAGACCTGCTGACTCGATCTCCAGCGCTTTGCGCTGCCGACCCCATAAAATTAACATGATCATTTGAATATTCGAAATTAGCGATCATCAAACCCAGCAGAAAAAAAAGCAGAACAGCTGAATGGCAGCACTGCTCAGAAAGTGACACTTTATTCAATCCACACACCAAGCTTAAAGCTTTGCAGAAAACCCATTAGCATTGGAAAAAAACAGGATAACACAGTTACCCTGCAGAGGGGCTCTCCAAAATGCAAACTTGATTAAAAAAATCACAACAGCAAGAAAGGCCTACAAACCCATTAAAGGAAAGATTGCTTTGAAACCCCAGTGTTGATTATTTGACCTCCAGCTAATTCAGCAGTTGCACTGAGCTTCCATTAAGGGAACATACTTTGGCATTATGTAAGAAAGCTTTCAGTAAACTCATTATCTATTAAGTGCAGCTGATTTTCCACGGCATTCTATGCACCAGCCTAAAAGATGCATTTAACGAGAATTCATATGAAACAAGGATTACGTGAGCCAAATACTAACACCACAGCAGTTTTCGGCACATTCAACAGGAAAATAAACCTGTGTCTCTTTTCCTCTAATTCTTTTATTAGTTTTCAACTTAAAACGGTTTCTGGGGACATCCTGCCGACTTTGTATATAATACAAATTATAAAATAATACTCGTTGCATTTGGTACAGTGCCTTATCACGTCTTCGAGACGTCTCAAATATCCACAGAGTATACTGTAAAATGTATTGACTATATATTTTGCGGATGAAACTCTATCAATGGTAGGAAATTGGGCTTGGGATGCATGGCTTCCTGGAGGAGTGAACCACCAATATAAAGGGACAGTCTTGCGTCCGTAATTAAAAAGAAAAGTGGAGACTTTCTTCTGGTCAATATTCACTCGCCTCATTCAAATCCACCCGCCTCCACTCACCCTCCTGCCCCATTCAAAATATTCAGCTGCTCACCTCATTGTTGTCGAGGGGACTTTGCTGCTGCAGATTACCTGCCCATAAAACATTCACTTTCGTTTCTAATTAATTCTAGTTTCTAACATTGCTTTGTGACATTCATTTTCTTTATGCGGAAGCCACTTTTAAATGCAAATTATTATTACCCGCCCCGTTTATAGCAGACACCGCTCAACTGCATCGTTACATTCTCATGTTCAGCCCTTCACAAACACATCGGCTGTAAGGATCTCTCACGCAGCATCGTTGATTATATTTGCAAGACACTTACGTGCCGAAAGATTATAATACTGATAAACCAAAGGTTTAAGAATGGAACAGGCTCCCTAGGGAGACGGTGGAAACAGAAATTGTCGATCCTTTCAAGAATTAGATAGATTTCTGTTAGAAAATAATATCGTGGACTACAGTATATAGTTTGGTAGTCGTGTGACATGTCAGGATGGTGGAAGACGAACTGGATGGACCTTGGTCTTCTTTCGGCGAGCAATTCTTATGCTCTTTATCCTGGAAAAATTAATCTAAACACAAAGCACCCACATTAGTAAACGCAGGAGATGAGCATGTACTGCAGGCTAGGAACATACCAGAGAATATTGTGGTTGATATTGTTTTGCAAATTATAATCAGGTTACTGCACTCGAAAATTAAGTGAATTAAAAGCAAACTCCTCTTAAGACCAATTTTACTATGTTGCCGGTTGACAGTTCAAATAGTAACAGAGGAAATAAAACTTCAATGAAAACGGCCAACTCATCAGCAACTATTGAATTATTCTCCCAGTTCTTGAGATGAATTTGCTGGACCTAGAAACAGGTTTGAGTCCCACCAGTCACTAGTTGACAGTAAATCAAGGGAGAGTTTTGAAAGCCTGAAATAAGAGTGAAATATCGCATCTTTCTCGGCTTGATGAGCACAAAATATACTCAAAGAAAGAAACTTTTTGCAAGAAACCTTCACGTTTGCTTCTAAACTTTACTAAGAGACAATCCAAATACATCCAAACTCCCCTCTTTGCAGTTTGGAGAATGACAACAGTAATCCTTACATTTGATGTAGGGCTTATAAGGTTGAAATGTTGTGACTGTGTGTGGGACGTTGCTGTGTGCAAATTGGCAGCTCATTTCCCAGACAACCACGACCGTAATAATCATCATAATAATAATAACCTTTGCATTTGACATAGCACCTCATCAAGTCACCGAGGTGTCTCAAAGCATTTCAAAGGAATAACTGTGAAGTGTGGTGACTGTGTATTTGGGCACAAAGTGTGACGTGAACGACTGATGTTTTCCAGGGGCAGCAAGTGAAATGCAGCACATAAAATATTGTAAAATGAAGGAAAAGGTTCCCTCCAGTGGCAGGACTGCGTAATAATGATTGAAATAAAGAAATAGAAGAAAATATCTACCCGAGTCGAGATTTACTCTATCTATGTGGCGTTTCAGACCATCCTCAGTGTGGCAAAGCGTTGAATTCTGCCTTAACTTTAAAGCCAATTTTCTTAAAAGAACTTACAGAAAAACGGCTTCAGTATTAAAGCTGCGTCTAAGTTTTTGTCGAATTCTGGACGCTCTAAAACTCTACATAAAACAGAGGGAATCTAGACCCAGGTAGAATTTCTCCCATAAAAACACACAGCGCTCTGTTACTTTCAGCAACTTTGACAGGGTTATTCATGTTATGAGATAGTGACTGTCACCTTCTGGTCATTAAGAGGAGAGACCCTATCACATCTTCAAGACGTCTCAAAGAGCTTCACACCATGTACTGTAAAGTGAATTGACTGAATATTTTGTGGGCGAAACTCACTGGTAAGAAAAGTCCTGAAGAATTAAGTGCAGCAAAGGTTCCTCCAACTCTGGTGTCCAAAGAAATGCAATGTCATTTGCAACAACGCAGGTCAGGCGGGGAGTAGGGAATTGCGAGGCGGAGTGCTGTAGCCAATACACTACAGGACTCTGTTACAGCAGGACTTCAACATTAAAGCACAAGATTAGTTCCAATCCAGGAACACGTACGATAGCGAGCAGTGTTTGGTCACAGTCGATGCACAAAGATTTCTGACAAATGGATTGTTTCCAGGGTTGGTTACTTCTCTCACTGCTCCCACATTCTATATTTATTTCATTAAAAGAAGGACGATTTGACTATACTTCACGTCGCCTGTAAATAATTCTGCGCACCTCATGTCGCAACACGGAACGGACTAGTTTGAGCTCCAATGCGATGCACCGCACTTATCTTGGTGACATCTTATCATGTTTATAATTTCTGATATCTGCCATCTCAAGTAGATAGTTTTGTGACTAGCTTTAGCTGCCTCTTTATCTCCGAGCCTGATAACATCATAAGAGGAATACTCACCGGTAAAAAGGCGGTGACTCACCATGACAAAGTTACCAGCAAACTTCCCGAGTGGCACGTTCTTCCCAAGTGAACTTCCACTGTGGGCGTCAGTAGATTGTGAGGGAAAATCACAGGGTCTTATCTGACATAATTTTGATCAATCCAATCTCAGCCTGACTCTCGCCTCCGAGTCAGAAGGTTGTGGGTTCAAGCTTCCCCCCCTGTTGGGACTTTGAGTTCATAGTTGACATTTGAGTGCAGCGCGACACACTAAACCCAAGTCACGTCCTCTTGTTCGGGTGGATGTTAAAGATCTCATGGCTAAACTCTAAAAAGAGAAGGCAGTTTCTCCTGGTCAACAATGCTCCAGATAAAAGAGGTCATTCACTCTCATGGTTGATTTGGGGGACATTGCTGCGTGCAAACTGGCTGCAAAATACACAGTAAAATCCTGTGAAGCACTTGAAACGTTCTGACGGTTTGTTAAAGCGCTGCATCAACTGCCAAGATGATGATTTTGTTGTAATAATCTTATTTGATGCTGATCCAGTCACAAAAACTAAACTGCCACCTGTACACAAGAGAGGCTACAGGTAGGTTGGAATGAGACACAGGAAGGCAAGTTGGTTGCCCTTCTCATGTAGGCACTGAGGTACAGTGTTGGGGGCTCGGTGGCATGTGTTTTGCTTTGCATTTAACCAGGTTGTATCTGACTCTGGGATTATAATGTCCATTGGGTGTAGGAGGTGGGGAAAACCCATTGCCTGTGATGACTGACATCCACCCACAGGCAAGAGACTATATGCGCAAAACTGATATTCAACATACAGGCTGCATCCTCCCGACGCTGCTGGGAGCTACTCTATCCACATCCAGCAGCTTAACGATGGAGAACAGGGAAAAAGATTTTGATATCCCTGTCCAGTCTCAGCTAGATATCTGGCTGATACCAGGCACATCAAATGTAAGGATTATATTAAATAATATTATTACGATGGGGCACTACAGTGTTGACGAGCGAACATATTTAAAGGTACTTGAAATGTATAACCAGCGCGATCGGTCGGTCTGACAGTCTGCTCGCTGGCTGCCATTAAATGGATTAGGTCCAAATTCTCAGGAATGCAATTAAGTGCAAATAGGGATTGCTGCTAATTTGGCAGCTACCTTTCACTGGAGGCTCGGGGAAAAGTCCTAGATCCTGAAGTGAAATTGCAAGGAGTCATTCCACTTCGACGCGTCGAGACAATAAAAAAAATAACCTTGGATTTGCAGAGGGAAGGGGCCGCAGTCTGCAAAATAAGCTTCCTAAAACGCAGAAATGAAATGCAGCGTCAAGCTGCCATTCAGCATGACACAGCGGCTGAAACAAACTTGAAGCTAAGCCCTCAAACCAGTCAATTCTGCAATCAAACTAATCTACAGTACGTGATGTGGACCTAACTCGCATGTCTGTCAGTCAGAGCAGGGATTAAGGGAGCAGTGTGACTTAGGGATTGTGATAAACTTGTCAGTTACTCCAGCTGGTGAACAGTCAAGACAACAGAAACAGCCACGGTCCAAAGCAATTACACTTCAGCAGTACACCAGTGACAAGCAATCACTAAAGACTACCACACTTGAAGGCAATGTGCAGCCCACTGAATTTCCCCCAAATCCTGACCGGGATGCAAGGGGATCTTGGCGAGATTGCAGGTGTCTCTCACCTGCTCTCCGGTTCTATCTCTTTAATGCTTCAGGGAGTCAACATTTTGGTTGAACCGCACCCATTCCCAGTAGAAGGAAAAAGGAGTCAAAATGATTTCAGGAGGGGGGAAAAAAAAGCATTTTATACAGTTACAAATGGCAATAATAGGAACATTTTAACCCTTACATTTGAAATAGCGTCTTTCACATCGGACGGATGTCTCAAAGCGTTTCACAGGATTTAATGCGGTTAATGACTGTGTTTCGTAGGATATTCACAAGATTACAAGTTTGATTTGGATGAAGAAGGCCCTTTGGCCAATTTGGCCTTGTCCCTCCAGAATACCCACCTTACCATCAAACTGTTTTTTAAGTGTCCTGGCCTCAACTGCCCTTCCTGGTAACCTATGCCGGTTGTTCTTTATCCTTGGACTTTATGGTATGTGTGTGTGCTGAAATTACTCTTTGCAACTCTAAATCTATGCCCTCGTGTCCTACTGTATTGTTCTGCATTTACCTTTTCACTGCATTTAAAACACCTCCATGAGGTCCCCTCCGAGAAAGGTGGACATTATAGATCCCACACTCTATTGGAAAAGAGAAGGGATTTTCTCCCAATATCATGGCCAACGATCTCCCAAAGACATAATTGCACTTATCCCAATGTGTGCCACACAGAGGCAGCTGCAATTTGACGAAGTGTACAATCTGATGAGGTTTCTGTTTTTACCATTTGAAATGTAATCAAGTACAAATGGACGAACAGCTTCCACTGGTTGAAAATGAATTGTTCCAGTGTCACTTGCTACCACTATAATGTTGAATGCTCAGTTATTTTTGTGATATGTGATGGCGTATGTGCCCCGAGGCACACTTTGTGACTGATGTTTTGGAACATCATCCTAAAGCCTGATCCTAACCACTGATCTGACTGAAAATACTTCTCCCCCCAACCCACCTCTCCCTTCCCTCCTCCATAGTAGAGCAGTAAAGTGAGAGATGCTGCAACTCTGGGAAGAACAGCAAATAATAATAATCTCTACATTTGATATAGTGCCTTTCATGTCAGGAGGACAGGTTATGCTGTGGAGTGTGTAATGACTGTGTATTTTGTTAATGATCGTAATTAGTGAAACACACAGAAGTAGATGCAAAAATAATCTTTGATTTGAGTCTTGATCCTGGTTAAAACCAGGGATTGAGGTAAAATGCACGTGTTGATTCAGATCAACACTAGGTTATTGAAACCTATCAAAATGATTGACAGGGAGATGCTATCAATGTATTTGTAAAGCAGATGGAAGGATTATTATTTAAATGTCACTTACTATGGATATAGTATCCGGATATTGCAAACGAGAGGACCCGGGTTCAATTCCCAGGCAGAGATAAAAGTCAGGCAAGTTTCCTTACTTCACATGCCTCTGTTTATCTAGCAGCAAGTTATTTTTGAGATATGTGAAGAGACAACCCAGTTGTTAGTCGATAGGCAGATCGCTTTCTGGCTGCAATAATACCTCCCCGAAAAAATTTGCTCACTCAATCCGCGACTGTTTATGGGACACTGTTGTGCTCAATTGGCTGCTGCGTTTTGCCCACAGAATATACTTCACAATATAACCTGTGAAGCGCTTTGAGACATCTCAACGATGTGATAAGGCACTATATCAAATGCAATGATTATTATTATATTATGATTATTATATCAAAATTGGAGTTATTTGCCGGGGCACGGGTGGGGAGAAGGCATGTAAATGTAATTGAAATAATCGCCCGACAAAAGAGCCAGCGCAGACACAATAGGCCGTAAATTTGCTGTAAATTTCTGTGGTTGCAAAGTGATACTTGCATTGCAGGTATGGGACCCAACTCTTTGAAACAAGCAGGTTGATAATGCGTTAAAAGCCATCATGTTACAGTTAAGCTGCCCGACAGAACCGATCTTCTCAATAAGTTTTTGACGCGTTATTGCGCTTACAGTTGTCATAGGTGTGAACGACTGATTCCTCCCTCCCACCCCCATCCACACTTCCACTTTCCCCCATCTCGACGACTGCACATCCTAGCACTTTGCCGAAAACTAAATCCATATTTTTACGTGCTTAAGTGTAGCACAGCCAAGGCTGACGCGAGGAATAAATTGACATACCTTTTAGAAGGAAAAACATCAACTGTCTTTTTTACTGTTATCTACTTGGTAAAGATCCCCTGTCAGCAGACTAGCTTTATTAAAGGCTAAAATGCATGTGTATTTTCTTCTCTCCCAGGATATCTTGTTGTAATATTAAACAGCAATTTCCGACAGCGAGCCTGCCTTGAACAGTGGAGCTCTCCTGGGGGAATCATGTGATACACTTTGCTTTTTGCTCCAGTCTCTCAATCTCTGGATGTAAGAAAAAAAACTAGATAAACTCATCATTGGATTGGTTTGTTCTAGAAATAATTTGTACCATGGAAATGAAATGGTCTGCAAGTGCAATGATTTCCGTAACCTCTCGAAGTCGAGATAAAGTCAATAAGCAACAAAAGAGCTCTGCTGCTGACTGATAATAACAGAATAATAATCCTTGCATTTGATATAGCGCTTTTCACGTCTTCTCGACGTCTCAAATGCTTCACAGAATATGCTGTAAAGTAAATTGACTGTGAATCTGTGGGCAAAACACGGCAGCCAATTGCGCACGACAGTGTCCCACAAAGAGCCGTGGATTGTTTTTTTTCTTGAGGGATTATTATCAGGCATGTGGAGTAAGGAAACTTGCCCACGATTTCACCGGATTCACAGGATATACTGTAAAGTGAACTGAGTGTATATTTTGTGGGTGAAACATGGCAGCCAATTGCTCACAGCAGTGTCCGACAAACTGCCATGGATTGAGTGACCAAATTATTAATTAAAAAAAAAAATTGGTGGGATTATTACCCCCGGAGAGCCAATTGACTGGATTCAAACTTCTGCTGGGTAAACAGAAGCTTGTGGAGTAAAGAAACTTGCCTAATATTTCGCCCTGCCTGGGAATCAAACCCAGGTCCTCTCGCTTGCGAGGCAAGTGCTCAAACCACGCTCCACAGTAGATATTAATCCAAGAGCACAGAAGTCAGGTATGTTTGTGAGAAGTGTTTACACAGTGTAGTTCAAGGGAACTTATAAAGGCACACACACACAATGCACATAAGGCTCTAGGTTATATAATTCCCTTATAATGCCACTTGTGTTTTGGCAACCACGCTGTGCCATTCATTTCTCTTTCTCACTGTAAAATGCAAAATGTTTGACTCCTGACAACTGCTCCAGTGGAAGTGAAGGGCGCACTGCCATTACTGAAGGATTGCTGTAGTGAAGTCAGACAGAAAACAATTTCCGAAACAACAACACGTCTCAATCGAATCAATGGACTAAGAAGATTTTCGAAGTGTCTGAAGTTGATCGCCAGAATGCCAAACGTCTAAGGAAAGATCAGAAAGATTTTTGTAACCTTGCCTTCTTTCTCCACCCCACCCCGCCCCCCCCCCCCCCCCCACCCCACAGAAAGCTTGCTCCAACATGCGTTTCTAGCATTAATTTATTTGTTGGTCTCGCAGTCTGCAATTTCTACATCTGCTTGACATTTCCGGCACCAAACACAAGTCAATAATGTTGACTTATTATGAACAATGAAGCTTTTTGGCTTGTACTGGTGAAAATGACCGTCACTGTGGGAATGTTAACCTTGCCTATCAGAAAGGGAATGAATTGTAGTAATTGGAATTCCCTCCCTCCACCCTCTTAGTCTGCCAAGTCGGGGTTTAGGTGTCTATCTATTCATAAACCAGCCTACTTTAGAGTGTTTGCCTACAAATGCACAGTCACTACACCTCACAGTAAAACCTTGTGAAGCACTTTGAGATAATAATAATAATAATCCTTGCACCTGATATAGCGTCTTATCACGTCTTCGAGGCGTCTCAAAGCGTTTCACAGGATACGCTGTAAAGTGAATTGACTGTGTCTCCACGACGTGATGAGGCTCAGTATCAAATGTAAAAATTTGATTATTATTACTTTAGAGCATTCCAAGTGTATGTGAGAAACTCAGATTATATTCACAGTTTCAGGATGTATTGGACTGACTGACAGTGGCATCTGGTTCCAAACTTGGGATGAAATAATGGGAATCAAGGCAAATTATGGAGTTGCCATTTAAGGATGTGGGCAGGTTGATTGAATGTTTTCTCTCTCTCTTGCCCCCATAAATACACATTTAGCAATAAATACTAAGCCATAATATTACATTGATAATCCAAAATGTATCTAGCCTTGATTTATACAATGTTGCTATGGCAGGATCCCAAACCCATTTTGTTTTACTGCAGAGAAAAGTCCAATTTAAAATGTATGTTTATGTGAGACACAGACTGGTAATGGGTACGAACTTGATTATTTTGTATGCCATTTCGCATTGGGAAATGCAGCATTAAAATAAATCGAACCAAACACTTTGTCGTAAAAGCCCACTTACTGTACAAAATGGACCTTTAATTTTCTCACCATTTAACCGCAAGATCTCTCAAACCATTTTGACAAGTGCATATTTCACGTAATGTCTATGAACGCTTCAGAGTTGCTGATTGAATGAAGCACTCCATTTTTGCTAGGTCTGTTCACACTTCAAGCAATTTGGTCTCGTGACTGATCTACATCATAAAGTGAGCACAACAGCAATCAGTTACTTTCTTCTTTGAATTTTGCAATAATAATAATCCTTGAATTTGATGTCGCGCCTTATCACATCTTCGAGACGTCTCAAAGCGCTTCACAGAATACACTGTAAAGTGAATTGGCTGTAGAGTCAATTGAATTGACTCTATTTTGTGGGCGAAATGTAGAAGCCAATTGCGCACAGTAGTGTTCCTCAAACAGTTGTAGATGGAGTGACCAAATCATTCTTGTTTAAACTATTTTAAAAGGGATTATTACCCCCGGATAAACGATCCGCCAATCGACTAACAACCGGGTTCCTACTTACTGCTAGGTAAACAGAATCGTGTGGAGTAAGGAAACTTGCCTAACATTTCACCCTGATCGGGAATCAAAACCAGTTCCTCTCACTTGCGAGGCGAGTGCTCTAAACACTAAGCTACAGGACGCCACAAGATTCGCATCTTCAATATTGTAAACAAAAACCTTGAGAGTTTCCATGTCTCTTACCAATCCTGCGTAACAATAACTATGGAAATGAACGGGGATTCTCCGATCCCAAGACTGGCACAGTTATGGGAATTATGGGAACGTGATGTTGCAATCTTTGAATGGCTTATGGTTAAAGCTTCATGGCACACGTGATGGTCTTGCTTTATTTTATATTCATTTTAGTTTGCATGTATTAATTCTTCCAATTAAACTCCAGCACAGAACGTGCAATGTGTAGTTACTTTGTAAAAGCTCACCCTCTACAGCACTGCTCTGGATATAGAGAGGATTTAGAACAGGATTGACTGAATATAACATTTGCTTCCTGAGTGAGCAAGGATCGATAACTCACGAGTAGCAATAACCGAGTCATTAATGAAACATATTCAGTGTTTTCAATTTCTTGTTAAGTGCTGCGCTCCCAACACTCATTTTTAATTAACGTTTTAAACTTAAATTACTTTTCATCTTTTTTTTTACTGAGGAGTATTACAAGCACGGAGGCTCCTTTAATCCTTCCGAGAAGGTGTTTGAACGTGCTTTTCAGCTCTCGCTCTGTCTACCGTGATGGACTTCAGCTTCACAATTTAAAAAATAGAGAAATTTAATTCAATGGTTACTACAAAATAATAATAATATAATTCTTGCATTTGATATAGCACCTTATCGCATCGCTGAGACGTCGCAAAGCACTTCCCACAATATATTGTAAACTGGATTGACTGTATTTTGTGGATGAAAAGTGGCAGCCAATTGCACACAATCAATCGTGGATTGAGCAACCGTTTTCTTTTTTTGGAGGGATTATTACCCTGGAAAGGGATCTGCCGATCGACTAACAACCGGGTTCCTACTTCCTGTTCGGTAAACTGAGGTGTGTGGAATAAGGACATTTTTCCTAAGGTTTTGCCCCACAAATTTCGTTCCACATTATGCTTAAAATCCATCTATTTGACATTTCTTTTGCAAATTCTTTTTGTATTTATTTTAGTTTTTACAGGTAATGTTACAGCAATAAAATGTTCCTGATATTTGAGTAGTTTAAGGGTTTGTTTCATTGTTACAGCGACAATGTACACAACCGATCTGTCGACCTACAGATAGAAGTCTCTCGAGACTTGCCAACTGTCTGAGGCGTATTGAGTACAAGTCAATGAAAAACAGAGAGCACACAGTCTGTAACCCACATCAAATACCATCTGAAAGTAACAATTCAATAAAAGTTCAAAGCACAATTTACCACTGAGTTTAAATTCTCAGTTAAAGAACAAAATTCTTTATAGCCATTATTTTGGCAACATGATTGATTTCTGCTATGGTCACTCATTAGTTCTATATCATGCTACAATACATAATATAGGCAAAGGCGGATTTATATTTTAACACCTAAAACATAACCAATCCCGGGAATAAAAGAACTGAATAGAAATTTTCTTTTGTTAAAAAAAACCCCTTACAAATTAAATTGGGAAATTAACAAAATCAATTATTAACTGAAATTATATGGTAGGTTTTTATCTTAAGCAGCTCGAGTAAAAGTCATTGCAAGTTTAAAAAAAAAAGATAGTGTCCTTGGGATGGAAACACTACAATCATGTCATCTCAATCAAAGACAGCAGTCACTTATGCGAGCCTCTATGGAACCATCGATCAGCGATTCGCAAGCTGCACATTCTGTAGAAAAAATTCAAGGATGACACAGTAGTCACATTAAGTGGGCAAAGCCCCCTATAATTTCATTCTGGACATGAAAAGGTTCTGTGGCAGCAAAATGGAATAATGATTTTTCCATTTTCCTTTTCAATGATTTGTAGTAGAGCTATGAAGTCTGGTTAAACAGGATTTCCATCGATTGCAGCAATTTGCAAATAAAAATGACTGGCACTCGAAGGCTTGAGAGAGGCAACTCATAAAATAACAGACAACCCTGCAAAGCAGCAAGTCAAGCATCCATAGATAAATGGGACAGAGTCGGCAACAAAAACGTGATGGTATTAATTTAATGCTGCACTTTATCGCCTGCATTGCATTCATATTGACTGCTTTTTTTTTAAATTTCACCCACTGTTATAAGGTTTTAAGTCCTTCTGGAATTCCCTGCCTCAATCGTTTTGTGTTGCCCCCTCTTTGTCCATCTTCGGATCACACCTGAAGACTTTCCTCCTCAACCTCCTCCTATGGTCACCTCCCCTTTCTCCCCGCCTGGGCATCGAACTACGCCATTGTTAAGCGCTCTGAAAACAAAGCTCTGAAACGTTACCCCACCTGAAGGGCGCTACAAAAATGCAGATTTGCTGTTATAAATTCAGCACAACCAATAATAGCGCTTTGTTTTCACTCAATAAGTCTGGGCAAACAGAATTTGCTGTGCCGTGCATACATTGCAACCGCGCATTATATAGCTTTGTGGCGATTATCGCAAAAAAAAAATGTTGCAATGTTAATTCCATCAGCCACCATTAAAAAAAAACAGTTAAAACTTCCCCCGAGTTTATTTATTGCGCTATGGGCAGCTTCGAGAAGCAAAATGCTTAATGGATTGGGGCTGCCATTCACGTAGTTCGCTTAACACCTTAGTCCAGTTGATAGAATCGTTCAGTTATTTTCCTTAATTGGAAGGTTCACTAATTGTCTCTTGCAATACTTAATAGCATCAACAATCTCAAGTCTGCAAATGACTATAATTCTGCTTTGAGGTAGTGTTAGAAGTGTTAAGAAGTCTAGTTTGTAAACATGCACATTTTAATTTACCACTTGATCATTTAAGAGAGGTCTCATTTATTATTGGTATGCTCCACGAGTTTGGATCCATACATTTAATAATTTATGGACAGCTTGAAAGACGTGCTTTAGTTTTGAGATTGATCAGGTTATTATCTAGAAGCTTTGAAGTTAATGCTGTAAAACATGATATTTCACTCTCTCGGGTGTTTGGGGTTCATTATGTGCGCAAAAGAGATCTTCCCCATTCATTTCGCATTTACTGTGGCAAGCATTATTTTATGAAAGGCCAATCATTGATACATAACAATTCTATGATTCTACGAAAATATTATAAAACCAATAATACACTTGTTCGGGTATATTTTGTCAAGCATTTTCACATGGAATGCAATTTTACCACAATACAAATCTCTTCTTAAAAGATACTTTGGCGCCCGTGTTATTGTCTTTGATTTAAATAACATTTCAAGAGCTCTCTAAATCTGCTTTGTACACGTCAACAACAATAACAAATTACATTTGTAAAGCGCCTTTCACGTCGGGAGGACATCCCAAGTCACTGGACAGTCAGGGATTTGGCTCCGAAATAGGGGTTGGTATCAGGAGGCGGGGAGGGCAGGGAGGGTATGGGTAGGAATGAAGGCGCAAACTTCAGTGTTCATCTCTAAACACTTTAAGATATGCCTTATTGCTACAGTAGCTTAATTTGGTTTAATGTCAGCTATTGCAAGAGGAGAACATTACTGCTTTCGTATGTTCCATTAAACTTTCCATTATTCATTCAGTGTTTGCTTGTAAGCCCGCTAATAAAATTACTAATTTGAAATAATTTTCAACTTTGTTCATTGATAAGATCAGAAAGTTATTCCATCTTATCAAAACGTAACCCTTTCGGTGACTTCAAAGTACTTCAGTGCCTGCGTTTAAAAGAAAGCGAGTTGCAATCACTGAGTCTGAGGAGTTGCTGCTGATTTTCGAAGGAGACAGAGTACGTTAGTGTTTCTGTCGCAGTCGTAGAAAAACTGAACTCTCGGAATATATCAATGCAAAGGGTTTAAGCGATTACTTTCTAACCCCAACATCTTTTAGCTTCATCTTCTGTTACTGGTGCACTGGACATTTTTTCCACTTTATCAGCAGGGGGCATCCTTACTTTCCCATGAAACTGTAGCAGCTCATCCTGCCATGAATTAAAGAAACACCGGAACTGAAAGGTACAATGTAATATCACTCAACCATGAAGATGAATATTTTGTTTTTAATATTAAACATTGTGGAGCAATGTGCTGGCAAAGGAAAGGCACTTGACTTATTCTTTCATTGTTTCAAGTATATTTGGGGGGCATATATTATAAATAAAGTATATTTGCCCCTAAATATACTTTATTTATAATATATATTATAAATAAAGCAACAGAAGAAATTGAACGGAATAGAAAGAAGATTTCTCTTTCCATCAAGTGCTCTGGTCAGGTATACAGCGGAGAACAGATGTATCTTCCCTAAGTACCTCAGACTAGTTGTACTGTATTGTGATCTGAGTAGCTATGAAAAAGAAATGCTCACCGAGAGATGGAGCAGGACAATTTAGACTTGGCTCACCGATAACCTTAGTTTTTTTTAAAAAAAGCCCTCTTTTGGCAAGGCAGCCTTGTTTAAAAAAATCAGAATTTAAGTAAAATACATATTGCAAATAATATATTCGGTACATATGTCTATATATATACATATTATAGAACATAAAATAAAGATCCTGTGGAAGAGTTTAGTTACGAGTAAAGGGCTTATCACTTCTGCAGCAAAGTGGATTCTAGCGGTTTGTTTGTGGTAAAACCCCCCCAAACCACACATGATTTTTGCGGAACCAAATGTTTTGACGCTTCTTTCAATGTTCAAGAGCTCCAGGAGGTGTATCCATTAAGCACAGAGATGGGAAGAACATTCTTATGCAGCAGAGGATGTTGTTTTGCAGTTGGCTTGCTCTGATAAAAGCGTTGACTGAATTATTACTGCCCTCCGACCTAGAGAAGCACTTACTTATAAGTTTCATAAAAGGCAATGCTCATTTTGTTCCCATTATCAAGAAACCCAGCGATGGACATGTTTTTATGGCAGTTTTCAAATGCCAAGACCATTTTAAACCCATTTTCATAACAAAGGGTCAAGTATACTTTGTAATTCTCCAGTCCTTTAAAATGCATCACCTGATTTAAATTAATACATTTTACTTAAAAGTTTTAAACAGCCACAGGAACAACTGGAAAAATAATAATCATTGCATTTGACACAGCACCTTATCACATCTTTGAAACTTCTCAAAGCGCTTCACAGAATATATTGTGAAGCAAATTGACTGTATATTTTGTGGGCGAAATGCACAGCCAGTTGCGCACAGCAGTGTCCCACAAACAGCCGTGGATTGAGTGATCAATTTTTTTGAAGGGTTTATTACCCCCCAGAAAACAATCTACCAATCGACTAACAACTACTTACTGCCTGGTAAACAGAGGAGTGTGGCGTAAGGAAACATACCTAAGGTATATATATCTCGTGGTATATTCTGTTAAATTTTGCATTTTTACGTTAATCTGATGGAATTATAATGTTTCCCTGTCTGCTTGTTTGTAGAGCCTCTGCTAGTTAGTAGCTCTGGTGTTTAATGTTTCATAATTTCAGCTAGCGGTGATGGAAGAATAAAATTAGTACTATGTCTGCCCACAAAACCCACAGTCAAAACCACTTTACAGTATATTCTGTGAAGCACTTTCAGACGTCTCGATGACATGATAAGGCGCGATATCAAATGCAAGGTTTATTATAATTATTATTATCCATTTAAAATGGAACTAACAGGCGTTAGCACTCTATAGGACTCGACGTGAAAACTACAGACTTTCCGACTACAGGTCTAGGATACAGATGGTTTGCTGGAACAGTGTCAATACCTGGACATCTCAGGTACAAACTTTCACCCCTTTCTTCACAGCTTCATGAACACCAAGTCCATGTGTGTATGGGTGTTGAGAAAAAACACAGGCGGAACAGAATCCTCATCGAAAAGAAAGCGAATTGTTACTGAAGAAAAACGCTCCTAAAAGCTCAGAACTGACACAGTTATCCGCAAAGGTTATTTTAAGGCACAATTTCCCCCCGTCCTGACACACAATAAGGTCTCGCTGTTCTTGCTGAATGAATTGTCTTTTCAAAGGGGAGGGGGAAACACAGGAATCTCCAAGGAAATAAAGGCATATCACATTCTCTACAAACTGCAATGAAAAGTATATCATTTGTGCATTGCTCAGGATGCCTGAGTCCTCCAGTCCTGAAAGGGGTTAATTTCCTTTGGGAACGAATGGAATGGAATTACAGCATGGGAATACAGGAATATATTACATCAACACACACCACACACACAAACACACACACGATGCAATTAGAAAAGAAAAAAAAACATCAGAGTGGAGTGTTTCCTACCCCCCACCCACCCAAAAAAAAAAAGAAACACAGGCAGTTTTAACTCAAAGTTGCCTCTTAACTGTTCAATAAAAAGCAAAAATAATAATGGGAGAAGAAGTTTGAACCCAGAATACGACTGAGCATGTTAAATCCCTGCCTAAGGGGAACAGCCACAGGAATAGCTCTGCGACCTTGTCCCTGTTACACAACATCCCTTCAGAGATAAATACATTCAGGGGGATGTGAAGTCTCCCTGGCATCAGAGATGCTCTCAAGCAAAGTCACCAGCCATGTTCCAGCTAGTTATCATCACTGTAAAAGAAGAAGATGTTTAATCACAGTCACAGACACAGTCACATACATCCCTGTGATGATGCTCAGGGAGAGGGAGAGAGGAGAGGGGTGGGTGGGTGTTAAAGGTGCTGCTGTGGTCCATGGTCTCTTATCACAATGTTCTTAAGTCTTGGTTCTCACCTTCTGAGGAAGTGCACAGTTGGATGTAAAGCCCCAGGTAATGTACAGCTCCCAGGATGGCTCCAAACATCCCCATCTCGTCTCCAGTGCTTGTTGAGATTTTTTCTTTTCCACCAAACACCACCCCCCCACCCCACACACACACACACACACACCACCCCCACCCCCCCTCCACCACACACCCACACACACAAAAAAAATTCACATCAATAGAGGGGCTCCTGGTAGAAATCCAACTCAGATCTGACACAGACACACACACACACACACACACAGACACTCACTCTCTCTCACACACACACACACACACTAATCCGTTCCAAATAGCTGGTGAGAGCTGATGTGTTGGAGCCCCAGTCTATGCAGCAATGCACAGTGAAGAGAGAGAGAGATGGAGAGATGGAGAGAAGGAGAGAAGGAGGGAGGAGAAAGGAGGAGGGAGGAGGCGGGGACTGGTTGGGTTGAGTCTGTCCAGGAACCTGATCACTGCGCAGAGCAATCCATTCAATTCCACTCAATCTCAAGTTACTGGAGAGAGAGACTTTTGATTTACTCTTGTAATGAAATCGCAAGATCTAACTTCTCCTTCTTCTTTCTCGCATAAAGCGTCACCCCCCCCTACCCCACCCTACCCCACCCTACCCCACCCCATCGGCTGTTCGGTTTTACGCGGAATGGCGTCAACTGTTAAAGGGGAAAAACAAACCCTCTCTCCGCCCCCCCCCACCCCACCACCCCCACATCGCCCTCCGGCCCATTTGTCTTCTCCCAGCGAAAGGATAACAATCCTCGCATTTGATGTAGCGCCTTATCATCTCTTCCAGACGTCTCAAAGCGCTTCACAGAACGGGCGGAGGGGAGAGAGAGATCAATATTATCGTGATAGAATAAGTAATCACTAAAAATAAGCAATGGGCTTCAATCATGATGCCTCAGTATTACGTTTAATTTAATAACAATAACGGAGTTAATATTGACCGTGCCCCTCCCCGACTGTATCCGTACTAAACAACTCGCATTGGACAGTAATGAGCATTGCCATCGAGTGGATGGATGGGCTAATCAGACTGGTTTATCACACACACAAAAATAAGCAACGTAGGTCAATACAGGATTCGCTCCATGGGTTGACGAGTTTATGCGTTGCGATCAGACTTCGTTACCAGTCTCAGCACCACAGCGGAGAACAGCTCCGAGATCATGTGCTGCAGTTTGCTGACCCTCTGCTCTCGCCAAATCGCAGCAACTTCCTTCACCAGTTTTCGGCCGATATAACGCAGTCAAAAACTCTCATTGAATACAATTAGTACATGTTAGCAAGTTTCCTTACTCCACACGCCGCTGTCACTGTTGGTAGTTGATTGGCGGATCGCTTTCCAGGGGGGATAATAATCCCTCCCCCGCCCCCAAAAAGAATAAAATAAAAATTGGTCGCTCAATCCAAGGCTGTTTGTGGGACGCTGCTATGGGCAATTGGCTGCCGCATTTCGCCCACAGTATACACAAACAAAACCACTTTACAGTATATTCTGTGAAGTGCTTTGAGACGTCTCAACAACGTGATGAGACGTCATATCAAATATAAGGATTATTATTATATACTTTACGTAGATTTTGAGATCAGAGAGCCAGTTCAACTGCAGAAATACAGACACAACTCTTTACAGTATATTCTGCCAAGCACTTTGAGACGTCCTCCTGACTTGAAAGGTACTTTCCCAAATGCAAGGATTAATTCTTATTAAACGTATTTCTCCCCGTTGTCTAATATGACGGAATTTGTGCAATCCCAAAGCACTGGCATCTCAAACAGTGTGTTAACCACTGCTGTGTTACAACAGGGCAACCTACTTTTATCTGATCAATGTCTGGGAACAAGACTGTCTTTTTTTCCTGTTACGGGATGAATATAAAATCTCAGGACTCCCTTTAATGCAAATCAAAGAGTGAAACTCTCTCACGTTGCTGGCAGTTGCATCTCTGAACTGAAAGATCTGTAAGAACACAACAACCGTGTTTTTCCAATAAATAATGTTATCTATCCACTTATTATCTACAGGTAAACTTTAACTAAACAAACAGGTTTAATAATAATAATATTAATCCTTGCATTTTATACAGCACCTTATCATGTCTTCGACACACCTCAAAGCGCCTCACAGAATATACTGTAAAGTGAATTGACTGTGCATTTTGTGGGCAAAATGCAGCAGCCAATTGCGCACAGCAGCGTCCCACGAACAGTCATAGATTGAGTGATCAAATTATTATTACTTTGTAATGATTTTAATTTTTAAGCTTCCATTCATCTCAAACACTCTTGCTTCTTGGACACCACTAAAGCTTCTTGTGTTTCTAAATAAATGCTTTAAATGTTGGAAGCTCAGCACTGTGTCTAAGTCTGTACTGAAAGTTGGCGATGGCAGGGATGGGTGTCCACAGCTAGTTCCTTTAAGCACAGCTAAAGGAATATAATGCAGGCGGCACCCTTGTGAAATTGGCTTCCGGCTATTTCTCTTCATTGCCAACTAAAACGGTGAGCTTGTTGATCTGTCAGTAAGAGTTTAGGGCTCATTGGGAAGAACGAGACGTGAGGCACAGACACACTCATAGACAACAAGAGCCATAGCAAAAGGAGAGAGCAGCACCGCCTGTTACGTACAGGAATAATCCAAGGCACCTGCAGTGTAGGAAGCCTTTACTGCCCTGTAGCTTCACAGCCCTGGTAAACAGCTCTCTATTAGTTATCTGAAGCCACAGCTCCCACTTCCAGGTGTGTGGGAAGTAGTGCTAAAGCGAAAGGTCAGGGGGTTTGCAATTAAAGTGCGAAAAGGATTTATTGGTGAGGACAATCCTGACAAATTGTTTCCCCGACTGTGCTGCACGTTTCATTACAGAGAGAGACGCGCCCAGTGACAGTGCGTGAATGGTGTGAGCTCCCTAAGGGGTGCGGCTTAGTCCCCAAAACAGTGGCGATTTGTGCGTATCTTCACGCAGATGCAATTCACGCTCAGCAGTGAGACACAAACCCTATCTACACAGCAGCCAGTTATTGGACACGTCGAACAGCTTATTTCTACCGTGGAGAGCATAACACACATTGCCACGTCCTGAAAAGGGTTTAAGTACGGTTTGCTTCAATAGAACAAACTTTGTAAAAATAATAACCCTTGCATTTGATATAGCCCCTTATCATGTTGTTGAGATGTCCCAAAGCGCTTCAGAGTATATATTGTAAAGTGGATTGACTGTGTACTCTGTGGGTGAAATTTGGCAGCCAATTGCGCACAGCGGTGTCCCACTAACAGTCGTGGATTGAGTGACCAAATCATTTATTTCTTGAAGGGATTATTCCCCCCCGGAAAGCAATCCCCCAACCGACTAACAACTGGGTTCCCACTTGCTGTTAAACTTCCTTTCCTCCTTTTTGTAGTGCATTTCTCTCACACAGAAACTCCGAGCACAAACCCCTGCGCGAATCGTATTTTCTGCAGACCCAGTTTTCTGAATTTCTTTTCATTTTCTCGGGCCACGTTAAGCTCTGCCGCTCGCTCTCCTTCTCGCCGACTGCAGTTTCTCACCAAGCCACCAGGAGGTGCACTCAAAAAGGCAGAGGCAACACCCATCAGTGTTGAAGTGTGATTGACGTTCGATTTCACCCTTTCAATTGGTGATTGTCGTTGCAATAATTTTGCTTATTAAAGTCTGGACAGCCGGGACGCACGTGAAGCAGCAGCTGAAACCCCAAAGCACTAGGGAGATGATTTAACATCGGAAAATGCTAACATTGAACCATGTGTTTCAGGAGCCAGGTCACTTCAATGTTATGTGGAACTGGGATCCCTCAATAACGTCAGTTTCAGATTCCATTCACAATGCGATCCGTCCAGCAAGATTTTCATTTTATTTTGTTTTAAAGAGTAATCCAGTAATCGTTGCATTTGATACAGTGCGTTTCATGTCAGGAAAAGAGAATAGAGGAAAAGGAGTAGAGATAAAGGTAAAGGACGCTGCATCCTAACTCTTTGTTTCATTCACTCAGTCGGTTTTCCCAGGCTTCTTGGCTAAGGCTGAGTCTGAAGGTTAGGCAATAGGGGAATTGAACCTGAAGTCTGAGCAGTTAATGAACTTGTATTTTGGATGCTGCTTTACTTTGGAAGGCAATTCCATATTGTTGAAACAGTTGAAAAATGACAGCAGTATAAAGTTGCTTTGCAATTGAGAAGCAAAACTGAAGTCACTGAAGATTCGCAATGCGTTTCTAGTTTAAAAAAAACTTGTGAACTTACAAAGCATGATCGTTACATGGTTAATACATGTATGCAATGGGTCACTTGCACCCAAGACACATGTGGCATTAATCATAGGTGGAATTTGTGGGTCATTTCCAGATGTAGGTCTATCATAATACTGTGCAGAACATTTATATTTTAATGCATGAATGTTACATTTTTTAAAAAAATGGCAGAGTCACTAAATGAATACTTTGCTTCTGGCCTCACGTTGGAAGATACTAAAAACTTACCAGGAATAGTGGGGAACTAAGAGACTAATGTTAGTGAGGAACTTAAAGAAATTAATATCAGTAAAGTAATAGTACTAGAGAAATTGATGGGACTAAGAACTGACAAATCCCCTGGACCTGATGGCCTGCATCCTAGGGTTTTAAAAGCGGTGACTGCAGAGATAGTGGATGCATTGTTTTTGATCTTCCAAAATTCCCTGGATTCTGGAACGGTTCCCGTTGATTGGAAGTCGCAAACGTAACGCCGCTATTTAAGAAGGGTGGGAGAGAAAAAATGGGGAACTATAGACCAGTTAGTCTGACATCAGTGGTAGGGAACATTTTCTAGAGTCTATAATTAGGGATGTCATCGTGACACACTTAGAAAGTCATAATATGATTAGGCAGAGTTAACATGTCTTGTAGTGAATTTATGGAATTCTCTACCCCAGAAGGCTGTGGATGCTCAGTCATTGGACATATTCAAGACTGAGGTCGATAGATTTTTAAAAAACTAAAGGGATTAAGGGATATGTGGATAGGGCGGGTAAATGGAATTAGGTTAGAAGATCAGCCATGATCTTATTAAATGGCGGGGCAGGCTCGAGGGGCCGAATGGCCTCCTCCTGCTCCTATTTCTTATGTTCTCTTATCTTAAATCCATTGGTGGTAAATTTAATACTGTATTGTGCTAAGCATTGGAATACTATGATTCTCATTTTGAGACTGGACTTTGCCATTCAAACTGATAGAATAGAAAGTGATTACTGTGCTGGCACTTATATCGCTTTGCAATTATTTATATTTTAACATCAGTTGTATTCTTGCATTCGCCAATATATGTATGAAACAATATATATGCCAGGAAAAAAGCCATAATTGTTAAAAAAAACTTACATTTGCACCCACTTGTTTAAAAAAAAGCATGTTTAAATTGATGTCATGAGGGACAATGTGTTTTTTTGTGACCTGTTCACAGTCCTGTAGCTCAGTGGTTAGAGCACTCGCTTTGCAAGTGAAAGACCTGAGTTCAATTCCAGGCAGGTCAGGGCGAAACCTTGGGCAAGTTTCCTTACTCCACACAGAGCCTAATAATAATCCCTCCAAAACCAAAAACAATAATAAATTGGTCATTTTCAATCTATGACTGTTTGTGGGACACTGCTGTGCGCAATTGGCTGCCGCGTTCACCCACAAATATAGTCAATTCACTTTACAGTGTGTTCTGTGAAGCGCTTTGGGATGTCCTCCCGACGTGAAAAGCGCTATATCAAATGCAGGGATTATTATTCTCTTTGACCGAGCCTTCAGCTCCCCTCTCGACTCTCTTCCCCCTCCTCGCTCCCTCCCTTCCCTCCCCTTACCCTGACCATTTCCCCCCTCCTCGCTCCCTCCCTTCCCTCCCCTCACCCTGACCATTTCCCCCCTGCTCGGGTCATGACCCAACTGTGCAGCGCCTTGGGACGTCCTCCTGACGTGAAAGGCGCTTTATAAATAGAATCTTGTTGTTGTTGTATTATTATTATTATTACTTGCATGATTGTTCTAGGTGACTGCCAGGTGTCTAACATGTGCAGAAACCTATCACCATGGAGTATCCAAACCAGAGACTTCTACGTATGTATAATAACATAACATGTAGGAGCAGGAGTAGGCCATTCGGCCCTTCGAGCCTGCATAAGGCAGAAGTTGGCGAGAGTCATAGCTTGGGTAATCCCAGAGTTTGCATTGAGATACTGCTGGAGTTTAACTAAAACTGCACAGCTAACCATGATATATGCTACTCGTGTGTGTGTGTGTGTAAATCTAAATCAAACATTCATTGTGTTTACAAGAATTATTCAAAGTGAAAAATTATAATTTTTGTGATCAATATACTAATAATCTGGTTGCATTGATATAATCATTTATCCCAAATGAGCCTTTCATTACAGACACCTATTGTGCTTGAATAATTTTCTTTGCACAGTTCATCTTTGATGATCACTTATGAATCATATCAGTGAACTGAGTTTGATGAGAGCGATTCACGAGAAAACCCTCTCACTAAAATTAATTGTTGCAAGTGATATTGAATCAGTCATTATTGTGCCATGGTGCGTACCAAAAAGGCAATTGATGAGAAGATCATTACTTTCGGATATCCTGGTAATGAGTTCACAAGCCTATTCACTCCTGAGAACAGATTAAATTAAAAGAAACTGTGACGCTGCTTTGGCTAACACTGACAGGCGTTATATGCCAATAGCTCTGCTTCAAGGATTCAACCATGGGAACCCATTGCATGCTATTGAGAAACCTTGACCAGAATGTGTGTTGTTGTGTGTGTTGTTTAACAGCTAAAACGTATAGCTTGCTACTGATAGCACTGTCTGGCAAGCTTCCTGCTGTTTGACCAGCGAGGACCACCCTACCTGTTCGGGCTTTGGCTTGCAGGGTTAACAGGAGCTGACTACCAGTGACTGGTCTGCCTCTCGAAGTCCTGCTGATAAGCTGGGTTGGCTGGCCTGTCATCAGCAGTGCCCTGGACTAGTGGCAGGCTTGCAGGCCTGTCAGGAACTGGACTAACAAGTCTGCCAATGCCGGTTGACTTGATTTCAACAATCACCTTGACGCTGGCTTAGCTCAGTCTGCATGCATCACAGAGTTTGGATACACAGGAGAAATTAATGGAGAAATAAAACAAAAGGAGTACGGTGCAAGAATTGTGCGAAAATTATCAATTCCACACGCTGTAAGTAGTTCTATAATCTTAGACTTAGAAATAAAAATGCCAATTGTTTTTTTTAACCGCTGCTATAACAGTAATTTCAGTTTGTGCCTACGCATTGATTTTATTTTAAACATACAAAATCCTTTGGTTTATTCCCAAGAGCAGAACTCTCATTGAAAGCAAACCATGATAGAACATGGAAGCTATTTTAATAAATATCTCTGGACTGCATATCCAGTAGAGGCAAGAAAAATAAAATTACTTTGTGGAGTACTGTAGCTCAGTGGTTAGAGCACTCGCCTCACAAGCGTGAGACCTTGGGTTCAATTCCTGGCAGGGCAAAATCTTGGGCACATTTCCTTACTCCATACTCCTAATAATAATCCCTCAAGAAAAAAACCCAATAATAATTTGGTCACTCAATCTACGACTGTGTGCAATTGGCTGCCGAGTTTCACCCACAAATATACAGTCAATTCACTTTACAGTGTATTCTGTGAAGCACTTTGAGACGTCTAGAAGCTGTGAAAAGCGCTATAACAAATGCAAGGATTATTATTATTATTATTTACTCAATACATTTAAGTTAGACAGCAAACTCATAATTGACTTTCTGTACATCTGGGCTGCCAGCAAGATAACTCAATAAATGTGTTTTGCTGGGGATTTAGCTCTGGATGTTGAGCTTACAGTCTCGGCTGACAGCAAACACAAGTCAATCATGAGTTTGCTGTCTGACTTAAACAGTTGGATAAAGTAACTTTCTTTTTGTTTTCTCTACTGATATGCAGTCCAAGATATTTGTTTTAGTTAAAATAGCTTCCACGTGCAGTGTTGGGGGGAGTAATGCTTTGCCACAGGCTGCTGCGTTTCACCCACAAAATATAGTCAATTCACTTTACAGTATATTCTGTGAAGCGCTTTGAGACGTCTCAAAGACGTGATGAGGTGCTATATCGAATGCAAGGATTATGATTATTATTATCCTTCAAATGAGACGTTGAATTGAAATCCCGTCAGCCAGTTCAGGCTGACACTAACGATCCCAATTTGGGATTCCAATCCCAAAGGTCACAATTTGAAAAGCAAAAAAGGTAGATTCTCGCGGCTTTCAGGCCAACAATCTGTCAGATAAATTGATCAGTCACTTCACGACTGTTTGTGACATATTGCTGTGCACAACTTGGCTGCCGCACTTGCTTACAAATGCGCAGTTACTATACCTTCGAAGAGCTTTGAGCCTCTGATGTTATAATTACAATATGAAATGCAAGTTTTTTTTTGTATTGTGATAATTCAGATAGGAGCGCTGGTGAAAAGGCACCTGTTTTTCTAGCCCCTCGTTTCAGATGCTGATTAACCTATTATACATTTCCACCGTTAACGTTTTGTTCCCAGCTCTCGCCGTGGTGCTGTTCTACAAATTCCAAGATTCCGCATTTGCATTTTGATGAAAGCTTTGGCAGTACTAATTGAAATGTTTACATTTTAATAATAATAATAATAATCCTTGCATTTGATGAAGCGCTTTTCACGTCGGGAGGACGTCCCAAAGCGCTTCACAGAACACACTGTAAAGTGAATTGACTGTATATTTGTGGGCGAACGCGGCAGCCAATTGCGCACAGCAATGTCCCACAAACAGTCGTAGATTGAAAATGACCAATTTATTATTGTTTTTGGTTTTGGAGGGATTATTATTAGGCTCTGTGTGGAGTAAGGAAACTTGCCCAACGTTTCTCCCTGTGCCTGGAATTGAACTCAGGTCTCTCGCTTGCAAAGCGAGTGCTCTAACCACTGAGATACAGGACTCCACCAATTTTGATTTTGCATAGAGCTGCGCGATGTTTACAGAGGTCAGTTGGCATCGAGTGAACAGATTATACATAGATTTGCAAATCCCCAAATCTATAATTCTACATTGCTGATGAAAAGATACAGTCTTCAACAAATCACCGAGTTCGGCAGCCGTATCATGAGATTACTGAACATGCACAAGGAATCCAATGAGCCATGGGACAAGAACTAATGAATGGAAGCAGAATTAGTAAGTAGCTTCATATAGATCCCCCCAAAGCCTACTAGCGGTTTGATGTTGGGCCAGATTACAAACATAAAAGTATTTAATGCCCGATAAGATCACCTTCCTCTGTTTCACATCCTATAGCACATGAAATGAATTGAACACAATCAGAGCAATGTTTCTACCAAATTCTATGATTTCTTTTTCATTATTTCTGCTGAAAATGCCTTCATTTGCTTGGAAAACCTTACTTATAAATCCGAAACTAATTTGAGCCAAGTAGGAAAAAAAAATACCACAAAACTGAATTATAGTCTCTGGGAAATTAATCAACTTATGTTGCAAATTAAACACACTTTCTGAAGAAGCTAGAACTTATTGAATTGGGACATTGTGTCTGCAAATTAAAGAGGGAATTAGATAGCTATGCGGTGAAGAGTTTGATTAGGGGTTATGAGAGATAAGAGTGCTGCAGGATTATTTGTTATTTATTTAAATAGTTTCCTCTCCTGATGGCTACAAGGCTTTTCTCTGTCTGTACATTCCTACAATTGGGAGGGTTTACAAAGCTCATGATTTGGTTTGTCAAAAAGTGCCTCTAATGTGGATAAAGACTATCGATCGCTCTATCAGAACAGAATAGTCTTTAATGGTTTAAATAAATGGAATATTAGCTGTTTGGAGATTAGAAGACAGATCAGTCGGACTTTGGGGTGTGTTGTTCACTCAGCGAGCTACTGTAATAATGCAGATAGTGAGGAGCTAGAAAGAAGGACCAATGCAACAGTAAAAGCAGAAATTACAAGAAATTGTGTAAACAACTTGTAGGAGAGTTGCTAATACTGTATTTTGGGATTGGACAGATGGATTCCAATGCTGATGACAATCCCTGCATTTGCTCTGGCGTCTTATCGCATAATGGAAACGGCTCATAGCATTTCACAGGAATTTACTGTAAAGTATAGAAATTGTGTTCGTAAACAAACACGGCAAGAAATTTGCACACAGCAATGTCTCACTAAGAACCATGAATGACCAATTTTATGTGGAAGATCACAGGATAGAACACCAGAATTAACTCTCTACTCTTGTCGAATAGTATCATGGGATCTTTAACATCCATTTGGACCAGCGAGGATGAGTTTGGTTTTATCTCTCAACTGAAGGACGGCACCTCTGACAATGCAAGGCTGACCAGGACTGAATTGGAGTGTCAGCCTAGACCATGAGCTCAAAGTCCTCAGATGGGGCTGGAGAGCTCAGCCTTGTGCCTCAGAGGTGAGTGTGCAATTGACCAAGCCAGGCTGATACCTCAGTCTTTTCTAGTCCTGTAAAATCATTGCAGTAATACTTCTGAGATCAATGAACCATTGCTGATAACTCTTTGGTGATGTACATCGTAATGAGTTTTGTCGAATGTATTTCTATTTTTATGGCAGGGATGCAAATAGAATATATTCCACATATTGAAGAACCTATAGTCAGTGACAAGGACTCTAAGGTCAGGGATATCAAGGGTGAAGATCAGGGCATAGGTCACTCCAAATTTCCAGACAAGGTGGTTTTAAACCCAACTCAAAAAGTGCAGTACACTTCTATTTCCTACGTCTGTGAATCTTTCTCAATCAGATTGGAAGTTCAGTAGGATAATTTTATGCCCCATTCCAATTTTTATATGTTATGCCGCGTTTCGGCCATAAAATACACAGTTCAGTCAATTTACTTTATGCTGTATTCTGTGAAGCGCTTTTAGATGTCTCAACGACGTGATAAGCCGCTATATCAAATGGAAGGATTATATATATTAAGGGATGGGAAATTTAGAGTGTGAATGATTACCATGTGGAATGTAGGATTGACTGGGGGAAATTCTAGTCATTGCTACTGATACAAAAAAAGAGAGCTTTTTTGTCCCTCATGAGAGCATCAACAAATTCTAAATCATGCTTAGAAATTTAGAACAAATTCTAAACCATATTCAATGGTTATTCCAGCCTTGTGGTAACAATGTATTACAGGGAAGGGTCTGGGGGTAATATTCCTGTGGTTCTCAAAAAAAAACAACTCCAGAAATATGACCTATTTCACGTTTATTTCCGGCACAGACTTCGTTGATGTAGACAAAGATTCCTGCAAGCTGGAAAAAAAAGCTGGAAAAAAGAAGGCATCTTTCAGCACATTGTCAGAAATTTTAGAGATAGAATCAGACATTTGCTATCACTGCAAATATCTCTACACTATAAGAATGGGGGATTCAGTCAGGTTTCCAATATTTGCAATGCAGTAGCCAGAGAAACATATTGGTAGCCTGGGGTGTCATGAATTTCTAGACCTGCTTACATAAGATAGACGTGAAAGGCATCTGTATTTGAAATTAAAGCCACGTAAGGTTAGTGCACTAAACAGAACAAGGCAGAGTAATACTGTACTGTAAGTGAGAGAACTGCAGAACCCAGATAGAGCTATAAAAGGCTGAGTTTATGTTCTCTGAACGAGACCCATATTTCAATTGAGTGTTTTCGAATAAAACAGATGGACTATGACCCTCAACTTCTTGGGAAAGTTCAAAGCATTTTGAACACGTTTTTTCAAATTAGCAGCACTGAAAACACAACAAATCCATCACTCTGAAGACCATATTGCCATGGCAACTTATAAATTGATGCTGAATGCAGACTGATATTCAGCAATATTGAATCTTATAAAGGGAACATATGGAAAGGTAAAAGATTTCCATATTCACAGTGCTCTCTGGATAATATCTAAAACATCATACTGGTCAATTTCAATTAAGGTTACTACTTCACTACCAGAGTTCAACATTCACATGATTAACAAAAAAAAATCATATTAAATAAAGTGAGGAGCCAGAGTTGCACCATTTGGGGAAGAGAGTTTCAGGAATGTTTCAAAAAAGATGAAACAGATTAAAGGATTTACTCAGGTCGGCAGAGGTAATAACACAGCAATTTAGGTACAAAATGATTTTTTTTTCCAGGGAGAAGAGAATGTCAAAGTTGTGTAAGTTGTATTGAGTTAAAAGTCTTCAACCTCCCAATGCAACGTATTAACCTGGGCATGCTATCACACAATGGAAGAAACTGAACAGCATTTTAGGACCGAGCTACTTGCTATTTGGTACAAATCACCGTACGTGTACCTATATATAAGTACACTAGCCTGTCACTTATTCAAGAGGAAACCACAAGCTATCTTAGAAAGGTTTTCTCCATAACACCATATGTTCATTTGAAAAAAATCGTCAGGTCTTGTCATATTTCTTTTAATTATATTTCTAAGCCAGTATAATGCTACATTTAAAACAGCTCTCATCAGTATTTCCCAGAGCCATAATCCCATCACACAATCTGTAGATCCTTCAGGTAAACTTCTCGAGAGCAGATGTGTTATTGCTGTTATGAATATGAACTTGGAAGTCACTGGGAGATTAAAAAGGGAGATGCATTACTGATGTGCAGAGAATATAAAACCAACAGTAAGTCACCACTTACCTTTACAAGGCTAACATGTCATTCTGCATCTGCTTTACTTAAAACTCCCATGATTAGCAAAAGATGATTCATTTCATTTTCTCTTGGCAACACATAGCAACTCGGAAAACTCTGCCTTGGTTTCTAGCAAGTAAATCTTACTCTTGTTCCCTGTCCGCACACAGCCCATTGGAACTTGCTTATTTCGTAATTCAAGCATGCAGTTTCATTTGGCCTGTGGTTTTGTAAACTTATAATCATGACCTCTTTGTACTCTTCTCCTAATCTTCTTCACAGCTAGCACCTTTAGAATTTTAAAAACTTGATTCAAGTTTCCCCGCAATGTGTCCACTTACGCAAGGTAGTATCCCAGAGCACTTAACAAGCTACCCAAACTCATCAAAAATAGTAATAAAACTAAAATTACTTTTCATTGGTAGGGAAAAATTCATCAGAGGATTTTGGCACAAGAAGACACACCTGACGTACATTCCTACCTGCTGGTTCATCGAGTGGTGTCAGGGTCGTCATCAATGCCAAGGATGTATCTGCAGTTCTGCTTGATGTTGGAGGCAGATGTTTGCAGATACAAGATGCCAAAGGAGATTAGAGAGAAACAGCAGCTTGGCAATTAAGACACCCACTCCTCACATTCCTGTCATGAAGGATTTCAATCCCAAATGGCATACCGTTTTAATATGCCACTTGCAACAATCACATCAGACCATACGGTATTGATACTCTATATCCCAGGAGGTGGAAACAGGAAAGAGGGATAACGTGTGTGTGTGTGTGTGTGTGTGTGTTGTGTGTGGGGGGGAGGGGAAGATAAAGAGTGCAGAAACTTATTTGTTTTCTTTTTGGTAGAATGGTTAAATCTGATGGTTCTTTAAAACACAAGAGTATTTCAGCTTCATTTAAAAATGACTTACGCAGGGTTACATTGGTCGGGCTTAAATTATAATCAAATGCCTTGGAGATATATTCCAGTGCCTGATTAGCTTGGTAGAAATTTCACTGACTATCCTTTTAGAGTGAAGACCCATACCTTTGGTGTGGTGTGAATCCTCATTCATTGATAAATGAATCATAAAATGTGAACGTATGCATGTTCACATTTTATGGTTAAGTATGCTTAACCTTTATGGTTAAGTATGACATACAGCCATGATAAAACGCATCTACCATTCCTTCCTCAGCCTTTCCACTTAAGTTGTTCAAAAGCGCTTATGCTTTAGATCGCAGACTTGGTTTGAGATTGTACAAAATCCCTTCAGTGTAATTTTTTGGACCTCTGTAAACTGTTTAACAACATGGTTCAACAAGAGGAGTCATTATCATAAAGTGTGAGTAGTAGTTACGTTTACAAGAGTTCATTTTTCATTGACTCATTTTCTTCATTGGTTAATTGCCTGCATTAAATCCTATTGCTGATCAGGAATCTGCTAGTATCTCGTCTCAGTTGTGTGCTGGGAGGATGGCCCATGCAATCAGCCTGGCTCAGTTGGTATCACTCTCGCCTCTTGAGTCAGAAGATTACGTTACGAGTTGGGACTTGGAACTTGAAGTCTATGTTGACACTCCAATGCAGTATAGGAAGAGTGAAAGAAGCTTAGACATTTAAATGTGAAACTACAGTATTATACAATTGTTGCTTTCCAATCCCAATTACTGCTGAGAAACAGAATCTCTCCAAATCAGCCATCCTCCTCGGATAGCAGCAGGTATACATCTGCTATCCATGAACACGGTGGCTGAAAAACAAGGTTTTGATAACATTGGAAACAACAAACATTCTCTTTTACAATCGGAGGCACCCACTTGACATTTGGGAAGTTTCAAGTGGGTAGACAAGACACATTATTCCATAGTTTTATTCAGTTGCCCTATTCATATATCTTCACATTAAATAGAATTTCTTTTGATATTTCTTAAATAATTTGGTATCATGGTCCAAACATTCTGTGCGCACTTGCTTATTCAAACGTAAATGCAGATCAGGAATGGTGAGATTGTTCACAAGTTTAGCAGGATCTTGATTTAGTTCAGCAAAGGCAAGAAGCAGCAACGTATAGCATGAAATTCAAATGAATTATAATTCTCTATTGCTATGGACAAGGGTCTTCCTATTCTGTATGGTCACAGTTACGGTTTTATGGCTGCAGCAGGAATCATAATCCCATCTGCTCTTGTTGGCTGATGTCTAATGCTCATTGTGTAATCTTCTTAGTAATTGAACTTCAGCTGTTGCTACATAACAGGAAGCGTATTCTGTATATAAAACATTCACAGGCCAAATGCGGAGCTAGTGATCTGCGAAGTGGAAGCTGTGTGGAAATTTGGAAGCTCGTAAGAAGTACACACAAATCTGCTCAGTATTACACAAAGTTATCCATTTCTTTTTGGCATGGGAAAACAAAACATATTTGAGCTTTAAAATGTACATTTGGTACAGGACTACAAAGCAACATTTACATTCACAATGGAATAAGCACTTCACTGAAGTGCAGGTTGGAACTTCTGAATTAAAAATGGAGTTCACTTGCATGGGAAGTACAACTCTCTTAAGAAGTCGAGTTACTTCAGAACAAAATCATTTTTCTTAAAATAAAACAAAACAATGCAAGCCAAACATATCTGGTTAACCGCACTGGGAATTTGCAGGTTTCAATAAAACGCAGTAACTACATAAGGGGGAAAGAAGAGAGAAAAACGGAAATGTGGAACGTGATGTGCTAATTTATCACCTTTCTTAATTTCAGGAAAACAGTTGTGTTGAACCCCCCACTACCAGTGGAACATTCAAATGGAATGCCTTTTGCTTAAGCAAGCAAGGAATGGGAGCTGCCTTTAATCCGACGGGGATTTCACAATACTTCTATAGTAATAATAATCCTTGCATTTGATAGACGTCTCAAAGCGCTTCACAGAATATACTGTAAAATGAATTGACTGTATATTTTGTGGGTGAAATGCAGTAGCCAATTGCACACAGCAGTGTCCCACGAACAGTTATGGATTGAGTGATGAAATTATTCTTTTTTTTTAAAGGGGATTATTACCCTCGGAAAAGCGATCCGCCAATCGACTAATAACTGGGCTCCTATTTACTGCTAGGTAAACAGAGGCGTGTGGATTTGCCTAACGTTTCGGCCTGCCCAGGAATCGAACCAAGGTTCTCTCGTTTGTTAGGTGAGTGCTCTAACCACTAAACTACAGGACTCCACAATTTTTAACAGATCGATAAAGAACAGGTTTCAAGAATATGTATCAACCATGTTTTCTGTCCATGTGATAATTATCCCTGGTTATAATTACTATCATTGATAATTAGCACATCGTACACTTAATTTCCCTGTAGGTTTCTAAACCTTCCAATTTCTCTTCTGGTATATTTGTGATACTACCATATTAAAAAACATGTACTGTAACTGCGAATTCTGGCCCAGATAAACTCAACAGTAAAACAATGGTGAGATCAATTCTGAGACAGTCAGAAGGAAGGGCACAGATACTGAAAATGAACTATGAGAAAAAGAAAGGATTGGAAAATAGTCTTCTTTTAAAAAAACAAACAAATGTGATTTGATAGGACAACTGTATTACAAAAGTAAAAAATCCTCTGCTGTAAGAGTGGCAATTTAATTGAGCAAAGTGTTCTGCAACGCCATGAACACCACAGTTCTTGCTGAAGAGGAGGCTCACTTTTTAAATACATGATGCAGTGGATTCCAATTAACTTGCATTTCCCAGCTCAGTGAGATTCGAAAGGAATGGGCAGAGCCACCTCCAATTGTAAGTTTTTCATTGAGTTTCTTGAAACTTCTCCAGTGCAGTGTGTAACAGTTTCCGACAGCATTTGCTTTCAGAAATGTTCAAGCAGATCCAGAATTCTTTTCTGTTCAGCTTCTTTATACTCATCAGTCTTTCCATCTCCAATGTTTTCGGTGTATTCTGTAAAACAGATTTTAACAGAGTGAGGGGCAAGGCACTAACCATCCAGTTATTAACAGATCTAGCTACTATCCAGTGTTCAAATGTGCGGTGCGTGTTAAGAAATATAGCAGTAAATCAAATTGTTTTCAAATATATAATTATTAAACATTTACGAATGAATTTTTCAAAAATACCAACTCTGGTCATGAGATGAACAAAGCCTCAACATCAGTAGAACCAAACAGGAAAACATGTGAAGAGGCAATCACAATTGGAAATAGATTTACTTAAAAGCTTTTTTAAAAAAAGTCTTTGTTACAAGATACATTGCAATATTTTAATGCTGATTTTTGAAAATAATGAATATTGAAATATTCCTCAGAAATCATTGAATTGTTTTTCAATGCTTTTCTGTTAATGTAAACAACAGCTGAATAAATTAGCCTTAGAATTTATCATGAGGTAATTTGCGACACATCTGAAAAACATCAGCTAATGTATGATGGTAATTCCCAAGTTGATTTTCAAGTACACCAAGGCAGACACAAGTTCAAGGTTGTGAAAAGGAAGTGGAGGCCAGATTTCAGGAAGTAATTTACTTTACAGAAGGTTATTAATAGCTGGGCTGGGTTACCAGGAAGTGTAGCAGAGGCAAATAGATTGGACTCATTTAATAAGCAGTTTGATAATGAGTAATGAGAAGATCGTTAGTGGGGTTAGTATTCTCATATGACAAGATCAAATGGTGTTCATCTGAATCTCTTGTGATTAATAACCATATCAAAGATAATTTCAATTTCTGGTTGGTAATTAAATTGAGATGCTTTGACTCATATCAGTCTAAGTGTTGCCGTTTTTTCTTTCTGTACATTTCTGGGGCATTACATCAAGATTTTACATGAAAGCAGGATTTAAAACCTTAGTTTCCAAAGTATACAGATAGTTGGTTACGTTTTGTATTTTTTTTCCTATTTGCACTTGATGTGGGACCTTTATTAGTTATGTGGAGGAGGGGAAAAACACTCCTGATGGTTAACTAGGGACCTATGTTTTGTAATACTGAGGTGAACGCTTGGTACAACAGCCAGAACAATACTCACTTTCCTGACTTACAAAAAGGCCACTTGGCTAAAGTACTTGGCTGCTGCGATTTCTGAAACCATGCCCAAGCATGAGTCGTCTTTAGATTGGGAGTAAAGGAGAGCAAAATAGGAGAGAAAGAAAATGGTACTTCATGGAATTAATAACAAATATGCGTCAAATTAAATAACAAAATCCGATTTAGACCGAAACCTTTTCAAGTCTGTGTGTAATTAACATATTCTGATTGCGCAGACCTATTTTACAGGCATATTAATGAGCAACAATTAATGGAACTTCATGAAAAGCTGGATAGCAGAGAGGATGGGGAGGAAGGAAAGCAAGAAAGAAAGAAGGAAAGTAAGATACAATTCAGTGCCAAGAACTTTGGATGAAAATTTCTCCTCCCTCACTAATCGGCAAGTCAGCAATTAACGGATAGTTCCTAACTGTTTTTCAGCACAAAACTAAACATGTTACTATTCAAAGAGACATGAGGTTTGCCTGCTGTCCTGGACACCAATTCCCCAGAATAAAATTGGTTATTCATTTTGTAGTTGTTTGAGGGTTGTTGCTATGTGCAAACTGGCGGCCGGCTGGCTGTGCTTGCCTACAAATAGTCATTACACTTTACAGCAATTCCCTGTTAAATGTTTTATATTATAGGTATTATAATCAAATGCAATTAGTATTATGCTGATTGAGTAGTGCTCAAAGCTGCCCTGCCAATCGATTAACAACTGGGCTCACACTTCTGGGTAAACCGAGGCATGTGGAGTAAGGAAACTTGTCTCAGGTTTTGCGCTGCCCGAGAATCGAATCTGGGTCCTTTCACTTGCAAGGCGAGTGCTCTAACCACTACGCTACAGAACTCCAAAATATTCCAGTAAGACATTAAATAATAAATAAGCCTAGCTATTTAAACAAATCACATTAAATGCTTAACATGCTTTAAATTTTGACCTTAACTGAAAAGCTTCAGGAAGGAAGGTGGTTATAATTCTCACTCAAATGCCACTTCTTGATACCCACTGCTTAGTTTAGTCAGATTCAAGCAAGTCCTTCACAGAGATTTTTAACCTAGTGGAAGTGATGTTCAATCAGCAAGAGCAAACATTGAAACTTAAAATACATCATGGTAAAATGATAGTAGTTAATAAAATAAAACTTATGTTGGCATAACCAACCTCCTCTGAATTGACGTATTTAATCCCTTCCTTTGGGAATGGGGTGGGGGAAGAGGAAAACAAGACAGTCATTTGTGGCTAAAAAAAGTCAAAAGGTTTTCAGTTTGCAGAGCCGCAGCCATAGTGATGTTGCTGTTAAATTGACAGCTAGCAAGACAGGCATGAAGTCATCCGTTACTCAGCTTCACATGGAAGAAATCAACAAAGTAAGTTGATTATTCTAGTTGAATTGCCTTTACTTCAGTCAAACCCCAAGTTTTAAGAAGTTGAATTGTATTTTATCACTGAATTGTGTTCAAGCATGCTAACCCTCCCCAATCTATATCACTCCTTGTCTAGAGACAGTCCCCATGGCAGAGATGAGCTGACTACGGTACAGAAACTCACCGAAAATCAAAGTCAGCTGCACAGTAACTGTGATTTATCTCTTAAGGGAGATAGTGCCTATGGAACATATAATAATAATACTTGCATTTGATATAGCACCTTATCAGTTATTCAAGACATCTCAAAGCACTTCACTGAATAAACTGTAAAATGAATTGACTGTATAATTTGTGAGTGAAACGCGGCAGCCAATCACACACAGCAGTGTAACACAAAACAGTTGTGGTTTGAGTGACCAAATAATTTTTTCTAAAAAAAAATATTTTTGATGGGTGTATTACCCCCAGAAACACAACCCACCAATCGACTAACAACTAGGTTCCTAATTACTGCTAGGTAAACAGAGGCGTGTGGACTAAGGAAACTTGTCTATGCTTTCTCCCCGCCCAGCAATTGAACCCAGGTCCTCTTGTGAGGCGAGTGCTCTAACCAATACGCTACAGGCTTCCACATCTTCGAAGACCTATTTTACATCTATTGCAGGAAGTAAAGGTGGGAACGGTCAACGAATCAGACCCAAATAAATGAGAGCAGAGTAACCAAGATAGCAAGAACTGTACTACAAAGTCTGGTCTGTGTTAGAAATGGCTGTGTAACAGGACTGGAGATAAAGAGTCAATAATGATTGCTGTGACAATACAATCATATTTCTCGGCACGATAACTATAATGCTTCTAACATCACTGAATCTAGGCAGGAATCCCTACCACCAAACACCAGCAGCAATCTGAGATAAACTGACAGACGGGATAGATATTGTTGCAATTCAAGTCAAGTGATAGAACAGCAATTCGGTTGAAATGATTTCATTCAATCACAGAATGGGGTTATCCATCACTGTCCAGGGTAAGTGGTGCTAGCAAAATAAACTTAGCAAGAATTGAATCAAACCATCCTCCATCAGCATTTACTATATAAAACAGCAGGCAGGAGAGTATCTCAAACGAGAAAACACATCTTACGTCATCTTAATTTCTTGATGCATTCATTACTGTCTTGTAACACACAATAGGCTATCTCTTTTATATCCAATTAGGTATCCATTTGCAATGGTATTTAATGAGTAGATCTGTCAAGTGACACTATTTGATTGTGCTTATCAACTGAAATTCTGCATAGCATTAGTGGATCACATGATTGCACATCCTATGATTATAATAATAATCCTTACATTTGATATAGCGCCCATCACATCTTCGAGGCATCTCAAAGCACTTCACAGAATATACTGCAAAATGAATTGACTATATTTTGTGGGCGAAACACGGCAGGCAATTGCGCACAGCAGTGTCCCACAAATAGTCGTGGATTGGGTGACTAAATTATTAATTTTTTTTTTAACCTTTGAGGACAGGCAAGTTGAGGCACAGTTGGCTCTTCCACTCTGGTACATTCCTCTTTTTTAGACTGTATAATTTAGAATTTTCAGTAGCTCAAATGTAATGTGATTATAGTCAGGAGCGTAGATATAAATTAGAGGCACGAATTTAGGAAACGTAATGTAATTTAATATAAAAATGTTTCAACACAGGGTGTGCTTTGTGAATTTAAACAAGTGCATGATATATTGTAGGCTACAGCAGATTAAACTACATAAAAGCTTCAGACAATTATTACTCCATCAGGCTGGATGGAGTTGAATGGCCAACAACTTTTCCTTTGTTCCCTATTCAATTATTAATACCTAAACTGCTTGTGACTTGAGTACTGTTAGATTTCTTAAGGGAAATCTCCAGAACATAAAAAAGGTTATAATTCATAAATATTAAGTTACTTTTTAAGAACGAAAAGGAAGTTCTTCATTTTCCACTGAAGGTACAAAGGCATGCAATTTGGTGTCAGAGTTTACAACAGTCTCATACTCTGAAAGCTTTGATGGACCTTCTTAAAAAGGACTTGGTGATTCATGTCTAAATTATTTAAGCAATGTGCTGACTCGCATCACAGCAATGAGAGATGATCCAATAGAAAATTACATTTGTATAGCGCCTTTCACTTCGGGAGGATGTACCAAGGCGCTGATAGATGATAGATAATAGTGCTCAAAGCTGTCCAAATCGATATGAACCAGTTATACAATGTGAAGAAAACTAGCCACTCTATTGTTTGGGGATTTTGTACATCTAACTCATTCCTGCTAAGTCAGGAATGAGTTAAATTGTACATAAACCCCAAAACAATAGAATAATAAGCATTAGTACTAAGGAAAAAAATAATAATTCGGGATCAAACGCTAGGTGCCGAAATAAAGGAAGTCACTCAGCATCCGAAAGGAGGATAGGTTTTCTCATGCACATCCCTCAATAAGACAATTGAACAGTTTTTCATGAAGGGTCGTGCCCAGAATGACACCCTACTTTCCTCTTTTGGATGCTGACTGACCTGCTCTAGAGTTCCAGCAACTCTTTTTAGAAAACAAAATCAGATTTCTATATCAGCACTCATTTAAGATACATCAAACAGCTCTACAGAAATAAAAATAACAAAAGCGTTTCCCAACTCGTCCGAATAGCAGGTGGTGCAGATATTCAGCTTCAAAACTATCTGGAAAACTATCAAGCAAGCACCATTTTCAAAACTGTATTGTCTTTGGGCAAAATGGATCAAATATGAAAGCATTCTGGCAACGTGCTGAATATCTACAGTGTTTCACCTTCCCCCAGGTCTCTTTGGGGGCATTCTTGGTTCTGAGTCTGCAGCACACTGCACCTTTCTCTTTGATTTAATAGACTCTGAATTATCCTTGTTAACTCTCTGCTCCGTCCAGTGAAGACTTGGACTATTCTTCTCTGAGAATAACTCAAAAGACTGAAAACCAACATGTTCTGGTAGATAGGGAAAATCAAATATGAAACCATCACCGGTACAAAGATGTTGGCAGGAAATCTGACGCTTAGTGATATGAAATTATATTACTTCAAAATCCCTTGCTACCTAAATTATCAATTTGTATTAAAATTCAAACCCAGCATTTTGTAAATAGCAAATGGCACACGTCTACAATGCACTGAAACACGTCCTATTTAAGTGATTTCCTGATACATATTTTTTCCTGATACATAAGTCCCAATGTCTCTCTGCATTTGCCATGGATATTTGTTTTATGTATACACTGCTATTTGTTTTATGTATACATTCAATGCAAATTTTGGATAAACAAATTCAGCCAAGCGATCCTAGAATTTCACGATACAGAAAAGTGAAGTGCCGTACTCATCACTGACTCAGCTCGACCTGAAACGAGATGTGACATTTCCTTTGGCTCTAGCATCACTGCAATCATTCAACACTGCAAATCTTCCTAAAATCTATCAGAATAAGATGCAATTGTTTCTTCTGATAGAAAATGTAACTTTACTTTGAATCATGTGATTTCCCCAATAATGCAGCAACTGCACGTAAGAGGGCAGCCGGGCAACCTGCTCCAAGGCTTCTCTCAAATCCACCACAATAGGTCCATTTTTGTTAACACGCGGGCAATTGAAAGGAACACTCTGTAACGATAGTTGCAACCTCTGAAATGGAATTGAAAATGCCTGCAATGATGGTGATACAAAAGTACTTTTCCTTCCGGACTAAAGTAGTGGTGAAGAACTTGCATTGTCCTCTTCCCTCAGGGATGAGCACCCAATAATAACGATCTCAAAATTTAGATCCCTTGACTATATGCCACTTTTATTAGTTCATTTCAAAGAGCATGAACAAATCTTTACTTCGGCACATTTGAGACAATGTGTTCCGATTCACAGCTCCCACTTCCTGCTTGAGAGACACGATTAGACATGAGAGTTTGACAGGCCAACTGGTTAACAAGCTATTACTTTTTTATTGGCTGCAAAACTATAATGTCACGTCAACCCTGCGCCAATAAAAAAAATCATGTTTTTCTTAAACTAAAAAAACTGTTCTTAGCCTAAGAAAAAAAGTGCTGATTCCAAAGGAACTGTGCTGCTTTACCTTGTTGAGGGATACGAACATCCCTTTTTTCCCTTGGGCAAAACTGAAGTGCTTTAATGTACAACAATTAAAGTGATTCAATTCGGACTATTTACACTCACTTTTGTGGCAACATATACATATAATTTCGCCCACAAAATATGCAGTATATTCTACGAAGTGCTTTGAAACGCCTTTAAGACGTGAAATGTCAAAATGCAAGGATTATTATTACCAGCAAAGCTTTTACTTTTTGTACGCACATTTGGTAAGGTTTTAGAAAGTTTTGATCAGTGTTACTACTAATTTCCTGAACAAGTTAGATGTGCCATTCACTTTTTTTCTTTTCACCCCCTTTAGCTTCCTCCAAGGCCTTGACCAATGTCTGCTCATCCAGCCAGTTTGGTGGAGGAGGGACTTACTCACTGCCACCATCAATACTGTCCCACATTTGGCCAACAAGAACATATATCAAGACAGTCATTGAACATATTCAAGACTGAGATCGATAGATTTTTAAAAACTAAAGGGATTAAGGGATATGTGAATAGGGCGGGTAAATGGAAGTAGGTTAGAAGATCAGCCATGATCTTATTACATGGCGAGGCAGGCTCGAAGGGCCGAATGGCCTACTCCTGCTCCTATTTCTTACGTTCTTATGTAAGATAGTCAGTTCTGAGAGCAGGACACTGTTCAGTCATTTCGCTCATCAAATCTTTGCATTCTATTAGTTCATGACAGCTCCTGTCTAACCCCTTTCCTCAATTTCTTTTCCATATACCTTAACACTCTGACTTAAACCCCTCAATTGATTCTGCATCTATAGCCAACTATTCCACATTCTTACCACAATTTGTGCGAAGAAATATTTTTTCTCACCACAATTTGTGCGAAGAAATATTTTCTGGAGCCACTTTTAACCAGCTCAACTCTGATTTGAATTTCTGTCCCCTAGTGCGATTAGATTCTTAAACTGTGACATGGGTTAGGCTGTCACACCACAAATAACTATCTGCATGGCAGCATCTGAGAAACTTTCTTAACAATTTATTCCCCCGCACTGTCACTGTTTTTCCATTCATTGCAGCCATCCTGGCAATGCAGCACAACCCCCCTTCAGTGTGGAACAGCACTGGTTCTAAATTTGTCTTCAATCATACAGATGCTGGGATGTCATTAACTCCCAGGTGGCAAGTGGGACAAGTCAAACAAGCCAGATTTCCCACTCAAGAGAGAATGAAAGAGCATTTCCTCATTTGCCTGGTTGAGATCACAAACAATTTACTGCTACTAAGCAATGTAGAGTCAAATGATTTACCCCGTTTACAGTGGCAAAAAGATCAGCTTCAAGCAGGAATCCCACTCAAGCCTGTCCAGTATCTATTTCTAAATCCAAATATTCCTCAGTATACTGTAGCTATATGAAAAGCAGCTCTCACTAGAGTACTAATTTGAACACACAGCAGTAAAAACAGCTGGCAGGCAACTTACAACACGAATAAATATTCCAGATACCATCACTGCTTTTCTCAAACCAATGTTTGTATCCCCTTTCGTACATATTAGAAATTTGCAACATTTATTCCTGTGTCCCAGTTAAGGCACTGGAGGCCAGAAATTCCTCTAAGACCGTGCAGAATTTTGAAAAATCTAATTAAATCTTAATTATGAAGCTGCTTTTCCGAAGCTCTTAGAAAGAATGGATTTCCAAACTAAGACCCAATTTAAGAATATTAAAAAATTCTGTAGGATCTTAACATTTTTCAGACAATGGCATTATGGCCAAGAGATATCAAAAGCCTTAGATATCAACCTAAGTGAGGTAATCAACATCCCACATCTAACACAATTGAGAGAGATGTGCTCTCTACTGCTTGTATGCCAGACTATATAAATTGGCTGGTGGGGGTGTTTGCAATAGGAATCATTTTGCTAAATAATAGTTTATTGGTTAACTCGGTGGAAAACCCTTAATGAATTGCACATGGATTACAATGTCCTTCACAGGCCTGTTTAAACAGTTATTTCCAGCGATGACATTCAGAAATCCTTGGCTTGTTATAGATGCAGTTTCTAGTGCTGATACAGGCCTGCTCCTTGGAGAGCAGTGCTCATACTGAAATGAACCACTTCTGTACTCGAATGAGAACTGAGTGGGGTCTGCTTTACAGCTGATTTCAACACATTTGTCATGGGAGTATGCTTCACACATAGCTGGGGGACGTAATAAAACAAACACGAACTTATTAGGCTGCGAATATGCAGTTAATGAACCCACAATCTATTATTCTTCAGCTGCATCTCCACCATTATGTAGTTCCCTCGGGCCCAAAGACTGTCACAGTCACGGGAAAATTAGCACAAACGTGGGTAATATAAAACCACAAGCAACTATTTGCATGCAATAATAATAAGAATATTCCAGTAAATAAGCTTATGGAGCTGAATAAGGTCCCAGCGTGGGCTGTTTGTATATGATTTTTTGCTGTGTTTGAAAAACTTTGTCTTCCATGAAAGACAATGTTATGTGAGGAGGAGGCAGTCATTTCTGCTGATATAACTGAAGATTAAAACACTTTTTAGAATTGCTCCTGTGATGAATAAACAATTTACAACAAAGATGGACTGGAATACAGAACTCTTCTTTCATGTTGTTGCAGCTATATAACCCCTCCCATAACCTAACGGGAAGGGATTCCAAGAAATCACATGGGGGAAAAGAGGGATATTCATTTTCCAAAGCTTCTCACTTCAAGTTAGTGTGTTGTATTGGGCTTGTTGCTTAGTTACAAACACAATTGCATCATGACTGCAGCAGTAATGTAAAAAGCACTTTGGTAGAAAGTAATCACACAATGAGTTAAAGCAGGGTGGTTCAACTGGGCAGCCCCAGCCACCCCAGCCCCATTTCATCTGGCTCACCTGCTCCCTCCATGACCCATAAATGTTATGTTTCCGGATGGGAAACACAAAATATTGCTTATGCGGCCTGCAGATGTTTCTCAAATAGAGCATCCGGCCCTCAGCAACCAAAAGGTTGGACCAATCTGACTTAAAAGAATTGCCTCCAGTAGAATCACTTTTTTTTCCACAAAAAAAAGGCTTGATAATAGGCTACAGGGGATGTACCAGACAAGTTCTCATCTTTCAGAAAGAAAATGGTTTAATTAAAAAGCAACATATACAAATTAGCTCATTTTGTTTAATAAATAATTCTGAACCACAGGTTCTACTTTTTTTTACAAATGAGAAGGATCAGTGATCAGTAATGTCATAGTGTTTTCTGATTGCTGATTGGTATAATTTCACAAATGAATAAAAACTTAAGTCTTCTGAACAGTAATCATTTACATTTATATCATGTTGGGAGGATCTCTCAAAGTGCTTCACACAGCTGGCTGGAAGCCTGATCGGTGGGGGGGGGGTGGGGGGGGAGGAGGGAGTCTAATAGTTCAGTCGAAAATATGTCTCAAGGTGGGTTTTGAAGATGGGAAGGGAAGGCGCAAGGTGGAGGGACACCAAACACAAATACATTTGCTTGACTGCATACAATCTACATTACCTGGCCACAAAATGCATGCAGACTGGCTTGCACAAATGAATTTGTAACCACTAATTCATTCATTCTCAATGGGGGAAGTTTTACCAATTTATAATACTTCACTGTTTCTAAATTGCTGTACATAACTAAGGGTGGGTGTGGGGGGGGAGGTCTTAACACTACCCCAATGCACACTCTGGGGTCCCCAAGCTTTGGATCTCGCCAACGTACGGCTAATATCTCCGTTATTAGGTAATCACGATTCGTTCCTCCAGGGAATGTGCATTCCATTCCAAAGACGGGAATTTCCATCTGTGGGTATCAAGCACATCCTCAATCTGATTTGAATACTCTTAAGTGTGGTGTTGGGTGTCCTCATGTATCAGGTGCCCAGCTGGTCCCCCAAAATTAAACAGAATAGAACAGAACAATAGGAAGTCAGAAGACTGAGTTAGTGCAAATCTAGAATCAACCGCAATTTACATGCATAAAGCACAGGGTGCTGTTGCTCCTTTGCTGGAACAGAACACTTACATATTAGTGCTATGCTGATACAACTTGGAACTGAACGTGTCAGAGTCGATGAATAAAATGGCAGCTATAACACTTACCTCTCATGATGTGTCTGACCACTTTGGTGGAACCACCTCGCATATTCAAGATCTGGTGCACACGCTGCCTAATCTAGAAACAAACACATTAACAGTCTCAGTATCACAAACATCATACTGGCATAAAAACTAGAATTTTCTTGTAATTGGCTCAAGCACATCCCAGGTGAGTTCCTACCTATGGAGCCACATTTTTTTACGCTTGTTTTTTTTCCTCCTCCCCACAGAATGCCATATAGACGTGCCAACCTTCTGCATATCAAGGTAGTTAAAATTTAAATATGGAGAAGTGCCAAGCTTTTGCTGAAACCTATATACGTATTGATGCCAGCGAGGGATTAAATTAGCAGCTCTGCAGAGCATCACAGACATGACAATACTACAGATAAGCCTATAAAAAGGAACACATTTTCCTTTTATTACCAGCAGTAAAAGTATACAAAAAAAAGTTAATTTAGTGCAACACTTTTTTTTAAATAAAAAGCTTTCAATAAAGGCAATGTTTGGGGAATTATTTGTGTAGATGGAGTTATATTGTATTAATATGGTTATTCCTGACACACAAGAACCTTGTAATATATATTAGTTTATTGCAGCTTTTTGATTTAGAAATTAATAACTTGAGAAACTTGCAGACTGACGCAGTATTTACACAATGGTCTCCCATCCTGCAGTACAGATTTATACTTCCTGCTTTTTAAAGAAACCCTCAATATTGATTTTGAAATTTTGGTCATGCACACCTCAGGGTATATACAGAATGCCAAAACCAGAAGTTACTGTTTTAATGTTATTAATGAGACATTGCACTTCCAACTTTAAACACGTAAAGACGCAAGTCCTTTGAAAGTTCTTTAGCCATCCCAGAGTTTTCAAATGACTATGAGTGGCGCAGAGCCCGATTTCAATTTTTATCTACTGCATTATGTATTAATGCAATAGACAAGTCAAGCTGTTCCTAAACTACCTGCTCCAGGTTATTTCAACAGTGAATTTCCACTGCCGACCCAACCCACATTTAAACTGCACGTTTTGGGGGGTAAATTGTGCAATATAATTGCAGCAGAAAGCAGAAACCAAAATGGACTTGCATGCGCTCAAACAAAATATCCAGAGTGTGGAAGACCCGATTTTCAAATGATTCTCCTCTCCACACACTATGATTACTGAGCTGAAGAAAGGAAGTCCCAAAGGAAACTTTATGCATTATTTTTCAATAAGTGTACAGTGCTTAATTCTACTACACAAGTTTGTTTCCCTGTGTTTTTGAGCATTATTCACCTTTCTCCACTAATGGAGTACATAATCTAGAATACTTGACAATTTATTATTAGAATTAAGAAGCAATCTTATGCTCCTTTACTCTAATTCTGAGACAGAACACACAGAACCGTTGGAACTTCAGATTCACCTTCATCTACCAGTCAACAAAATCTCCCACGTTTTAAATCTGGGTTTCAACAGAGTAAATTTAGAGCTGCTATAGAAACTCTTTATTAATTCAAAAGGTTTGCTCAGAACACTGGCAGCAAAGCTATACACATCACTTTTCTTGCCTGTGGATTCCCTGATAGAGTGTGTTGCCACCTGGAACGCTGTATGATTTGTATTCAAAAGTTTAAAGACAGAGGAGTTAATCACATAATAAACCATGACTATAGGTGATCTCGGTGTTGCCTGTCGGACTACAGTACATTTCACAAGATGATTCTTTGAGCAAGCAGAAAGGCTGAAGTCATGAAATGCTGGCCCTTGTTTGCTACCGCCGGCTACAATCCGTTAACACCACCTAATATCTAAATAAACAAATGATGAGAACCAATATCACAAGATCAACGTCTAGACAGAAAGAAGCAAGAAATTTTGTATCCAAAGATAACATACTAAATAAGAACCATTACACTTTTTTGTCACTGGTCATTTCCACGACAAAGCACAATTACATTTTCCAAACTTTATTTGCTCGGCAATCAAGGAATTATTCACAAGCAACTTGGATAGTTCTTGAAGTTGACTTACCTTAGGGAGGCAGCAATAGAATCAGCTGCTTTTCCATAGAGAAAAGAAAAACTAGACTATGTGAAAAAATAGACTATACATTCTTCTCCTTCATTTCTGGAGAGATTGTTTTATTTGTTCTAATGGCAACGTTCCCTAAAAGAAGCATTTAGGTTCCCAAGCTTGGACAAACTGCCCAGGAAATCTTGCATTGTAATTAATGCAAATTGTAAGGTTCGTGGACTGGTTTTATTTTACAAGGACAATATTAAATTCAGGCCAGGAACTTGTGACACAATGTTGTAAACCGACAATACTGTGGCTGTGATTAATGTTGACATATGGTACGAACACTATGGAGAGTATGGGAAAGCAAAATCTTAGGAGCATCCTTTGAGTGAATGAGCTCCAACATCGCTCAAAGTTAGGAAATCCAACAAACCTCCCAACTAATGCAAGATTCAATGTTATCCTTGACCAGAATGCTGTTTCAAATCGCTACCCCATGAGCATATAATACCTTGTTCATTCAATAAGGGGGAAAAATATTTTAATTATAGGATCTATTCTGCTGATTTCCAACAAGAGACTATTAAGTTCAGTTAAAGTTGTTAAACTATATTTCTACTTAATTCCTACATAATTCACATATAAAAGAATCATCGCAATCTATTTTCTTTGCAGATAATCTCAAGTTTCTTTTAGACTCTCTAATAAAATCCTGGCCTCATAAATCTACCCAGGGAGAGAACTGCCTTAACGTTATAGAAACAATTCTTAATTACCTGAGGGATATTTGCATTGCAAATCTCAACCATAATGTAGCAAACCAGCTGAAGGACAAAGAGACCAGCATCCAAGCGCCTCAGATAAAATTCATCTTCCATGTCATCATCAATTATTTCCCCTTGACGGACCATGTCCTGAAAAAAAGGTTATTTTTGTGGTTACAAACTTTTGATAGTGTATTAAATAACAAAAACAAGAAATTACTTTGTGCTAGTTTTACTTCATGAATATGTCCTTCCCCCTATGCTCTCAAATAGTCCAACCACCTCAAAATGATGAAAACATGAAGAAGGTAAAGAGAAAGGGTTGGTTTTCTTCTCTACCAAAGTGTACTTAAAAACTGACCGATATTCACTGCAGTTGATTGCAGCACTGTCGACGGCTGTGCCCTAAACAGTCTCACGTTTCCAGGTCAAGTCACATTGGAAGAGATCACAAAACTAGGCATTAACTTCTAGGAGAGTGCACCTCTCAGTAGATCTTAAAAAAGATACTGGAACTTGCCCAAGAACTTTAATACATAGTCTGGTTTCTGATGCATCAATTTTCTCAGCTCTATTCATTGCTATTATCTAATCTTTTTTTGTAGGGATTGTCAGATAGTATTCGCTTATTACAACAAGATTACATTTGTATGGCGCCTTTCACGTATTATGATATTTTAGGAGACCTGAGCACCTTGAGATTATACCTTGCAACTGAGCCTCTAACATCCATTATTCTAGTCTGTGGATCATACTTTTCTATAATTGAAATCAACTTAAATTAATAGTCATGACAAGAGCTCAAATGCTACTTTGAGGTGGAAACCTCACTTTGAGAACAAATGCATTGGCATCAGAGCACTTCCCCGCCACCTTAAAGATTAGTGCTCAAATATATTAGCAACCTCTTCGCGAAGGCACTGACTTTTCAAGAGTTTGCCATTCCGTAAAAGACAACCAACAAGACAAGTAAATTCAATAAGAAGTACCAATTCACAGTTACAATCCTGCAGGTGAAGAGATCTTAATACTTTGAAGGAAATTCTCTGAGAAATGCTTTCAGTATAAACTACGCCACCAAGTATTTTTCTTAAAAAGGAGTATATTTGTAAGATGGTAGGATGAATTGTCAAATTGTTAATCCTTGTCCCATCATCTTAAGCCTCCAGTGTATTTAGTCACTCCAATGTTTAATGGCCAGAGCACTTTTAACTTGAAGCACCATGGTCACCAATGTGGAAGCAGGTCTTCCACAGAATTTCAGAAGCAATGTAAAGGCACTCGAGCTAAGAAACTAATGCTTGTTGAGTTCTCATCCAGTTTTGTACTCATCTTTCCCTATTTAGCCAGCCCATACTGGTAAAATTATAGTATTAAAATTACTCACACCATATTAATGAATGGAAGTCTTTTTGTTGTAGACAATGCTAGATGAAGCTATACTGTGGAGAGGATCCAAAATACTGAGTCTCTCAGGGAGGGAAAGTACGTCATTGAATTGAAGATTTTAAAAACTATATATACATAGAGAGTACTTGGTACTTGAACTATTCCCCCAAGCTTTCCTTCTCCTTCAAGGCATTTTGCATTCAGACAATAAGGCAATGATTTTTCATTGCTACAGCTCCCTTCTTACACTGTGCAAGGAATCAATAACTATACTGCATGCACACACATTATTTGAACAGCTCAATTTACAGTTATTATCTGATAAGTGGCAGGACTGAGTTGGCAGCAATGCATTTTAGTGCTGAATTATCGACTGTGATATGACCTTCTCCTCACAGCTCTGCATTTTCACTTTTAAAAAAGTAAGGTGTAATATACTCAAGTGGGTAGGCTAGTTTTAATACAATTTATTTTGACATCCTAATTCCCCCCAAAACCTGCATCTCTAACCCCTCTACAATGCAGAATGTATGTAAGCCACTCTGCTAAATATAAGCATTAGAGACGCAGAAACCCAGGCTGTTGATGGTTTTTAAGTGATGCCTACATGCTTTTCTCCTTCAATCTTTTTGTCAGCCACCTGCACAGCTTCCAGGTACTTAAAATGCAGCTCCATCAGTCGGTCGACCTGTGGGAAACACAAACAACCATCAACCACAAACCAAGCAGAGGCTGGCAGCTCCATCCGCCGATAGTATGTTGTTGCTAAATGCAAACGGTGTCACAGAACCAGACTTTACGGCCTAGAATTTATGTAGCCATCAGTGTAAGCATCTCTCAGTAGCAAGAAGGCTATATTGTGATGCGCAAGCTATGCTTCAAGCTTGCATGATGTGTTGCTCTGCAGGAAACGGAGCAATAAATGCAGTTTCAATAGAGCATTATATTGTGATTTACAAGAGAAATCAATCCTTCAAAATATTCATGAGAAATCCCTTTTTATTCGATGGATCGGGGCTGCCTTAGTTTCTGGGCGGAGAGGGGTAAAGAGGATTCGTTGTCATTGAGAAAAAATATCCCATGAACTAAACCAAGCTCGCTTGGTGGTATTAATGTACAATAGGCAGCATACCCGACATCTAGATTAGATTTAAGCCACTAATTTTAGAGTGAACCATTCAGACGCTTTGAGACATTGCGATAACGGGATAAGGCATTACATCAAAAGGCAAGGATTTTTATTTATGATCCATTTTATTTTTGATCCACTCCGCGCACTATTGTGCTTTGCAGTAGATATGCAAACAGTACAAACATGTTTAATCCGATACAGAAATCTAGGTGAGCTACCATCTCCGAGCACAAAATATATCTCAAAACTAGCATTGAAGCAATGGCCATTTTCAAGTATTAAAAGATTTACAGAATCATAAAATTACAAATTAATGTAAACTAGATTGAGCAATGAGTCAATGAAGTGCCTGGGACATTCAGTAAAACAGAATACAGCAATACATCTGCACTATCAAGTGGTGTTAAACCATGATTATATTTGCTTGTGCACGCCACTGAAATCATGACATTAATAATAATAATCCTTGCATTTGATGACGCCTTATCATGTCTTCGAGACATCTCAACGCGCTTCATAGAACATACTGTAAAGTGAATTGACTGTATACATTGTGGGCAAAATGCAGCAGCCAATTGCGCACAGCAGTGTCCTACAAATAGTTTTTTTTCAAGGAATTATTACTCCAAGAAAAATGATCCGCTAATCAACTAACAACCGGGTTGTTGTCAATTGTACGAATAATAACATTAATCGAACAGAAGAAAGAGTTTCTACGGGTTTGACTAACAATCCTCCAAATCAATTGGACATTTGCGGTCGCCTACAGAAACACACACACACCATAATTTGAGTGCTTTGAGTTGTTTGAAGTGACAAGGCGCTATATCAATTGCAAACATTAATACATTTCACCTTTCTGCGTAAATAGATTTTGTTTTTTTGCCTCAAAATCAGTCATGACAGTTGACGGTAATTATTGTGAAATGTTTTGAGCTGTTTTGAAGTGATAGGAGACTATAAAATGCTGGTACTTGCTTTTTCCTCTCCATATGATGTACAGACTTTGATCTACTGTCAAACAGTACACAGGAGCAATTCAATTTATTCAGGATACACTTGGATGGATCACATATAATCAGAATTATAATCAACGGATCAGGAGATGAACCAATACAGCAATCCTATTCGGGCAATATATAAACCTCCACACATTTTAATACATTTTCCCTTCCCAAGCAAAGGACAGAATATCAGTAATGCATATTTTTTCAGCTGTGAATCGATACAGTAATTCCACTTAGCAATTAACCATAGTCTGGAAAGACAGACAGACAGACAGACAACTTACCTTTTCACAGTCGTTTTCAGTGAATTTGTTGAGTAGCCGTGTTCGCTGCTGTCCCTTCAAGTTCCGTAGCATGGATGACAGAATAGAACAAACATGCTCTACAAGGAGAAAATAAAATCATAATTATTCGTATGTTAATCGCCAGTACTCCAGGAAAGGAAACTAAACATGGATGATCTGAAGATTTCACTTATGAACTGAAAAATCCCAAATATCATCCGAGCAATGAATTATCCTTGTTTAATTACTGCTGATGGGAAAAGGAATAGAATGAGTTTATAGCTAAGGGCACCATGCTTTGTTTCCAAGTGTTTAAACAGGTGCAAGAATTCAGTACCATAGAACTCTGGAGAACCAGATTAAATTAAAACTCCCCAAAACTTGCATTGTGTGTGGCTTTAATCCATGTGAATTACAACAATATTATAGCAATTCTTCAAACCCCCTCCCCTACTAAATGAAGGATAGCAAGTCCTTACCCAACTAGATTCCTAACGAGTGAAACTGGCAACAGCTTTCATTTTTTTTTAACTGCATCAAGCTACTTTATGAATCCACAGTGACACTACAAAATCAAGAGGCCTCTGAACCAAATTATTTAGATGGAAAAATCATAATTTATCTACGTTTTAGTTTTAAATATTTAACAATGCCTTCAAAAATGTATGATGCTCATATATTCTGAATACATTATTGCAAGAATATGATGTCATGACATTTATACCCACTGAGAAAGATCAAACTAAAAGTAAACAGTCATTATCATGGATTTAGTCAGCTTTGCAATAAATAATAACAGGATTTTCTTAATATGTTCCAATACAGAAAATATTCCATCAATAAGTTGATGCTTCAGGCATCCAGCAAGCCCCATCATTGTTAGACACAACAAGTACTGAATGTTAGCAGCTTTGAAAATGTGTGGAGGTTTCAAATCTAGACATAGAATGTATCAACAACAGACAGTGTTGGCAATGCATAAGCACAAAAGAAATATAGACCGTAATCCTGCACTCAAATGTAAATGGTGAAATAAATATTGTAAAAAGATAAATCGAAAAATAGGCCGACACATCCATTAACTTCTAAAAAAAAATGCAATGAAGAGGTTATGACCTCTAAAATTGCAAAGATTTAATGGGAAATATAATCATCTGACAACGGGTTTTAGATATGTTTATTTTTAAGCTGCTTTTGTTCTGTTATGAAGACAACGAAAGAAACACAAAAATGCAACACACAAATCATTTAAGCGTACGACTGAAACCAATATCATCCTTCCACCTTCCTCAAATATTGTGTTTTAGTAGAAATTTTGTATCCTTTACCAGCCGGAATGAACTTAAATGCTTTGTAAATACAGCTCAAAATGCATTAACTTTCACTTTTAAATGCCAATGAAAACAGACAGCAAAATATTCTATTTAGATATTATCAAATCAGTGTCAACCTTTACACACATTGATACTGATGAGCTTGAACATGCCTTGCATGGGGGTCAAGAACGAAAGCCTGAACCTTCTTCAAATAGCAAGTTTTCATAAAGTTTATCAATGGTTCATCATTGCTTCTTAGACTAGGTTCGTTACATTGGAAGAAATAAATTCAGACTTGAAATAAACTAGCAGATAAGCTTCTGTTTGTGGTTATAACAATGCATGGATCAAGAGTCACTGCTTTCTGGATTTCAATATGAAACTCCTGCATTTCTTGTGCTAAACAGTGAAATTAATATTGAAGGGCGCTATATTATGGTTAGGGTTATGCAAGTTGTTGATGTTAAGTTATAGATAATTGAAAATAAAACTTCCACAATTTGAAAGCTGTAAAATGAAAAATATACCGAGTTACTCTTTAATAACTGTATTCAGTTCCATATATTTAATCACATATTTATTTCAGAAGGTCAGAGTGGGTTATGAGTAACTTGCAGTTACCAAGTTAACTTGCAGTCAGTTAGTAAGTTAACTGACGTCACTGTGCTTTTCCCTCAACTTAAATGTCTGGGATACATCCCATCATCATCACCTGAATTTCCTCTTCAAATAGTGACTCGGCTATTAATAGAAAAGGGCAGAAATCCATAGGATAAAAACAAAAGAAATAGTTGAATACATTGACCAGCAGAGGAGTAATTGATTAGGATTCCTGGATATGCATCGTCTGCACCATACACACCATCCATTTTGTACAGATCATTACTATGCCAAGAGACAAGTCATGGACCAGGATTTCCAGGATATGTACTACACAACACCATTAATTTACCACAGATCATTACTATGCCAAGAAACTATTTCCAGATTAATTTGTCATGGAAGAGAACTTAAAATATGACAAAACTCGGAGCTCCAAAGCTAAAATTAAAGCTTCAAAAGGCCCATTTCTCCATAAGCATACTTTGGTCTCTGATCATCCAGGCTTTCTTACACCACTTGTGATATCACTTTCTACCAGCTGCAAAATCTGATCTTCTGCCATATATATAGTAAACAGAACCTCATTCTACTGAGCCACAGAAATTAAATCTGAAAGCTAAAATGTCTGGCTCTGTGAGACCCCAACTCTATGCAGCAACTCTGTCCATCAACCGAGTATCTTTTCATCTCCTAAAAGCTTAATAAATGCTGGTGCCCGTCAATATTCATCAAAGCACAGACGCACAAAAAGCTGACAGTGAAATTTTCCATGCTGTTTTATTTCATATAAATGTAAATTATATGAATTTCTATGAGGGCTGTTTCACTTTATGAGTCCTACATGCAAATGCAGCCCGAGAAGCGGCATGTGCTTTTCTAACAGTTTTTTTTAAGCCACGAGTTTCTCTGAAATTCATGTGGAAACTAAGGAGATCAAAAAGCCCAAGTTGAAAATAATTACAGAAACTGGTGCATTAGTTTGCCCAAGGAACATTTTCATGCACCACTTGCTTCAGTATCAATTAGGGTTTTTCTCCCTTCTCTTCAATCCCTCCATCATTACTCTGAGCTGCCTCCCAAATAACATTTTAGAATAACAATGTTCTTGTTATGTTGACTGCAGTTTTCAAATATCCAATAATTTGTTGTCCTGAAATTTCAATCACATGCCAAGCAACTTTACTAACAAAAAACTCCAGTCAAAAATTCTATATTTCTCTCAGCTTTCAACACTTGATTGTGCATCCTGGTGAACGGGAATGTGCAAGAGAGAGAGGGAGAAAGAGGGGGAGAGAGAGGAGAGAGACTCTTCTTCCAAACTGTTATTTCATAAAGGAAGTTCATTACATTAAAGATAAACATTTTGCCAGGTTTTATAGCTTAACACACTCCATAAAGATATCAACTTATTTCTCTGTATTTTCAGAACAATGATAGTGATTTTGTGTTTTGGTAGCTGGATTTCTGACACAGATGGAAACCTGTCGCCTTGCTTAAAGAGTATCCAAACCAACCTCAGAACTCCACATATTTGTCACCTACATATGCAATTTTCCTTTTGCCTGGAATGCAATGACTTTTGTAAACCATGTGTATTATATGAGTTGTTTAAAAGGCAGAAGAAATTACAGATGCCCATAATTATGCACCTAATTGTGTATGTGTCAACCTGGCTCAGTGGGAGCATTCTCGCCTCTGAGTCAGGAGGCTGTGGGTTCAAGCCGCACACACATCAGGACCTCCAATGTAGTGCTTGGGACGTGGGTGTGTCGCATTGGTGCGAAGTGTCAGCCTTCATATGAGATGTTCATTGTGGCCCTGTCTACCTGCTCAGGTGGGTGTTAAAGGCACTATTCAAAAAAGAGCGGATAGTTTATCTCAGTGTCCTGGCCAATATTCCCCCAATTGAACTTGCTCATTCACTTCAAGGATGTTTGTGGGGCATTGCTGTACACAAATTGGTTGCCATATTCGCCCACAAAACACAGTCAGTATACTGTACAGTATATCCTGCAAAGCAGGTTGGGACATCCTCTCTATGTAGATGGAGCTATACAAAATGTAAAGATTATCATCATTTCACAACCCACGGAGAATGGAGGGGAGAAAAAAATAACATTAGCCAATGTAAGTCAACTCTGACTGCATTACAGTGCTATTTCAATGCAGATTTGGCATAACAACACAAAGTGCAGAGTGCTGCAGCATTTCTAAAAGACTATCTTTTGCAGAATGTTTTGAAGACGGAATAACCCCAATGTAAAATATTTTATTAAGCAAAGTAAAAGGATTAATGGATTTAAAAATTTACCAGCCTCTGGAAATGCATCAGATTTCATGACTTTGTATTGAAAACTTCAAGAAGGTTTTCCCAGGGGCAAACACTTAAAAACATGAAAAGCCAACCAGATGCATGTGATTTTATCTGGCTGGAGAGCCAGCCACCCCGTGCCATAGCCTGGCTGCTAGATACATTAGATCATAATAGTATTAACCCAATTTTAAAAGTCTCCCCTTCTTACAGTGCAATGGTACAGTAAAACATCACTTAAAATGGGTTTAGTGTTAGATTTTTCTTAACCTGGTTGAGGAGATGTGAGTTTCACTCTGCGTTCTGAAATGTTTTTTAAGTCAAGATGGCACTCAGTTTAGGACAATTGACCATGACAATACAATTTTACAATACAATTTATATAGTGCTTTTCACTTCGGGAGCTTTTCACTTCAATACTGCTGGCTGGGAACCTGAGCTGGGGGTTGAAGCCAAAGGTGGGTGCAAAGGATAGCGCCCCCATGGTGGGCTGGATAGGGCGGGGGGCACAAAACTGGGTGTAGGGAGCTATCAGGTTACTAGGGTTGAAGGAGGTCGTGGAGATAGAGTGGGAGTGAGACTGTCGAGGGATTTGAAGGTGTGAATGATGATTTTGAACTTGATTCACTGGGGGTTGAAAATCCTCAAAACCCAAAAAAGAAAACGTGTTCACCCACGCAATGCTGAACATGAACTGCACATAACTGGCAATAAAAGAAACTATAGCAACAAAACATTGAAAATCTAAAATACCTCCCCCCCCCACCCCAAATGTTTCCAATAGCTCAGCAGGTCAAAAGACATTAATTTTAGCCATAATCCTTCGTTAGGCTGGATCCTATTTAAGGGCTACACCAAAACTAGTCTGGTAATATCAACAAATCCTGTGCCAAATGTCTCAAGGGTTGAAAAATGAACAGCCATATAGACAAAATTGCGCAGTTACAAAATCACAAGGTGGCTGAAGATTCATAGCAGCAACTAATAAAATGAACTTTCAAAGCTTATAATCAATCAGTAATGGGACTTCTTGAGCATTCCACTTCTGAACCTTTCTGATTAAAGCCACGCGTGCTCTCTAAAAGCAGAAGAGGATGGTCTGAAAACATCCATTTCTTTATCCTATCCGGTGGGCAGGCTTTGATCAATTTTCAGCCTTGTTTAACAAACTCTAATTAGATTTGTCTCAACTTTTCAAGCCAACTCCTTACGAATACAGATTTATCTGCTGCTCTGTGACAGCAGTAGCAGCGGTATGGGGCCTGAGGAAATCACACCAGAACATTATACTGTAACGATTCTGGCTCGTATTTTAATGGGCAGATGCACAACAGGACACTGGTGCACACGTCCTGAATTTCAAAACCAGAGACCTGAAGAAAAGAAAACTTGTTAACTTAAAAGCAAAAAGTTTCGGTGCCCACAGTTTTGACTGTTATTCATGAAGATTCCCAGGATTCAATTCAGAGATTTTTGCAGGAGCGAAAATAAAGAGTAAAGGAGGAATTTTAAACAAAATGTAATCTTAGTATATGCTTGTACAGGAAAAAAAAACGGTAGCAATGACTAACCTCAAAGACTTACATTCTGATCTGGTTTCATTTTTGTGCAGGAATAGCACTAGAGCTTTTGAGATGTTAGCAGACTGGATCCTTTGAGTGGCTGGTGCCACAAGAGAAGCTTGCTTAGAAGGTTCATTTGGAGGTGAATGAGGAAGATTTATTCCAGGAGTGGACTTAAATGTACATTTCTCTTCCTTTACTTATCATGTATCTAAGGATCTCGCAGCTTACCTTCATGTTCTTTTTCTGTCATACCAGCTTTCTTCATTTTCTTCGGTGTTTTCATGAAGAGAGGGAATATTGTCCGCAGTCCGAGGATATCCACAAACTTGTGGCAATTATCAGATCCTTCGGGACCAATCACGGCATGGTCCAAAACCTTCAAGGCACTGGCTCGAGACATTTTCTTTTCTCTAGAAGACAAATTATACTTTAGTAATTAAAATCATTTCAAATTGAATAGATGAATAAGCAGAAAGATTTATAGTCCTCGTTATAATATTTTAATCCCATTTTTCACAAATCAGAGACAATATGAATAACAAAAAAGGTTCGTTGCTTACTAATTAAGTTTCTGAAACTGAACTCTAGGTCCATAACTTCTTATTCATATTGGCGCAGATATGCCTCTGCAGTTACAAAACTTCTACAAAATATTTGGAAATATGAGACAGGAGAATTGCTGAACTAATTTAATTAAAAATCTTACAATGCTGCACTAGCAAATTTATTAGTTCTCAACACCAGCATGGGACTCAAGATCTTCTCATCAAGCTCACAACAAAACAAATGAAATATAACAAGTTTTTTAATTATCTTTTTAACTTTCCAAAATCCTGATCAACCTTCCAAAAGCACTGAATACACCTTTCCCCATCCCTGAGGGAAAGCAGCCAACTTACCCAATGAATCTCTCTCTATCTGACCGGAAATTTAGCACATTCCAGAAAAGTGTCCACAGCATCCAGGCGTTATACAAATTAAGCAATCTTTTCAAATAGCTTTTGTTGTGTACAAGTTATAAACTACCAAAGATCAGGTTTAATGTAAAAGTTCAATATAGTTTCTTTCAAGGAATTCTTCAGGTACAGATAGTAACTTGTTAAAAAAAAAATCTTTATTAGGTTTGATTCCTGAGGGAGAAAAATCAAATTGGCTCAAAATTTCATTGCAGTACTGCAGTACTCCCACGTGCCCAGCATAACGGCAACTCATGATAACGCAACAGTGGCTGATTCCGTTTTTCCAGCAGTCTTGTTCACAGCAGTTCTGCAATGAATTCAACATTTTTCTTTAATACACTCAAAGAATGGTCCTTTCTGAAAGAATGTCTTGCAAAAAATGCACATGCTTGTCGTACCCAGTTGACCCATGTAACCTACCTGCTCTCCCAATGCACCAGGCAGTCATTTCTGAACAACAATGCGGTTCAATGAGCAATGCCTTTACAGCCACAAATATCAGGGCACAAACTATGTTTTTTTAAAAAAGTGTACGAAAGATTGTCAGAAAAATAAAGGGCTCCTTATATGATTAAATCCAATAAGCTTGCCAAATCTTTGCATTTCTAGATTTTTATCAAACTTTAGCCTTCCTTAAAATGGTCCTAAATTATCCTTTTGCGATGCCTAATCAGGTGGATATTAAGGATTGGATTACTGTATTTGAAAAGTAAAAAGGAGTTTCTTCTAGTGTCTGGTCAACAATACATAATACCCCAGTTTAAAAAAACTCTAAATGAATAGTCACTCAATACGACAGAAAATATTGCGAAGCGATTTGAGACATTTTGATGTGATAAAAGTGCACATGAATAGCAAAGTTTATTCACATTATAATAACATCTCTTCTACAGTATCTGCAGTTTTACTGTGTTTGCATGCATGTTTTTATTACTGAACAGCGTTAATGGCACCATAGAAATGACTCTTGCCGTCATTTTAGTTGCTTGTCATTAATAGCAATCTTCATTAAAAAAGCCATGAAAATAGCTGCAATGAACACAATTTCTACAATCTTAATGCAGGAAACTGCAACAGGTAATATATGCCAACCAAAAAAGGTTCAGTGTCAGAAATATTCTGCACTCAATTGTCTCCCATATACTTAAATAAATGCCAGAGCATTTGCATTTTGGATTGCATAAATGATTAAAACCCAAGTTTTACAGTGTCAACCCAACATTTGTTCTAATCCTAGATAAACGTAATAAATAAAAGAAAGATTATATTTAGAAATCAATGAAAGGTAGAAAATTACCTTCTATACTGTTGACAAATTTGAGAAATATTTACTTTATTACCTACAAGTTGGCTGGTCAATCGATTCTGGGTCTCAGAGACCATTCCTTACTGATAGCAGATATATTCATTCTATTAGTGTTTACCCTTTCGGAAATCAATAATGAGTTGATTAGACTGTCCCCAGCTGATGTTTGAAATATTTATTCTTCGGACCTCAAGTCAATTCTCAAATTTCAGCAAGCTGATTAAACTGTCTGTAACCACTCTCCCAGAGAAATGAAGAAGCTTTCAACTTCAGTGAGCCAAAGACATGGACCGAGATGAACAGTTAGTCTTAAAAAGAACAATTTCAAATGCCTCGTTTTCACAACACCCAGGTCTCAAACCCCAATTTAAACGGCTTTCAATCATGACAATAATTTAAAACGCCCAAATGTATATTTATTGCTCTTTATCCTAACAATAGCAACAGATAATGGAACTTGTCAGATCATATAGTCACTATTTTGTTTGATTCACGGTTCAGATACCGTTACCTTTCCTTTCCCTCCTGAAAGTGTTTATTTACAAGTTTTATGAGCAGTCGAGAACCTCCAGTAAGTAGTCCAAGTGTCAATGATGCTGCTACAGTCCATTCTGATGGGGTCAGGTTCTAGCTTCATCCATAGACCACACATATGCACCATCCAGCTGAGGTTCTGGGAGCAAACAGGAGCAGGAATTTCGGTTGTTTTCAAATCCAGGTTCAAACAAATCCAGATGTTTACCAATCTGTATGTCTCTGCTTCTCACTGAGCCATTATCGCTGGCACTATATTTGGTAAGTTTGGTACTTATACGGCCTTGAGATTGACTGGTACTCAGTAACCGTGATCACTTGACCTTGAACTGAAACCTCAATAGGTGTAAGATGGTGACATCTAAACAACTCTGCTTAGTCCAAGCATAATTTGGGTAGATTTATGGAACTGTGTGCTTACCTGAGCATTAGGTTCATGAGCTGCAGTCCTTCCCCCTTTAGAAATCGGTCCCTATTTGAGCTCAGCATCAGACATGAACAGAGACTGTCAAAGAGGTTTTCCATCATCTCAAATTCTTCATTAGTACTTGGATTATGACGTTTGAATACCTAAAACCATCAAAGGAATTTGTTTAATGTTTTCAGCCATTATAACAAAATTTAAAGCTATCATTGGATCAATATTAAATCAGAGCACCTGCAAATTTTAAATTTCTTTAAGAGGTAAAGCGTTGGGAGGCCTGAGGTTTGGATGCAGCAAGTATGCCACAAAATATATGTAACAAAAGGTTAGACATTTATGTTCACAATTCAAGGGATCAACAAATGAAAATGAACATCAGATAAAAACATCCGGTGAAATGAAGTTTTTAACCTACACAAACCTGAGAGGCAAATGGATTTCTTCCCTGTGTGTACTGCTATCTTTTGTACCATATGACAATTTTATAGCAATCTTTAGATGAAATTCAAGTAAAGAAGATGCAAGTCAATAACAAAATGTCATAAGTGCTGTCCCTGGAATGGAGTATGGGTTGTCACGGGATTGAAGGATTGGACCATCACCTTGAGTCTCTTAATCAGACTATCTGTAATATACTTGATTTCCTGATACAATACGTGAAGTTCTGTATTGCTTGATTCAATAATTCACCTGCATTTAAGGGGGAAAACTGAAGTTCTAATGTCCAATGCTAGAAATTGGTAAATAAAAGATCAATTTTTTTCCAGAATTTTCACATTGGTTTCTTAACTGGAATAAATTATCCATGTCATTGTATTATTTATTACATTTATAGCATGGGAAGTCTGATGCCTTATAACTAAAATTTCAGGGTTATTACACTAAGAAATGTGAAGAGAGAACTGGTGGATAAAATGATGGTATGGCATAGGCTTTGGTAAATAAAATCACTATCACCCGGAGAAGCATTCAGTTCACATCATGAAATGCTGACAAATGATCCACTGCTTGTGTTTTTCACTTGGTCCAATAAATGTCTTACCCTCTCATTAAAGTAGGTACAGAACATAAAGTTCATTAAAGTTACCTTGCCACCAAGACTTCAAATTGCACTAAGCAGACCATTTACACTTCCAACTAGCGCAGCGACATTCTTATTTGCTGTATACTGTAGCCAATTTACCTTTGCTGGGTTAGAACAAGCTGTTGTCATGTTGTAGGGAAGCAAATGCTGTATGTCAATGTAATTGTATTTGGGGCAATACTTTTATCTTTTCATTCACTGCTGTCTTTTTAAGATCCTGCAGCACTGTGGAGCACTGAGACGTCCCTCTCTTGTTGGAGAGGGGCAAGCATCCGGGATAGTAAATGTATACTCCAAACACAACAATATTTCCGTATAGTTTTATAACATCTTAAGTATAAAACACAGCCTTGATTTTCTGTGTAGTTGCTCATACAGAACTGCTGTTAAATTATGTTACTCAGAATAATTTAAGAAATCTGAATTTTGCTAACCAAAGACAAATGTCTCGTAATTATTCATTGCTACAATATTCAACCCGTTATTATTTTCATGGGCGAGTTCAAACATTTGCATGAGGTTTTGCTCATGTTTGGCTATGCAACAAACAACACAAAGAGGAGGGTCTTGAGGCATGCCTTGAAAGAGGAAAGGGAGGGAATGAGGTGAACGAGGGATGGAGTTCCAGAGGGTGGGGGCAGAGGCTGAAGGCCGATGGTGGGGTGGGCCACGCGGGTAACACGGAGCAGGCCGCTGAGCGGAGGAAGCGGACAGGTTGATAAGTTAGCAGCTCAGAGAGGAAGGAGGGGGCAAGGCTACGGAGGACCTTGAAGTTGAGAACGAGAATTTTTAAACTCGGTCCTGAGGGATGGGGAGCCAGTGGAGCCGGACGAGGGTGGGTGTGATGGGGGTCACGGAGCCTCGTGCAGGAGAGGACATGAGCTTCAGAATTCTGGATGATCTGCAGCTTGTGGAGGGAAGATTTGGCAAGGCCGACAAGCAGGGCGTTGGCATAGTCGAGCCTGGTTGTAATGAAGGCATGTATGAGGGTTTCGGCGTCCTGAGGGGTGAGGCAATGGCAAAAGTCGGGCAATGTTCCGAAGGTGGGAGAAGGCAGAGTGGGTCATGGCACATAGGTGGGGGAGAAAGGACAGTTGAGTGTTGAACAAGACGCCTAGGTTCCTGACTGGCTTGGTGAGCTGGAGTGTACATCCTTAGATGCTGATGCTGCCAGTGCCTGAGGTGCGGAGGCACTGGCACTAGCCAATCAGGGGAACTTCGGTCTTACTGACCAACATTCAACTGTAGAAAGTTGGCTCTCATCCAGGAATTGATGTCTGTCAGGACATCAGTGGTCTTGGGATCGAGGGTGGAGCCAGAGAGATAAGAGATCCATGTACATGTGGAAGTTGACCCCACGTCTGCGGATGATGTCACCTGAGGGAGCTGAAGAGGAGAGGAACTCGGACAGAGCCCTGAGGAAAACTGCACAAGACGATGCGGGGGCTGGAGGAGAAGCCATTTGTGGAGCCGGTGTGAAAGATAGAATCTGAACCATTCAAGGAAAGAACCTTGAAGGTTAGGGTGAGAAGAGAGGCAGTGGGTGAGGATAGAGTCAATGTCAACGGCAGCAGAGTTCGAGGAGGATGAGGAGACAGAGTGAGCCCTGGTCATTTGTCACCTTGACCAGGGCTGCGGGCAGCACGGAAACGCAATTGGAGGGGTGCGTAAAGGGAGTGGCAGGAGAGGAAGGCGTGAAGCAACATCTCTTTCAAGGACCTTGGAAAGGAAAGGGATAACGGAGATGGGGCAGTAGTTAGTTAGCAGGGATGCGTCCATTTTTTTTTAGGATAGTGGTGATAACAGCTGTGTTTTGGGGGATGGGAATATTTTAATAGGCGATTTCCCCAGTGAATGGTTGCTTTTCTGTTTGCATGTGGAGGCTGAAAGAATGTTCATTTTCCCTCCAATTACACCAATATACCCCACTTCTGAACAAGTTTATAATTTTCTAAAAGTAGGAACGGCCTAAGAATTAAAGAGAATAATTAGTACCTTGGAGAAATTAAAATGTAAAATTCTATCAAGTGTCCTGATACTGGCAAAAACAACACAAATGAAGCTTGAGAATTTAATAACTTAGAGATTAAATTACATTTTTAAATCAAAACATATGAACTTCTTCTCTATGGGTCCAATCTAGTGAATCTTCATGGAGAATACTAAATGATAAGATGGAAGTTATCTGAAAAATTGAATTTAAAAGATGCTTTTATACACTGGATAATTTTTTAAAAAAGAAACTGTTGCCAACAGTCAGAAACAATCACCCTACTTCATCCGCAATAACTACTTGATTCATGATGGACATCTGTGCTTCAGGTTTACCTGATAAATTCTAGTGGTTCACCAGTAGCAGTAGTCACTATAGCTCGCCTGCAAATACACAGCCACTACTCTTCACAGCAAATAACCCAGTGAAGTGCTTCAAGACGCTTCAGTGAAGTGAGATATCAATTACAAAGATTATTTTACAATGAAAAATATCTGAATAAGAAAGCAATGTGCTCTGGCCAGGTTTTTAAATAACCTCTGGTCATTGTACGATATCCAACTGCACAATCAACAAACAGCTGGCTGTTCACTAAGCATTGCAAACCCCCATGTGCCAGGCTATTCTTGATTTTATTGTTGCAAATCAGTAAAAAACAAACCGTTATTTTTAAGAGGATATAAAACATGTTTTACACTGGATTTTATAGAATCTGACCCATCCAGAGAATAAATATTTTGGCGGCCTCAAAGCGCTCAATGAGCTTTGCAATGAAACCGGATGGTGCTGCTCCAATTTAAGCAATATCAGCATCACACTATTTCAGGTCTGTCACTGAATTGGCCCCTTTAATTAACAAGAACAATTCCTAGGCTGCTTCCCAAAATGGGAAGAGATCCCTCATCCTGAAGTGTTAATATACACAAGGTCCAATTACTGAATGCAATTTGTATATAAGCAAATTATCGTCAACATTCTTAATGCGAAAGAGCATCTGTCTACAATTAATCAACTAAGAACCTATTACTACTTCACATTCAATGAATTGCACATCCAAGGCCAAAATATAGAATTCCTTGCCAAAAAGCACTGATGGGAAAAGTGCAGTGAAGCTCTGTATTTCAAGCAAACAAGATTATTAAATAAGGGAAAAATACCCAAAGTGGATAAAATGTAGTTGTTGCAGATGAGGTTTAGGCATTATCATTTCTCACTCACATTATTACGCATAAAACAATGAATCAGCCATCAGACCATTTTCTGTCCCTAGTCTAATCTTTCAAAATCACTTTGCCTTGCCACTTCTTTACCTATTTCAATACTTTCCAAACAAGCTTATTTCATCAACTATGGTGACTTTGAAATCAGTTCAATGACATTACTCCTACAGTTAACTGCTTTGAAACACTATTTTATTTAAATGACAACAACAAAATTACATTTGTAAAGTGCCTTTCACTATATCAATGTCGGGAGGAAGTCCTAAGGCGCTGGACAGTCAGAGTTTCGGACCCGAGCTTGGTCGGGATGGGGAGGGTGCAGGGTAGGGAGGGGAAGCAGGGTGATCAAAAGCATGGAGGGTCTTGAGATGGGTCTTGAAAGAGGCAGGGAAGGAGGTGAGGCGGAAGGACTGCGGGATGGCGTTCCAAAGGGTGGGGGCAGAGTGGCAGAAGCCCCACCCGTCAATTATCCTAAAACATTTAGCTGCCAGCAGATAAATAATTCAGATAAGAGCTATAGCACTATAACTCCTGAGAACACAAAGTACAATCTCTTACTGAAACTTTAGTCTACTTCTACAAGAAATTCTACACCAGTTGAAAGCGGTTTTACTGGAAAAATAAACACACTTGACCAGAGAACAAACTGTTTTGAGTCATTACTACAGGAGATATTAAGCCAGCAACTGGATTCAGCTGCTACTATTTGCCTGCGGGTCTGAAGGTGGAGGCTGCACAAGGCAGGCAAACAAGGCCAATTTCCAGGTGTGAAAAGCAAAGTGACATCTGGTTATGTATTGACCATTTTTTCCAAATAGGGTTCAAATCTAATCATGATTCTCTGCCATCGACCCACTTCATTTCAAGGACTCATATTACTGGGCACACTTTCTATAGTCTCAGCAACATATTTTGGCTTTTCTTCCTTCATCAGCAACCCATCTATTCAACATGGAAGTGGACAACACTCAAACGGAATATGCAATCCATAAATCAGTTTAAACAGTTATATTTTTCGAGTATATTGGCCATCTCAAATACTTGGGAAGTGTTTTGGTGGCAGAAGAACAGTGTTTGGTTTTAACAATGGTTTGAATACATTTTCTCTGAATCTTCACTAAACCACAAAACATAAACACAATATTCTTTTTGTCTATCAAAGTTGAACATACTGCAGGCAATGATAGTGAGGTAATGAGATGCCTTGCATCCAGAAAACTAACAATGCCAAAACCCGATCAGGTTGGCTGAAAGAGGTCTGCCCATGAGCACTGAGACAATTAACTGTATCTAATTTGGCATGCAGATAGGGGAGTTCTTGAAAACACACCTGTAGTTTTGCTAAACTGTATAGAAAGTCACCTTTCTTAGAAAATAAGTCAAAGCTGCTACCTAATATTTCTAACTCTGAAAGGCAGCATCGCTTGCTTCATGTACAAAGAATTTCAGCACTGGATGTAAACACAGACATTACATCAATCTAGGCTACTGTCAATTTTCAAAGCTTTGGGTAAACCCATCAATAAACCAAGGTCAGCAAATTGGACAGTGAAATGCATCTCGTTGCATTATTTCTTGTTTTTGTAGGACACAGAAGAGAAAGTCAAATTATGCCCACTTTCCAGGCAAACGTGGAGCTTTCTATAAGACAGTTACCAGCACTAATGTTTCGATTTGACAGCACAGGATGCCAAGTACTATGGCTCTCCTGTGCTCCATTGGCTTGAAAGCACAAATAATTTTCTTTTCATTGGCAAATTCTCATGTTTTATACTTTTAACTTGTTCAACAAGGTTAAAGCGAGGAGGAATAACAGTTTTCTCCAACCGGATTCCTGCTGTAAATACAAAATACTATATTATAAGAGATGTACAATCTGTTGAGAATCACTGTACCGTAGTCCTGACTGCATTATCTCAGCAATTGTTTGTTGTGGAATGTTATCGTGATTTTCTGGACACCCCTACTATTTAAATAATCTACCTGCCAAATCAGTGCCATCTGCGAGTCTTCAAAAAGACTATTACAGATCTATTGCTAGAACCCTTTAGCACCAAATTTCACTGAGTGCCTGGCAATGTAGAAACTGAAACCTTTTTGAAATGGTGTGGACAGCAACAAGAAACAGGAAATAAAAAACATCATGCGATTCCAAATAACTCCTTTATACAGTAGTGGTAAGGAGCAGCTATTCAAAATTGCAGTAAGTAATGCAATCATTCCAAAGGGGCAGAATCTCAAGGAGATTCTCTTGTCCAAGATTATAACAGTAATACCCTATCAAAATGTGGAGCTTGAATAAATGAGGTACATATTCTGGAACTGAATGATGATTCAGTATTCAAAAATCAATGGCTGGAACAGAGCACTGTTTGCTCCACATAAACAATCTTAACAAATACAGACATTTTCAGACTAACTAAACGTGCATTGATTGATTTCACAGAAACTTTAATATTTTTATTCACATTACAACTCCTTCCTTCTCTCGCTTTGTTCAACGCACATCTCAACATGTACTTCTCTTTGACTGCATTTTCAGTCACCTTTCCTCTTACCACCACCAGCTCAGGTGCCCATTCAGTTCTGTCAAGCACTTTGGCACATCCTCCTGGCATGAAAGACTATATAAATGTAAACTATATTTCTAATTAAAACTTTCAGCTACTCATGCAGAGGAGGAAATGTTGCCTGGAGAGATACATAATATAGCTTTGTTACAGTGGAGATGGAAACATTCTGCAATTCTTACTTAACCTGTGTGGATCTCAGTATCCAAGCAGAACTTTCCCCAAGAGACTGAAGTAATGGGATGAAATCCAAATAGGTTTTGACTGGTATGTGAAATGAGCAGGCTAAATGGATCGAAAGGCCTTTTCTCATTCAACATTGTCTTACTTTTTGAAACAACAAGATTTCAAAATACTTAAGAGCGCAGCAATATACACCAACCCCTTAGGTCAAAGTAACCTTTTGGATTGAACAGTAAATGCCAGATTTTAAACTTCCTGTCTAGCTTCGGGAGGTAAAGTGTTTGGGGTTTCATTCCTTTGCCATTTTAGTGGCACTCGGTTGCAGTCATTCACAATTTAATAACCCAACAATGTTTGTACTAGATCTATAACAATCTAAGATTCAGTAAAATGCTGCCATCAGTTTTCAGGTCTGAAGGTTTGAACAGGTCCAGATCAGATTTGTGATCAGGAATTGCTCCCTTTGTTGGAATGAACAGTGATTGAAGCATCAAAACTTCATAATTCAGAACATCCCCCCCAAAAAAAAACCTATGTGGTTTTTCCAAATGAATCTTTCAGTAAATCACTGTGAATCCTGTGGTTAACACATTCATCGTGATGTTTGTATTCAACACACAGAATTGTTACTTACGCATTTAAACTGTCGGAACACAATTTCTATTTTGCTCATTTCGAAATACAGAACTGCCATATTGGTTAAAATTATAATTTAAAATGCTGAATAATGGTACATGTTGCTCCACATTGTACACGAGTTTCCGCCCCACCCTCAACTATACAGCGATTTACGGAAATCTTGTGAAGCATCACAATGAGTTAAGATGCAGGCCTGGTCAGGCACTGGAGGCAACCACAGATACTCACTGACAGCTGCTGCAGCAACACGTCGATCCCTTCCTGCTCGCCAAGTAATTCTCTGTTGGCTGAAAGAAGTGGAGCCGCTGTCAGATCTTACAGCATCAAACATGGATACATCACCTGGAATCAATACTGCGTGACATACTACAAAAGATATACAAAGAAACTGGAAAGACAGGCTATGAATTTGCCAATAATTAGTGGGATGTAAACCCTCCACCAGGATAAGAGATTTATCTAGTATTTTTATCGAGGAATGCTTGACATTGCATTCCTGCTTGAATGCATTTTGAAGATGTGAACTTCTAATGGATTCTCTTCGAGCAAGAGGAATTTCCTCACCCAAAGATTAACTGTAGTGCAAGTAGCTAAACTTTAAACTATTGGTTATTCTCAATCTTTTGTGCAATTCATTTACAAGTCTTAAGGTAATAAAGTGCAGAGTTCATTAGTTGAGAAAAACATCAAAATGAGATTAATTCCAAAGTAATATAAAATTTTAACCTTGCCCAAAATATGTAGAGCAGAAAGAGTCATGTTTTAAAGGGAAAGGATGTTAATGTTGGGGAATGAAAGAATTTTTCTTGCAGTAGAAGGATGCAACACATCCAAGTCAAGTCTAAGGCTCCTCTGCTTGCCTACAAACCAAGCTCCAGCATCCTTATTGAGAATCTTCATCACACCCTTGTGAGTACGGTTGCTATTTTTTGTTAGATTATATACGATTTGTTATGTGTAATGAACTAAACTCAGAGAAACCAGCAGATTTTGGATACACTTCTTTTTTCCTGCCCCTTTGAGTTCCTTCCAAACTTCTTGTGGTATTGCAGGAAATTGAGCTTTACTGTGATGCATAAGTCAAGTCTAAGGTACAAGCCCACATGCCTTCCTCTGAGGTAAGGCATGCAAGGCGATTATAATGGACGTCAGCTACTGCAAACAACCCAATATATTTGGTACAGATATTACTGAAGAAAAGTGAGTGTGGAAGACAAAGACTATTGGGTTATAAGAAGTGAATGTAGCAAGATGGATGAGACACCATCTAAAATAAAATTGAAAAAATTGAAAACAGAAAATACAGTAAATGTAGAAGAAATTTAGTTACATAGTTAATTTAGACACTTTTGTATAATTCAGATCAATTACGGTTAGTTCTCAGTGAGATGTAATGCACAACAACATGTTAATGGTCAAATCAGGATTCTGACCACGAACAGTTTTGAAAGCAGCCCAAAGCCAGATGATACAATAACTTGTGAACTGTTGTAAGGTGACAAGTTACCATTTGTGACATAGGGACAGCAGGATGATGAATGGATGAGCAGATGTACAGATTAAGCCAGCAGATGGACAAAACTATCGTGGCTTGGGGAGAGGAAGGAAAACATTTACCATCTGGCTATTATACTAGTTCGACGGTACTTTTCCCCCAGAAGTTAATTCACAGAATGTAAACCTACCATCATTATTTTGAAGCAGAATTGCAAGAATTTCACTGCAGTAAAGTTTGTTGGCATCAAAAGGCATCTTGGCCTAATTAAAAAAACAAACTGATTAGCAGTTGCTGAAAGAAGATAACCCACGTACACAAGACACAAACAAGTCAGAAACATACAAAGTAAAGCAGCCTCTTCTCTACATGCATTTGTTGTTGGAAGTCGAAGGAATGATTTCTTCCTCAGAAACAAAAGTCTATGGTTCCGGATGTCTCCCAGGAAACAATTTCAGTAAGATTAAGATCCAAATCAAATCAAATGATTATGACACCCTCCATAATAGAGTTGGTACGAAAGAAAAACTTTTTTTGAAGCACTGTATCACATTGAAATTTCTCAATTATCTTAAAAGCTTCACAAGTAATTGCTGTCAAATGTCAGTGACTGTTTTTTATTTGGAAATGCTAGCCATTTTCTTCAGTGAGGTTCACAGGGAGCTATTAGGCGAATGATCAATTAATCTAGAGGGTTGTATATCAGGATAATGGGAGAAACTCGCGTGTTTTAAATAAGTGTCATCAGCCTAGACTATGAGCTCAAGTCCCAGCATGGGATTTGAACCCATTCCTTTTTCGGCCCAGAGGCAAAAATCTACCAACAGAGCCTAGCGAATACCTACACGGGGAGGTGAAATTCAAAAATTCCGCAACACAATTAGAAAAAAAACGAACATTGCACAGCTCAGTATAGTACATGTCATCTATGAAACGAAGCACTATGATCTCACTCTTTACAACAAGCAACTTCCAAAAGGTAAAATTAGTCCAGTCTAGTCTGAATACTACTCAATTGACCTAACCCTGTTCCAGATGAAGACTGTTGCTTACAACAGCTAATTGAAACATATCAGGAGTTGACTAGCTCCTCAAGGTAGCTCACAGTGAGAAAATAACTCAGTGTTTAGAGGCTGGGGCACTCTGTTCAGTTTTGTGTTACCCATTAAAGGAAGGATGTTACTGAGATAGAGCGCGTGGATGTGAAACAATATAAATAAATATGAAGAGCACCTGGCTAAGTTATTTTTCCTAAACCCTCCTCCTCACTGAAATAGAGAAGACTAAGAGGGGATGTGATACAATCTTTAAGATTCTGAAGGGGCATAACCATATAAATAGGGAAAAACTATTTCCTTTGGGGAATAGGTGAGTAGGTGGCAGGTCTCAGGACCATAAGCAAAAACAGAGGACGTTAGTACATAATTCTTCCTTCAGAGCATTGATAATACATGCAATTCATTAACACAAATGACTACTGAGGTTAAATCAATAAAATCATTCAGAAGGAATGTGGCTAAGAACCTGAGGAGTAATAATATTTGGATAGAGCTAGAAAGTAGGATTAATAATCAATTGGTGATAATACAGGTAGGTGTGTCATACACATGATGGGCTAAATGGCCTCCTTCTGTGCTGAAAATTTCTACGTTCTAACGCTTCACTGCTGTAGATAATTGAACCAGAGAATTGACAAGTGCCGTTCAATGTTGCTGCTTGTGGGTGTTGTTGTTCTGTGTCACAAGTTTGTATAAAAGGTCACTTGGTAAAATAAAATCAATTGCTTTTGATCAATTTTGAGTAGAAGAAAACATGAGAAACCGTGGACCAAACAGCCTGCAGGTGACGATCAGTAGTCCTTCTATTGACTGAAATGGAGATTTTTTTTAACAAAACCCTAAAACGGTGGGTACTAACTGATTAATTGCAGTTGAAATGCTAAACTTCCCAAGGAGAACATCCTTACGAATGTGGACTTTCTATTGACACGAATCTAATTAAACTGGACAGACAAATATAATATGCTATGTGTGAGGAAAGGAAGCAAATTTGATCTCCTGGATTTTTTGGGGTGGAGGAAGAGAAATTAAGTCCTGAAGCAAGAAATTTTGAATCACATTTCATACTATTAATTTTCTTTTAAAAAAATTGCTATACCTCTCCTTCCTCCACTTCCAATTTGCTGGTTCCAATGTACTTTTTAATTCAATATTGAAAGGCAAAACAGTTTCAAGACAATTCAGTTTTAGCACTAAACAGCTATTAAAGTTCTCCAAAAATACAATGAAATATGTGAAAGATCAACTGTATTGACCAAGCAGAAAAGATGTTAAAACAACAGATAAATGATTGCATAAATTTCTGCCAATATTAAATAGGTAACTTTTAACTCTGGCTTTTTGAACAATACTTTATTTTAATCAAGGGCTACCTTTATTCTTTTCAGCATCCACTGCATAAGACCCTGCTGGGCTGCCTCAGTGCACATCTCTGGGCGGAATTCAGCCAGGTTCTCTATGATAGCTGCAGTGAAAAAGAAAATCCACAGTGAGTGCAAAATTCAGGACCAAATTAAAAGTGACAATAACCCTTTTGCTGACCTATTGCATGCAGCTGAGTTCTGGGGAAGCACAAGTCTGCTTCTTTCAAGCAGAACATTTAGTTGAGGCTTCTTCCTGCCACCCTCCCCATTTGTCTTTTTTAAAGGTAAACATAAAAGTATTCATGCAAGTTTTTCGTCATATTTTAAAAACAGCAAGTAGAAATACAGTAAAACCGCACACTGTCTATCTATATCCATATGCCCATGTATTCACAATGAAGACAGGAGTGACATGGAGCTGTAATGTAAATCGCAAACCTGAATTGCACAAGCTGGAGTGTAAACCAGAAGCACGCGATCCAGGTAAATACAGGATTAGAGAGAGAGAAAAAGATACACAAACAATAACAACTTGCATTGATGCAGTGAAGCTAAACTGGTTTAAAAACATATGCATTTTTTTCAATTAAACACTTTCTAATGGAAACATTCAAATAATAGATTATAGAAATCTTCTTACTCAACACAGTTTTTCCAGGTCAGTGGCATGCGTTGGGGGGGAGTGGAGGTTATGGTGAAGAGTAAAGACAAGAAGGCCACATTTGGGCAGATTTAGAGGATATAGATTAAAGGAAGCTCTTCAGCTCTGAACCCCGAAGCTCAAAAAACATCAAAGGATATTTAAATGGTGACAAAGTACCTATGATGGAATAAAAACAGAAGTCGCTGGGAACACTCGGCAGCATCTATTGAGAGAGGAAGCAAGTTAACGTTTCAGGTCGATGACCTTTCATCAGTCCATACATGCTGCCTGACCTGCTGAGTGTTCGCAACGACTTCTGTTTTTATTTCAGATTTCTAGCATCTGCAGTATTTTGCCTTTTATCTCTGATGGATGTAGTCTATGATGGACAGAGCTTACAAAAATGCTGAAGCTCTGCACCTCATTATTTAGAAGTCTATCCTGGAGAAACTGAAAATCAAAATCGTAAAGAAATGCCACAGCACAATGTGAACAGCTGTTGCAAAGCAGAGACCATTCATTCACTCGTGTCCACAAAGTAAAAAGGATGTAAAAAATGAGGCACGACTAAAATTCCACCTGACCAAATGGGTGGATTCGCACTGAGAGGTCCTGCATCAAATTAAATACTGCTCAGCCGTGATTGACACAAAAGACCAATCATGCATGGCAGAGAAAGAAGCAAGCACTAAAAAGGGATGCTGTTCAAAGTTTGGAACAGAGAAAACTGAACAATGTCAGGGAGCTGTTTAAGGCTCAAGGTTGCAGCTGTGTAAAAGTGTAACTTTGTTAAAAGATTTTAAAATCTCAAATCAAACAATTACAAAGAGATTTGATAAACCTGCATTGTGTACAGAATCCGCACTTCATGTCCCCACCAAATATGCACACAGATGCCTTTGCATCAGTCCAGACTGACTGAAACAGACTGACATAATTTTAATTCAGTACTATTTATGCTGTTGATTTTTCATTACGTTAATATACAACTGTGATAGAAATCTGGTAAAATGCAAAGAATGGACCACGGTGGTAAGCCATGAAAATCTATTTTAGTACTGTATCACTATAACAAACAAATATAAACACTGGGTGATCAGCAAAACATCATCAAATGTAATGTTAAGTTTCCCAGGCACTTCCACTTTTTCGAGCAATTTAACATCTGAGAATTAATACCATTGCAAGTGCTAGCTATTTCCCTCCTACCCTTTCTCTCAAAAAATGTATTCCCAATTTTTTTTGCAAATGTTACAATAATCCTTGCATTTGATAAAGCGCCTTATTACGTCTTCCGAGATGTCTCAAAGCATTTCACAAAATACAGTGTAAAATGAATTGACTGTATATTTTGTGGGCAATTTAATGATCTAAATTTTATTATCTAATATGTGAAAACCCAAGTTATACTTATTTAAATTTTTAAGCAACTTGAAATTAAATACGATTGCCTGACTTGATACTGAGATGGTTTTCTTTATCAAGACATGATCAAGAGCCACTCTATATCATGCCGATAACATTACCAGTGATATCACTGCACATATACACAGAAAACCATCTGGCTGCTCTTGGCTCTTCACTGTTCCATCAGTGCATGCTGTGCTCCAAACCTCTGCCACTGGGTTCCATATTAGCTTACAAAAGAGTACTAGACAAATACCTTTCAAGGAATGAGTTACCAAGGGTATGGGGAAAAGACAGGTCAATGGGACTGAAAGGATTGCTCTGAAAAAGAGCCAGCACAGACACGATGGGCCAAATGGCCTTCTGTTCTGTAAATTTCTATGATTTTGTGGACTCCAAATCCCATTTTGAAGCCCAGCAACAGGATGCAACAACAGATTTGGACAGGTTTTATTCTCAGATCATGGATGTTCATGTTAAAAGTTAACAGCCTGATTTCCTACCTACTTTGAAGATTAACATTTTTATAGACGATGTCTTGTTTGTAACTCAGATTTTCTTTCACAGTTGCAAGCAACTGGCTTCAGCCCGAAACCTTTAACAAAGGCTGTAAGTCAGGGGAGGTTTCTCAACATTCAACCAAAATGAGGCCAAGGCAGGTGAAGCGTTCTGATATATAGAGTTCAGAATGAAATAAATTAAAGGTAATAGAAGTGTGCAAACAGCCGAACTGATGTCACAAACAATTAGTGTCCCCAGGTAGCATCCCCATTAGTATTCCCACCGGTGGGTTTCATTTATAATACACCTGGGTCTTCCGTCTGAAATTATTAAGTGGATTTGACAACCACGTTGCTTTGCTTCTTCCCCAATATAAGGCATTGCAACACAAAACAAGTAAACATTCTATGGGAGCAGGTTTTCCATGGACTGTAATAGGATTTAGAAAAAACAATTAATCTACAGATTGACCAGTTCCTCCAGATTGGGTCTTGGACCCACTGACAGTGATTCTGCACATTGCATTGGCATGTTGAGCACTGGCTCAACGGCAAAATAATGGACAGAACTGATATAGAATTGCACAGGGTCCACTATTCCCAATCATTATATGGCTGCTGGTGGCATTTTGTGAATTATCCGTCTGGAATCCTAAAATTAGGAAAATACTAATGATGCTTAAAGATTTGGAATTCAACTGCACAATGACTGCAAAATCAGGCAATTGCCTCTCGTAAACCCTTTGTGCTGGTTCTGAGCATTTCTTCTGTTTGCCTTACTTTTGCATTCTGACCAGATAGAAAAAAATGATTCTTATATACACGGAATGATTGACAGAACCATGCAGTTTTGTAAGCAGCGTGAGATCATTAGTAAAGCACAGAACGTCTTTCTGAAATACTAAACTACATCTTGTCAATAAGCCAGCTGGCTGGCAGTATAATCAAATCGATCTACAAATTATTGTTCAGTCAGGGCAGGACTTGTTGGTGGATTGGTTTGAGTGACTTTCATGCACGTTTCTTACTCTTACAACAGGAGCACGAATGCCTAAACCATTTGGGATAAGCTTGCTACTTTGCTTTATTCTCAAGGTTATTGTGGATGTCCCGTGATGCAATGTGAAACAAAGTGATTGGGAGTTAAGGTTCAATAACCTAATATCTCAGGAAATATTATAATTCAGTCTTACAAGAATAGTCTGTACTTCCAAAACAATCAGAAATGTTGAACAACATGACCATTTTTCTACATGTGCCAGTTGGGAGTCCTTCAGCCTTATGGTATACTTCAACTTTTAGAGATGGAATGGAATTTCTTTTGCTGTAATTATTTTCTACTTTACTGCTGGATATATCTTTTTTAGATAACGTACAATACAATTACACTTCAGCAGTAGAATTATTACAAATACCACCAGCAACACTGCTCCTTAGCCACAAAACGTACTACAGGACACTGTTCAGAATATAAAAATACTCATTAATTCAGGAACAGCAATATTACCCAAGGTATTGTGAACACCATCTGCTTCCTCCTTCACCGATTCATCCAATCGTTCCAGGTTCTGAACCAGCAGTGCCACCACTTGACCGTCCAACTAAAATTAACACAAGTAGCAATGTAAGAAAAATGTCAATCCTTTTCATAACTGAGTAAGTACAACTAAAGTTGTGTGCTTGCCCAGCAGACTTGCTTGCTCACAGGTGGTTTGCTAGATAATATTAACAGTGCAAGAAGCTGTGCCTGAGGTTAATTTACCTTAATATACTTGGCGAGCGTGACCCAGGCAGAGTCGACCTGACACAGAGTCCTGTAGCTCAGTGGTTAGAGCACTTGCTTTGCAAGCGAGAGACCTGAGTTCAATTCCAGGCAGAGGGTGAAACCTTGGGCAAGTTTCCTTACTCCACACAGAGCCTAATAATAATCCCTCCCAAACCAAAAACAATAATAAATTGGTCATTTTCAATCCACGACTGTTTGTGGGACATTGCTGTGCGCAATTGGCTGCCGCGTTTCGCCCACAAATATACAGTCAATTCACTTTACAGTATATTCTGTGAAGCGCTTTGGGACGTCCTCCCGACGTGAAAAGCACTATATCAAATGCAAGGATTATTATTATTATTATAAAGACTATTTGCTGTGATTGTATTGTACAGTAATACAGTAGAGCAGTCAATGTAATATTTGCTTTTATTTGCAAATGCAAGGATTATTATTATGTATTTCTTGTTCTTCAATGCAATAATATTCTTTGAATTTACAAGCAAAATATTAGCAAGCATGGAAAGACAAAGAATGAGTCAGACCATTAGGCCCAATATTCACATGGACTATACATCATGAACTTTATGTTCTCCAAAGTTTCTCTGTCCACATAGTGAAATTAAGCAGAACTGCGAAATCTCTCGAACATTATTCATCTTTGACATAACATTTTCATGGTCCCAGTAGATTAAGAGCCTCCATGCTCCATATAGTATTTGATCATTGCTATCCTTATAAGTCTCAATCCTATTTTTAACCAAATACAAATCTGTCTCTTTTTCTTTTTTGGGACCAACCAATGGAGCATTATAACCTTATCAGAGAATCTCCTTCACCTAGCCATCACCGTAGCAGGAAAAACTTTATTTTAAATCTGAAGTTTTGCCTTAGGCTTGTGAATTTCATGCTAACACCATCTGGTTCTGCACTGATGGTCCAAGTTAAATAACCTGGTGGCATTCCACGATTCCTGAGAGCACTTTTAGAAACCTTGATGATGTCTTCTCCCAAGTTCAGTTCTGTGGGTTTCCTCTCATAACATTGAGTACTCAACTCCCAAATCTTCTCCTACTTTTCTCCAAAACCTACCTTTATTTATGAATGCTTCTTAGAAGGCATTTTCTGCAACATGCATGCAATATTTGAAATGTAACCTCATAATGTTTACACTAGATAAGAAACAAATGTTTCCAGTTATTAGTCAAGATACACCCAGCACTTAACAGCCTTAACATCATCATCACTTCTGTTTATGATTTTCTTTTCCAGCTTTGTTCATTGTCAGCCCTTGTGATGTTTGTTAGGCTCATGCCAGCACGTGTCTACTCCACATAGCCTGGTGCCATCAGCACATTTTGAAATATTATGGCATCAACCTCTGCTAGTCAATTCCCCCAGACATTTATCATACCTTGCTCATTTTGCAGAGTTAGCATTAAATTCAATTAGCTAATTTACCATTAGTTCGATGAACTATAACCTGCTTTATAAATCTCATTTGTGGAACTTCATCAAATGTCTTGTGAAAGAAAATTGATTCTATCCAAGACTGACCTAGTCAACAAGCTTAGTCACCTCTTCAAAGATTTCCAGTATATTTGTGAAGCATGACCAGCTACTTTTAAATCCATATCGACTGTTCTTACATCACTCTGTGCTCTTTAAATGAAACTTTAAATTATCTTTCTTATACAAAGTTACCTCGACGAAAAAGGATTGAAACCCAGATTCCATTTTAAACAAATATAAAAATCTCCAGACTTTGATCAATCCATTTAGATTCAAGGGCATAAAGGGCAGTTTCAAAGCTCAATTATTAGTCGCTTGCTGCCCTTCCCTTCAACCTATTTTTATTTGAATGTCTTGTCAAACATATTTTCCATTTTCCTTCAACTAAAACTTCAAAGTTTTGGCTTGCATGTTTGAAGTTTTCACCACAAGAGCGAACACAGAGCAACAAAGAGCCTGCTTTATTTTAAGTTCTTTGTTATAATAATAATCCTTGCATTTGATATAGCGCTTTATCACGTCTTTGAGATATCTCAAAGCGCTTCACAGAATATACTATAAAGTGAATTGTCTGTATATTTTGTGGACGAAACCCGGCAGCCAATTGCCCACAGTAGTGTCCCACAAAAAGTCGTGGATTAAAGAGACCCATTTTTTTTTGAAGAAATTATTACCCACGGAAAAGCGATCCGCCAATCTACTAACAATGAGTTCCTACTTACTGCTAGGTAAACAAGAGGCGTGCGGAGTAAGGAAACAAACACATATTTGTTTTAGTTTCGACAATAAAAAGCACCGAAATAGGTAACATTAGACAATAGCCAAGTATACAACAAATTCTAACTGGTGCACCTTAAGAGAGAAACCTGCTAAATCTGGTCAGTATATATCAATATCAGTAATCAAAGATGTATTTTGAATCAAGAAAAGTTCTGATTGTAGAATTGGATGAACCAATTATGAAACCACTATAATCAAGTCCACCCGGAATAGTCTACACACTGCTTCTCTGGCTTGAGCTATTAGTTGTCTACAGCTATGTCCCTGGTGTGCAATTCAGATGCAAAGGTAACCATTAACTGCTGAAGAAGAAATGCTGCAGTATGTACTGTAGCATGCAACAGAAAAGCCCAGGTACAACAACAACAACAAGATTCCATTTATAGAGCGCCTTTCACGCGGGAGGACGTCCCAAGGCGCTGTACAGTTGGGTCAGGACCCAAGCAGGGGGGGAAATGGTCAGGGTGAGGGGAGGGAAGGGAGGAAGTGAGTAGGGGGCAGAGAGTCGAGAGGGGAGCTGAAGGCTCGGTCAAAGAGAAAGGTCTTGAGACCGGCCTTGAAGGAGGAAAGGGAGGAAGCGGCGAAGGCACTGGGGGATAGAGTTCCAGAGCCTGGGGGCTGAGAGGCTGAAGGCCCGGTCACCGATGGTAGGGCGGTTGGGGCGGGGGATGTGGAGCAGACCGGAGCCGGAGGAACGGAGGGTACGGGCAGGTAGGTAGGGGGATAGTAGGTCAGAGAGGTAGGAGGGAGCAAGGCCGTGAATGGCCTTGTAGGTGAGGATGAGGACCTTGAAATTGATCCTCGGGGGGATGGGGAGCCAGTGGAGGCGAGCGAGGGTGGGAGTGATGTGGTCGCGGTGTCTGGTGCAGGACAGTACATGAGCTGCAGAGTTCTGAATGACCTGCAGCTTGTGGAGGGAGGTGCCGGGAAGGCCGGCGAGTAGAGAGTTCCCATAGTCCAGCCTTGAGGTGATAAAGGCGTGGACCAGAGTTTCAGCAGCGTGAGGGGTGAGGTAGTGCTGTAGTCTGGCGATATAAGGTACTACATTTGCGGGCATAAATTCTTTAGTCATTAGTAGTAACAGTTTCACCTTCTTTGAAGTATCAGCGAATTAAAACCTCTTTTATAAAAAAATGAGTACTCAATAATCTGGTTCAAAGTGCCACTAGTATTCCCCTATTTATTCCTAGAAAAACATTCAGAAGATGCACAATTTGTCATTGTCATAGTATTCCATTTATTTCCCTCAAAAGGATGAAAAACAACCAATTTCATTTGGAAGATTGTTGGTCAGGACACTGGGAGAAACTCCCTTCTCTTTTCAAATAGTGTTATCGGATTTTTAACGTTTAGGGCTCAGTTTAATGTCTCACATAAAGGATGGTGCCTCCAACATTACCGCACACCCCAAGCAATTCATTGGGAGTATCAGCTTAGATTGCATGAGTTCCAAGTCCCGGCTTGAACCCACAATTAGTAACTGTACAAATTGTACAGCTGTACTTTGAGTCAGACACTTTCAAACAATAAATTGAACCCTTGAGATAAGAGACAGGGGAGTTTGTCCGGCCAAATTTTCTTCCCTTTTCCAGATTGGCAGCTCATGTTATCTGCAACAATGAACAAATCTGGAGATGACAGATCTCAATACTTTGCTCCTGTCCGTCAAAAATCTTACATTCCGAAGTCTGCACAAAATCTCCCCCTTCCCCCGATTGAATCAAATCAATGAGCACCAAGATTGAAAAACCGAACTTGAAGCCTTTGAAGCCGATAAGGTTAGTGAAACAGTTCTATTTTGAACGAGCAGTCAAGCAGCATCCACATCAACTTCCCTGTGATCTTCTTGAGACAGCCTTTTCGTTCTGGAGTCGCTGACACTCTCAGGCACAGAGATGAATTTTAAATGATTGCACCTGCAGCGGTTGTCCAAGTTGTCAATTTTTAAAGCTCTTTCGGCTGCTGTGTGGGAATTACTCTTCATTCTGTGCAGACGGGTCGAGCCTGGTTAGCGCTTCTCTGGATCATGTGGCCAAACAATATGCCAAAACAAGTCATCAAGTTCCATTTAAGCCCCACTACTTTGTACACCCTGCCTCCAAGTTAGTCAGTGATTTTCTTAAAATATATTTTGACCTGTTTTAGGAAAGTCTTCTTCTGAGATATTTTAATGATTTCACAAAGGAAAGCAATTTTTTAAAAAAAATTAATGAAAAAACGAGAAACTTTGCAACATTTCAAGAATCTAAATGTTAATTGTATAGCAACTCAAGTTCAAAATTGCACATTTGCTTTCTAAAAGACAGAAATACAAACTATTTTGTGAAAGAGGAAGCAAAGGGGTTCTTGTGAGACCAGAGAAAACTTGAGCAAAATCAAAAATAATAAAAACACATACATGCAAGAACTAAAATACACTGAGAGGCTTATCTTCAAAGTGATAGTATCCAATTGATTTTTTCATTAATGGTCTATTTAGACCTTCAGAGAACAAACATTATCTACAAACGTTAATTGAAAATTTTCAATGCAACACTTTCTGGTCATTTTGCTGAAATACTCAAACAGAAAGTACCAAAGCAAGAGCTTGGAATTATATTTTATACTATTCTTGAGAACAATAATAATGCTTCAGTTTCAACTAGCAATGCATTAAAACAGGCCAAATTGGAAGAATTTAATTAATATTGTGCATCTCTGCATTTCTCTAATCTTTATAATTTGCCACACAAGATAAATCTAGGCAAGTTAAGAAATTTGATCCAAAAATATTTAATTACTCAAAAAAGTTTAAACATTATTCCAAATAGCCCCAAACTACTAACATGCAACTTCTTGTAGAACAGTTTTTTTTAATTATCGTTTCTCTTTAGTTTTACACCACTATCAAATTTCACATAGTCATAAAAATGTCTTATTTCTATTCAAAAGAAACTTACTGGATATTGACAGTGATATAAAGCTACGGTAATAATTGCTGCCCATTTAAGAATCAATAGGGTAGAAAAGGTTGAAGCTATTGGAACAGTTTGTAATTTGCTTTAACAAAAACTAATTTATCCTTAATCATTTGTTATTCTGAAAATCTAATTCAGCACACCTTTAAATGACAAAGCTTTACAGCAATTAAAGATCACCTTGAAATAGTAATTGCACTGAAATTATCGCGTCTTCCACCATACCATATCGGTGCCAAGGGAACAGGACAGCACAGCTGTACTACTCTTGAGCTGATGTTTATCTACAATGTTTTTGAGGGGTTGGGAAGATTCTTAACTTTTTGTTGAAAAGAAAACGCATTCTTTTTGGACATTAGTGGCAGAAATGACTAGATTTATAACTAACACCACACTTTAGACCGGATTGCTCCTTTAATAAGCCACTGTAACTATCGTTACTCGCAGCCTTTAACTGGGTCATTATTTAAATGAATGCATGCACTTCTCCCAGTAGATCTAAATAATAAATTACCAACCATCTGCAAATTTCAGTTTGCCTTTTTAAGCAATTCAGTCTCCAAGCAGATACACCAAGCCAACAAATGATCAAACAGCCCAGAATCTGCTGACAGGCCAAGAAAACAGCTCAGTACAGAGACATCATCTGATTCCCATGTTTCTTTTTGTGTTACCTCACACAAGTTTTGTACTTTTCTAAATAATGGACATGAATCACATTTAGCTTCTTATTAACAACGTTCTGTGCAAACCTTTATAATCCTTCAATAAGTCACAGTATGGCACTGTGTTCCTTCCAAGTGTAGTAACTCTTAGGGTGTATATAATAAGAATAATTAAACCTACCTTCACAATTAAATAAATAGTTAACAATCGTTATAAACAAAACTTTTAAAATCCCTCTCTTAAGACTCAGTTGTAATTACATTTCAACGCAGGTATAGAAAAGGCATAAAATGCTCATATAATCCAAAATATCTATGCAGCATATCCTTGCTCTTATTTCTCTTTGACCGAGCCTTCAGCTCCCCTCTCGACTCTCTTCCCCCTTCTCGCTCCCTCCCTTCCCTCCCCTCACCCTGACCATTTCCCCCCTCCTCGCTCCCTCCCCTCCCCTCACCCTGACCATTTCCCCCCTGCTCGGGTCATGACCCAACTGTGCAGCGCCTTGGGACGTCCTCCTGACGTGAAAGGCGCTTTATAAATGGAATCTTGTTGTTGTTGTTGTTGTTGTTGCACGTTTGTCTAATGAAATTTAAATTACATTCACCAAACCACAGTCTCTTTTATAGTAAACACACAAGGCAAGTTTTGGCAGGGGGTGGGATGGGCTGGGGCGGGGAAGGGAAGGCACAAAACACATGCAGGTTCCTAAAGGATCAGTTATCTGTAAGCCTTTTCCTGAATTGTGCAATATAGACCTCAATGTACATCTTCCTGGCATTTTCTGTAGAGAATATGTATCTGACGCGGCTCAATGCAGGAAGTAAACTATGAGTGCAAACCTAGGGAGACTGCATCTAATTCAGCTCAGCCTGACACAAACCGATTGTAATAAATGGACATGTATACCATCTTGCTTTTTGGATGTGTCCATTCTATTGCACATAAAAGCTACTCTCTTCTTCGCTTCATAAGTCCTTGCAATCCAAGCATGAGCTGAGAAAGAGAAGGCTGAAAAATGGTTTCTTCAATTTGCATTGTGGTCCATTGGAGGTGTGGGTATCATTTTAACCAGATTGTGGATTGATTGACAGTGATTGACATTGCATGTATGGAAAGCCAAGCATAATTTTTACATCACTGCCAAATGGAAACAACTAAAAGTAGAATGAGTAACTAAGGATTAGAAAATTGAAATACACGCAGGGTCACATCTCAGAGCGCTTAACAGTGGCAGAGCCTGACTCTGAGCCCTGGATGGTCGAAGAGGAAGGTTTTTAGGCGGAACTTGAAAAACAGGAGAAAGGGGGCAAGGCGGAGGGATTGGGGGAGAGTGTTCCAGAGTTTCGGGGCACAGTGGCTGAAAGCTCGACCTCCGATGGTGGGGCGGAAGGTGCGAGGGAAACGCAGGAGGCTGGTGCCAGTCGAGCGAAGCCACTGGGTGGTGGATTCGGAATGGGTTGGTCAGAGAAGTGCCAGAGAGTGAAGGGATTTGAACATGAGTGTGAGGACCTTGAAGTCGATCCATTCGGTGATAGGGAACCAGGGGAGCCTGGCCAGAACTGGTGAGATGTGGGAATGGAGTTTGGTCCAGGTAAGTATGCGGGTGGCAGAGTTCTGAATGAGCTGGATCTTTTGAATAGTGGAGCTGGTAAGACCGGCGAGGAGTGCGTTTGAGTACTCCAGACAGGAGGTGACAAACGCATGCACAAGGGTTTCAGCTGCTTAGTACTTAAGAGGAAACAATTCATGACACAAGTAGTCACACACACATCACTGTTCTATCCACAGATCCACAGTCAAAGTTCATGCATCAATAGTAACGGGAAGTGCTGCACACTCACCAAAGCATCTATAAGAACCTCGGCTCCCTCTTCACTCTCGTGCAGCGTGTCTATATCAGTCAGCTCTTGCAGTAGGTCGACCACCGCAATGGAGACATGTAGAAACGGTTAAGGATCAAGCTGGTAAAGTTTTACATGCAACACAATGTGGACAAACAATGCTACAGAAGATTTTATTAGTCACAATATGTGTTCATGCCTTGTGCTGAGTTAGGCGATCTAAACTAAGCAGCCTCAATTGGCTCTGACATACATTGGGTATGAACACCTAACTGGATTTCTCCAACATATTCAAATACTTTGAACAAATCAGATTTAGGTCACTTATGTCAAGCGATGTACAAAGTCTCACGATCCTAGCTATGTTCTCCCCGAATGCATTTAACATGTTGCTATTGGGTTAAAAGGATATCAGTGTTTTCATGGCTGAGGAGACCAATCAAGGACTGCACAGCATTCAGCTCCACAAGCAAATGATAGAGATCCGGCATAGTGGCAACCACGTGCATCTCCTGAATGATGTCGTTTAAATCCAACTCTGACTCCATGAACCTGCAAGTCAATCAGATTGATTATAATGTTCCATTAATATTGGGGAATGAAAGTGAGAAGATCTTTTGGTATCATCCCAAATATTTATAACATTCATGTGATAAATAAGTCATCTTTCAAATTCATTCCCAAAGCAAAGAAGGTTCCTTACAAAATACTATTAGAATATGAAAGACAGAAATGCACCCAAGTGTCTTGACTTTTTTCTGCTAAACAAAATAACAAAAATTCTTGTGAGAATTGGTAAAATGCAAAGACCCGTACTTCTCTGGATTCTCTGGAAACTTAATGCGTAGCTCCTGGTTTTTATAGGCTCTCTTCTCAAACGTCAGAATCATCTTCTTCACTGAGCTTTCATCTAAAGGTTCAGCCTGAAGCAAAAACAATATTGAACAAACTCATTAGGGGTACATTTTTCTTCTTTGTACCCAGTTAAAACATGAACACAAAGTCAGGTCGGCAAACCATGGGGCAAGTACGTTTTCTTCTCCTGGCCCTGACCCAGCAAGACGCTTAAATGAAATCCAGAGCAGTCAAATATAAGTGTGATCCTTGTAGTTTAATGCACTGCAAACTCCCAATCTCATCAGGCCAGAGTGGACGATGTGTGAACATGGGCAAGCTCTGTGTACTATGGCTGATATCTACAATGCAGAATATTGCCACTTCGCGCACACTTTGCTTAAAATCAAGAGCTTGAGATAGAAAAGCTTTTCAGTCTACCTATCTGGTAATGGAATTGAAGCCAAGTCCCATAACCAAACGTGCACCATTCTGCAATACCTCATCACCGAGTTACTCTTACACGAACTGCACAGCAATCCCTAAAACAGAATGGTCTCATTTTTCTCTCCATGATATTACAAATTCATTCATTTTCTGGGTGTATTTTCACAGCTCTAATTTGACACAATATTTAGCAACACTAATTAACAGATAGCCTTAAAAATTTCAAATCACTGTTGATATGGTTCACACGTATAATTGTTAATTAGATCCTACATTTTGAAATTCAAAAAAAATTGGAATTTGTGAATTTAATTTAACGTGGTGAAAAATAACTTCTTATTGAAAGTGCGGTAGGTTGTAGTGACAAAAATGAGTATTTATTTTGTCTCAAGTCCTTCTGAAGACTCTTTACATGTCGGAGCAATCAATGGATATCACAAATAATTGCAGTGCTGAGTACATAAGTCAGTTCCCCATCACAGAAACACCAGCAGGTCCCACTTTACCTAGACCAGTAAAAAATTTTATTGAGTTGAGTTTAAAATATTATCCCAATATGAGAATCGTTTTCTAAATTATACCTACTCCTATCTGTGCTTCATAAAATCCGAAGTAAAATCCAAATCAAATTATATAAAAAATGAACATTCAAGTATGCTCCAAAATTAAAACTGACCCATCTATTTTGAAATTTGAACAAGCTATTTAATGCTCATAACTAAAATGATTTTGGCTTCTCCGAAATATGGCCTGCAATACAAACTGAGCATATTTTCCAGCAACAGGACTCTGTTTTACATTTGCAAAACTAAAGCTCAAAACTGTTCTGCAACATTTGCCTACAAAATACAGTCATTATATTTCACATTGTATATCATGAAGCACTTTGAGGTGTCCTCCCAAAATGAAAGGTACCAAATGAAATGTAAGGATTATTAATGTAATAAACACTGCGCCAGAGAGATAAAGTAAGAAACTTCATTTTACACTTTCAAATATAAGAAAATATGGAATAAGAACAAGCATTTGGCTCATTAAGCCCATTCGCTTCAAAAAATTGCACACAAAACACGCAGTCAATCATGGACTCCATAACCAAACCCAAATTAGTTTTGATTGAAAACCTCCTTTTCATAAGTTAAAAAGTTCAAGATCTCAAATTGTCATGCTTGCTCATCTATAAACCATCTCCAGTGCCTTTGTTCCTTTCAAGGTACAGTGCTCCAAATTGAATTCTTTGAATGAAAGTCCAAGATGATTTCTAATTGCTAACCTGTAAACTACATCATCTCTCCTATCTGAAATGTATCACTACTGCTTTCACGATCTGAAATGCTACACGGAAACTTATGTTAGGTGTATACATACGTACTAGTTTCCATCAAAATCTCACTTATAAATGTTTCTGTACAAGAAATACATTTGTGTAAGCTGGCTGAATTAGAGAAAAAAATTGCTCAAGGACATTAGGGATATTATTAAGATTAACGTAAACTATTCTTGATACAAATGTAAACTATTCTTGGGTCTGATGTCAAATAATCACTCATGATCAAACTATAAAACTATATTTGAGCTTTTTTGATTCAATAATAATAATAATCCTTGCAGTTGATATAGCGCTTTTCACGTCTTCTGGACGTCTCAAAGCGCTTCACAGAATATACTGCAAAGTGAATTGACTGTATATTTGTGGGCGAACGCAGCAGCCAATTGCGCACAGCAATGTCCCACAAACAATCGTAGATTAAAAATGACCAATTTATTATTGTTTTTGGTTTTGGAGGGATTATTATTAGGCTCTGTGTGGAGTAAGGAAACTTGCCCAAGGTTTCGCCCTCTGCCTGGAATTGAACTCAGGTCTCTCGCTTGCAAAGCGAGTGCTCTAACCACTGAGCTACAGGACTCCAAGTGCCAGCCATCAATAAATCTAACAGGATTCCAAACTTGTAATCTGCACCATAAAATCACAAAAGCACATTCAATCCTGGTTTTAAGCAGCAACTGTTTCAGTATTGAATAAAACAAATACGTAGATACTTGGAAAGAAAAAAACAAAAAAAAGGCTCAGAGGAACAATTAAGACCACTCACAGTTCAATGCATTATAGTGACCTGAATACTCCTCCCCCACCCCAACCCCCATCATAAACGACACTCTATGAAGAATAGATGACCGACAAGACATCTAGGATTCAGTTACTCCCAAGGGAGACAAATAAAAGTGACAGACCTTCTATCCTGTTCATTTTAAAGAACCTTCTGTACAGAACATTGAACAACTGAAATATACCATTTCACAGTTAGCAAAAGATTTGCTGGTGGGATTGAAACTGTATTATAGGGGTCAATGATCCCAAAGATTTCGCTGGAAGATCATTTACTGAATAGCTCAGTTGGGAATTGAAAGAGTTCTGTTCAACAGCAAGAGGTTTCAGGAGTTAGAAACCAGATGAGAATCTCATTAAGAGTATGCCGCGGTGTCTGAAAAAGCAGCAGTTCGAGTCTAGGAAAAAGGTGAGAAAAGGAAGATCATCCTACAAGAAAGCAACAAGGTTCAAAACAGATATGAAATGCAAAGATTCAAATTAGTGATCTGGAGGCACAATGAGCTGGGAGTACAAATCAATAATGCCAAATCTTTGGGGAAACATAGCCTAAATCAGTAACATTTTGAATAAACAAAGCACAGCTTCCTATCAGCATGGAAGCAGCCATTGCTTCATAGAAGACAGCATTTAGTCTAACCCATTTTTTTCTTTCCAACTTGGTTGCATAAAATGCAGTGGCATAGAACATATGCTCGCTGCGTGAAAATAAGAATCTTAAAAAAATATACCAGAGGGTAAAAGCTCTACATTACAAACAATGATACTCCAAATGGAAATAGTACAGTCTTGGGAACTTTATTTGTTACTAATAGTGTAAATAATCATAAATTAATCCTTGCATTTGATATAATGCCTGATCACATCACTAAAACATCTCCTAGTGCTTCACAGGATGTATTGTAAAGTGCTGCGACTGTGTCTTTGTAGGGTAACATGGCATTCAGTTTGCATAGCAGAATCCCACAAACTTTCATTCAGTGAATGCAGAATTTTATTTGTGGGATTGTTAGCCAGGATAAATGGGAGAAACTTTATTTTCAAATAGTGCTATGGAATCGTTAACATCCACAGAGCAGCTGTTATGATCATTATATACAATTCTTTCATGCGAGCTATTCTGCTCCATTCAGTGAGTTCTGCCAATGTATTCCTGCTTCATTTACAAATAAATATAATGCAGTTTTAAATAATGAATGAAATGACAAAATAAAACTAAAGAACGCTTGTTGAATTGCATCTATAGATGAACTTGTAACATATTTATAAAATGTACTGATTGGAAGAAAATAGCGCTTAGCACCCAACAACAATTTCACATCAACAACAACTTGCAATCACGTCTCCGAGACACACATAGCGGTGGGATTGGACGTTGAGCTCAGAGGAGGCGGTGCGGAAGATGACCATAGGCCTTATCGAAGAGGTAGGCTTTCAAGTGGGATTTGTGGATAGGTGAAGGGATAGAGGCAGAGTTCCAGAATTTGGGTGATTGTGTAAATACTGAAAGTGCAGCCACCCACAGTGGCACAGAGAGGGGTGGGATGAGCAACAGGCCGATGTTAGCTGATTGTAGGGAGTGGGAGAGGAGTGGGCTATGAGGAGGTCAGGGAGGTAGGGAGGTGCTAGAGCATGCAGGGATTTGGATGTGAAGGTGAGGACATTGAATCCAATCCATTTGGAGCCAGGGAGCTAGGGGAGTCTGGCAAAGATTAGGGTTGCCCATGAGGACTTTGATGTGGGTGATGTGTTTGGTATTACCTCGAGATTGTGGCTAGTGCCACTGGGAGACCAGCGAGGCGTGTGTTTGAGAAGTCAAAGCGGGAGGTGACAAAAGCATGTATGAGGGTTTCAGTGGTATTAGATGTGAGGTAAGGTGGAGCTGGGCAATGTGGCAGAAGTGAAGGAAAGCAGTCTTGGTCAACCATCAAATATGAAGCAGGAACAACAACAAATTACATTTGTATAGCGCCTTTCATTTCAGGAGCTCGTCTCAAGGAAGGACAGCTGAGGCTCAAACCTAGCCTCAAGAATTTCATTCTATGCAGAGTGCATGAACAAAGTCTAAAAAGCATCAAATTCAATTAAATAAAACACCTTCATAGGTGAAAACATACTGTCCATCTTTCCAACGTTCTATGTAAAGGAAAATTCTGAAATACAATCACACCACTCTCAAATGTGGTTGATCAACAAGACATAGCAATTCAGAGATATTACCTCATCATTTTCCATTAAATCTAGGATTTTCTTCTTGCCTCCTTCTTCATCCTCTTCATCCACTGGAAGGCTCGCATCTTCATAGTAACTTCTTCTGTCCCTGGCTGTACCATATTTGTGCGATACCTTTAAATCGTCATCATCTTCATCAGCACCACGGGGCCGTTTTGCACCTCTGTCAGGCTTTGCACATGAAAACCAAATTAGCCACAGAATCTTTCTCATACTTGAGGCAACAGTCTTTTTTGCTATTATTGATGATTTAACAAACTAAATCTTAATAAAATGTCACCTGGAACAAGACTTATTCTTCAAAACAAATTACTCAGTCACAGACATCACCGCAATTAGATGACAAAAACACAAAATTAGCAACACATTCTTTTCCAGACAAAAAAAAACTGCAGGTTTTTCTCCTATTGTGGATGATTTTGAAAAGTTGACCTTTTTAAATGTCATCTAGCTGAAGATATATCCTTAAAAGAAACTATGTATAAAAACTCCTATCTGGGACGCTGCACTGCGGTGCGCTGTATAAATGCAGGTTGTTGTTGGTCAATTAAGCAGCAACTTACATCTGCCAAGTATCTCCGAGTTAAGTAACGACCATGATTAAATATCAAAATCATAGGGCAAGGAGTTTAATCAAAGTCCAGCATCGGATTCCAGAGGTAAAAGGTTGTGATCACTATTGTAAAGTATTTTNAAAAAATAACAATTAATTATAATTTGTAGCTCATTGCTGATGACCCGAGTGATTAATATTAAGAATGTGAATTATAAAGTCCGAATGTGTACTTGGAATTCTGACAAATCTTAACATAATTCCTTATGTTAATTCAACATTTCGGGTCCACGACCCTTCATCAGAATGCTCTGACTCACTTTCCTTTCTCCATAGATGCTGCCTGACCTACTGAGTGTTCCCAGTGACTTCTGTTTTTGTTTGAGAATAGGAGCAGTTGAGTTACCTGGGAAATAAGAAACCAAATTCTTCAACTATTCCATGAAACAATTTCCTACAGCTGATATCATAAACTGTTCCACTACACCACCACCAGTAATGGCACTGCAAATTCTACTTTGTATCCAACATTTACCCAGAAACACAATACGCATATCTCTGTAAAGAATTTTGTATATCAAATGTATTATAATGTAGAATACAATTCCTCTGCATAGTGACCATTAGATGGAGTCAATGTTCTAATTTTTTTAAAATATCTTATTTAAAAATCATAACTTTGAAACTCCAGTAGAAAGGACTACTTTCCATGTTCTCACCACTGTCAACATGTTATTTTCAATGCAGCAGTTTTCTGTAAAGCTTGGAAATAAGAGGATCAGGTAGGTGACATGAAGTAAGTTGATGTTTGTTGAGTAAAGGTAACTGTCTATTTTTGTGACTATTTTTAACCTCATCTTTCCCTGTAATGACATAGTCCTTCACAGTTAATCTACATTTTTAAAATCAATAATGTCCCCACCCCCCACCATGTGTTGAGTTTTACTAAGCTTGAACCTAATGGATTTATTTTCTCCGTTAAATAACACCTGTAAAGGTGGTAATACAAAAGGATGGAACTCAAACATCACTCAAACAAGATATGAGATGTAAATGATATAATAATAATCCTTGCATTTGATATAGCGCTTCTCATGTCTTCTCAACGTCTCAAAGCCCTTCACAGAATATACTGTAATGTGAATTAACTGTATATGTGTGGGTGAAACGCGACAGCCAATAGTGCACAGCAGTGTCCCACAAACAGTCTTGGATTGAGTGACCAAATTATTTTTTTTACACACAAGACACAATTGAAGTACTATAAAATAGTCAATTCACTTTACAGTGAATTGACTTTGAGACGTCGCTAAGATGTGACAAGGTGCTACATTAAATGCAAGGATTATATTATTATAACTTGAAGATGTATTGCTGTATAAATTTCAAGATTGCATGAAAATGTTAACCCTTCTTCATTTTATTTTTAATATGAAAGTTCTCTCTACACTTGAAATGTATATAACATTTATAGTGGAGTAGAATAACTGACATTACATGATACTAATATAAAAATGTTATGCGATTGGGCAGGTAGGTGGCAGATGAAGTATAATGTAGGGAAGTGCGAAGTCATCCACCTAGGTAGCCAAAACAGTAGAGCGGGTTATTTTTTAGAAGGGGAGAGATTGGAATGTGTTAGCATCCAGAGAGTGTCCTTGTACACAAATCACAGAAAGTTAGTCTGCAGGTGCAGCAGCAATTAGGAAGGCAAACGGTATGTTAGCATTCATTATGAAAGGATTAGAGTATAAGAGTAGGGAAGTCTTGCTGCAACTGTATAGGGCCCTGGTGAGACCACACCTGGAATACTGTGTCGTTTTGGTCTCCTTATTTAAGGAAGGATGTACTTGCCTTGGAGGGGGTGCAGCGTAGATTTACTAGGTTAGTGCCAGGGATGAAGGGGATGAGTTACGAGGATAGGCTGACCAATTCTCTAGAATATAGAAGAATTAGAGGGGATCTTATAGAAACCTATAAGATCATCAAAGGGCAATGATAGAGTAGATAGTGGGAGATTGTTTCCCCCGGTTGGAGAAACTAAAACCAGGGGTCACAACCTTAAAATCAGAGGTCAGCCCTTTTGATCTGAGTTGAGGAAGAACTTCTTCACTCAAAGGGTGGTGAATGTATGGCACTCACTACCCCAAAGGGCTGTTGACGCTCAGTCCTTGAACATATTCAAGACTGAGATAGATAGATTTCTTAGTGTAAAAGTGATTAAGGGATATGGGGATAAGGCAGGTTCAGGTTATTACCTGGAGTTAGATTAGAAGATCAGCCATGATTGAATGGCGGGGCAGGCTCGAGGGGCCGAATGGCCTACTCCTGCTCCTACATGTTATGTTACGAAGTGGTTGGATTCAGACTATCATTAATTGCAGCATTAACACAGAAAGTATTATTTTTTGTCCAGATGAGAGAAAAATATTTCTGTCAACTCATGTTTTGAGCTTGGGCTTCCTGTAGGAAAGGATAGTTTCTTTTGCAACTATTGTAAACCAAAATAAATGATAATCTCAGTTAAATTGTGGCATTAATTTTGATAATATTGTGTTTCCAGTCTTTTCCAAGAAGTGGTAATATTTCACTAAATCTCTTTTGCACTTCTCCATGGCTCTGATTTCTTTCCTATAATGAAATGCCCATTGACCGTGAGGATTTTCTTGAAAATATACAATTATTTCCAATTTACAGTGCATCACCTTCATTGCTCTCAATTCAGAATGCATGGCTACACTGCAAAGGTAGGGAAGATTGACCGACTTACAGAAATCCAGTGGCTGTTGCTGGGAAATCATACTTGTACCCACCATCATATTCTGGCCTAGTCTTAGCTTTGAACTGAATTGAGTTTTATTAAATTTCCATTGTTAATTGACACTTGTACTCCACTTCCAACCAAACAAATTGCAAATCCATTCTTTTTTAAAAGGAAACTTGAAACCATGTTTAAGAAAGGCATTGTTGTGTGTGTATGCCAGAGGCTGGTTGGGAGAAGAGAGTCAAATCTCTGAATACAAGTGAAGATGTGCCACTTCCAAATGAGTAAAGTCCATTCATTGAGGGTTATATTTCTCCAGCTCATATGTGAAAACCGCCAGACTTAAGGCTTTATAACAAATCTTGCGTTTGATTATAGCAGCTTCACAAGACCGAGACATCTCAAAGCGATGCACAGGATTGTATTCGAAAGTGGATAGACCGTGTTTTACGGACAAAACAGCAACCAACTTGTGGACAACAACATCCCACAAACAGTCATGAAGCGAATGACCAACGCTATCCTGGGATTGTCAGTGGGACAGAAAAACTCCCTTTCCATACTTCACACCTACAGCAGCCAAAGCCTTCATCCATGCCTTTGTCACTTCCCGGCTGGCCTTTTCAAACGCCCTCCTCGCTGGTCTCCCCGGTTCCACCACGCACAAAACCCAATGAATTCAAAACTCCGCCGCCCGGATACTCACCCGACAAAACTCCGGATGCCCATCGCACCATTCCTTGCCAGGCGGCACCGGCTCCCAATTACCGAACCCATCGACTTCCAAGATCCCCTTCACTCGTTTTCAAATCCCTCCACGCCCTCGCGCCTCCCTACCTTTCCTGACTTGCTCAGCCCCCACTCAACCACCCGCTGCCTCCGCTCGGCCACCCTCCGGCCTCCTGTCCGTCCCTCGTCGTTCCCCCCCCCCTCCGCTCCACCATCAGCGGCCGTGCTTCCAGCCACGACACCCCCCCCCCCCCCCCGCCCCCGAAGCTCTGGAACTTCCTCCCTCAATCCCTCCGCCTTGGCCCCCTTCAAACGCCGCCCAAAGGAACCTTCCTTTTTGATCGTCCACACGGTCGGTCACCACCCCTCCCGCTCACCCCACCCCCACACCCGGGCTCGAGGTCAGACTCTGCCACTGTCAAGCGCCTCGGGACGCCACCCCCGGGGGGGTCAGGGCGCAATAAACACAAGTTGTTGTTAAGAGTGAGTTCACCTAACTCCCAGCACTGTTGTGACATTCTTGTGTGTGTGTGGGGGGGGGGGGGGTGGGGGTGGGGTGGGGGGGGGGGAAGGGGTGGGGGAGGGGTGGGGGTTAGCAGGTGGTCATCCCCCAGCAAGTTCTAACTGGTCAACCGAGGCCTCGGCCCTGAAACGCACCCCCAGAGCCCGACCCCCCCCCCCTCCCCCGACTCCGGCTGAGCCTCGCACGTCACCGGGCCAAGGGGCTCGGTCACAAATCGAGCTCGAGGCCTCGCGGCCCAGGTGGCCGCCGCGGCCGTCGGGTCGCTTTTCGGCTGGAGTGGGGGGGGGGGGGGTGGAGGTGGGGGTGTGCGGGTGGGGTGTGAGGGTCCTCGCACCGAACGCGCGGAGGCAGCGAGGCCTTTACCTGGTAGTTCAGTAACTCTCCGACGTCCATGAGATCTGGAACTCGGGGCCGAAAGCGCCGCCGACCGGTCCACAGCAACGAGCAGCTGCCACACTGCCGTCAAGCGGGGAGGAGGAGGAGGAGTGGGCCGCCACACTGCCGCAAACGAGTCACGGCACTGTCGCAATCGCGGGGGGTGGAGCTCACGCACGTCACATTGTCGCAAAGCAGTTGCGAGGGGCAGCGCAGTGGCTGTGAAGAGATGCGCCCAAACGTTGTCATTGACTTCAATTTATTTATTTTTTTTTAAAAAAATCAAAAATCAATAAAAATATACTGCTTCTCGGTTTTCTCTGCTGTTCGCAGTGATGCAACGCTGAACGACAACTTCACTCATTATTTGTTGGTCGATCGGCGGATCGCTTTTCCAAGGGGCGGTTGGGGGGGGGCGGTTGTGGGGGTAATAATCCCTTCCAAAAAATAATAATAATGATAATTTGGTCACCCGATCTCCGCCACTGTTTATGGGACATTGCTGTGTACAATTGGCTGCCACGGTTCACCCACAAAATACACAGTCACTACACTTTACGAATGCATGGGTTATTATTATTATATAGCATCCTTTGCACCCGTCGTGTCTTGCGGTGCTTAAGTTTGATTGCAGTGTTGTATTTTTTTTTCCAAACTTGTAATAGCTTTCCTTAAAGACTGTCTTTGACAGCGCTTTCGGTCCTCTTTGACGGCTCATCTGTCCAGCCAGCTGCATAAATTGCTTTGAGCCTTCCTCCTGACATGAAAGACACGAGATAAATGGAAATTGCACAGTCACTCATCGTGCCCTTTCCCAGGATATTTATTGTTTTCTTAAAAACTTCTATCAGAGGATAATTATACTTATGAGCAAATAAATATTTGATACAATAACCATGAATGGTACCATTGAGCCATCCCTTGTGGACTAGCAGATAATGCAATGCAAAATAATAAGATTCATTATAATAATAATTCTTGCATTTGATATAGCTTCTTATCACGTTATTGAGATATCTCAAAACATTTCACAGAATATAATGTGTATTTTGTGCGAAAAACGAGGCAGCCAATTGCACACAGCAATGTCCCACAAACAGTGGTGGATTAAGTGACCAAATTTTGTGTACATTTTGCAATGTACATTATACATTGAGTGGCCAAAATGTACTGCCAATTCACCTTCAGTATTTTATTTTTATAGATTCCAATAGTTCAACAGCTATGTCCATCCATATGCTGATTTCGGAGCCTCAAAGCAATTCGAAATAACATCCTGTGATGTGGGAGCGTTGGAGGTTAAATCCAGCACTACCCAATGTCAGTGCCGAGTACTTCTAATGAAATTGATTACAGTATTTTGTCTTCTTGCAAGCAGGCAATGCTTTCAGAGGTTTCTCTAAAGAAAGTCCTCACTAGGAGTTCAATACACTTTTGTACTGCAAAAACGTTATATTGACAGCAAGCACTGGGCTGGAATCTGTATATCAGTTTCCTACACTGTAGCACATTCATAAGAATTACCTTAGGAAAGGTGCTGTCCTTCCTAATACAAAGAGAAACAATTTATTGTATTAAAGATAAAAAAAAGGGGAAAGAGGAGAAAAATGGGTAGACTGGATAATAGTAATAATAATAGTCCTTGTATTTGATATAGTGCCTTTCATGTCAGGAGGATTTCTTAAAGTGCTTCACAGGAATTACTGTAAAGTAGATGGCTGTGAATTTTGTAGTGTAACGTAGCATTCAATTTGAACACAGCAATAAGCAGCCATGAAGTGAATGACCAATTTTATCTGGAGGATTGTTTATCAGGACACCATGAGAAATTCCCTTCTCTTTTTGATAACACCTAGAGATAGCACAGCACAGGCATGATGGGCTGAATGAACTCCTTCTGTGCTGAAATCTGCGTTTCTATTTAAGAATGGAGCGTATGTTTAATTTTAACAAAATAATAAGGAAAAGCTGACAAATGCAATATCTGCGTGCCTTCACCAGCACAGAAAGAGCTTTAGTGCGCCTCTCTCCATGCTGAAGCTAACCTGGGAGTGCTTGAAGCTGACAGTAGGTGATAAAAATGGAATAAATGATCAATTCTCCAGCACTGAATCAGAAACACAAGCAAAAGATTCACTAAAAAAAAACATAAGACTGAGGCAGGAACTTTCTTTTATTTTCCCCTAAATGGATGTGCCTTTCCATAAGCATTTATTTCTATCACATAGGAAATGAGAAAGTTTGACCCTCACACAGTTCATCAAAAAAAAGCTCTGAGTCTTGACATGCAATTGAGTGTTATTATGTTTGACATGCCAGAATGAAATGAGAAGGACTTATCTTTGAGAGATTCCAAGTGCCACGCAAACCTTATTTAATGCGCAGAATGCTCATCCAGTATCTTTCGATGATTAATTTTATCGTTCTGTCTGTACTGTAAAAACAAGCTTCCGTTTAACTGTGAGCAGCCACTGATTGCTGAGGCAAGTAATTTGAAACCTTTGTTATTAGATCACGATAACCTGCTGTTGCTTGGAACTGCATGGGAAATCACAGATTTCTGTGCCTTTTCAGTTCCATCTTGGTGTCAGCTTGGCTCTGTTGGAAGCACTCTCACCTCCAAATGAGAAGGTTGTGGGTTCAAGCTTCATTTCAGGATTGTTGACAGTCTAGGTTGACAATACAACACAATGATGAGGTGTGCTGATTGCTGAAGGTGCTGTCATTTGGATGAGACTTTAAACTGAAGTCGTTTCTGCCTATCTAGGGGGATGTTAAAGATACCATGGCCCTATTTGAAAAGAGAAGACATTTTCTCACCCCCCAAAAAATTAGGCATTTGCTGTCTGTGGGACATTGTTATGAGCAAATTAGCTGAAATGTGCATCTGTAAAATGCATAGTCACTACTCTTTACAGTATATCATATGAAGTGCTTTGAGACATCCTCTAAGGATTTGGGTAAAATCAAGTGGAATATTAACCGGATTTGTTACGGATATTAATCCAGCTCATCGATCATATTGACATGGTTACTGCTTTGACATGACATAGGACTGATTCCACATGCTTTGGTGTTTTGAGAGGCTGGATTTTGTGATACTGGATTTGTGAGTGTATTTTGATGCAGCTTGGGGAGCTGGACTTTGTGTTTTGGAAACTTTTGTTACTGGACTAATTCAGAACAGAAGGAACGGGAGGCACTAAATAAAACAATCGGGAGACAAAATAAAATAGTTTAGAAAAAAAAGGACAGGCGGGACTATTGAATGTGATCTTCAGTCTCTTCTTTCAGTGTCTTACATTATAATTTACTTCTACATAGCACCTTTCATGTCAATAGGACATTTCAAGGCACTCCACAGTTGTGGATGGGCATCCAAGCTATGGGTATACACATGTATTTAATACTGTAATTAGGCGCAACGTTAGGCCACTGAATAAAAAACAGTCTTGAGGGATTGAAAGCATGGTTACGGATTTCAGCGTTGGAGGGTTTAATACATTTTGTGTAAATTCTTATGGATAGCATACCTTAAATGCATTACATGGGAATCTGAATGAACCAAAAATATGAATAAAATCTGTCAATATGCAACCTTCTTTGACCTTGTCTCAAATTCTCCATTGCATTCTATTTCATTACATCCGGGTAACACAGAGTGAAGGGTACTATATAAATGCAAATTGTCGTTGTTGTTGTTGTTTAAATATCTCTAAATCTTAATGTTTTTCCAGTACTTCTACAATGAGAATCGAAAAGAACCTAAACACCAATTTAGAGTGCACCAATGCATTTCCTGATTATTTAATATCAGCTTTTTAAAAAAAAACCTTATTCTTCACCAGAGATGGATCATTTATCAAACAAACACTTCTGATTAATAAGGCAATGGTGATCATCTTAATGTCATGCTCTATTTGATAAATTGACTTTTCAATCAGTCTGGACGTTGTACATCGTCAATAGTATTGTTTCGCAACACTTGACAGCATTCTGGACAATGTCTGGAATTTAAATTAAGTGAAATTTGTAATGGCACGTTTCAATATCCAAGAGAGCCATATTTACTCAATATCTGATGCATTAGGTGTCAGCCTAGTTCAGTTGGTAGCACTCTTGTCTCAGAGGCAGAAGCTTGTGGGTTCAAGACCCACATCGAAACTTTGAACTCCTAGTCTGACACTTCAATATCGTGCGCTGTCAGAGGTGCTGTCTTTCAGTTGAAACATTAAACCAAAGTCCGGTCTGTCTGTTGAGATGGACGTTTAGTGGCACTAATAGAAGAGAGAAGGGATTTTCTCCCAGTATCCTGGCCCCAGGGTGCAAATGGGCTGCCCTGATCGCCTACACAATCACTACACTTTATAGGAAATCCTGTGAAGAGCCTTTGAGACATCCTCCCAGTGTGAAAGGCACTTTATAAAATGCAAGGATTATTGTAAATCAACTGCCAAAACAGCACTTATAGTCTCGTATTTAATTAGAGGAGCTGTACACCACTGTACAATTAAAAATCACTTTCATTTAAAAAAAATTACTTGATGGCTGACTGGTCTAAACAACCCGTGAGTGTTATTTTATATTTACTTTACCTCTTTGCGCTCTTCACCCCGTGTGAAGGGCACTATATTAATTCTAGTTGTTCTTGTTGCACTTTTATCTTCTTTGTTTGGCATTTACTTTTCCCGAATATGTTCGGGATCATCTTTCCAAACAATGATTCTAAACAACTCATTTATTGTATTCAATTTATGTGGCAATGTCGCAGTTGTATTATTCTTGTGTGCTACCTGACAAAGGCTCTAAATTGGGTGTAATAGTGCAATACTCTGTCCTTTTGGATTGTGTGGTAAGCTTGGATTGGCTTACTATGAGGATACATATATAACTCTAATCTATTTTCCGAAACACTGACTGTCCCCAACATGAAAGGCGCTATACAAATGTAATTCTGTTGTTGTTGTTGCATTCTCATAAAATGTTCAACACAAACAATAACAGCCAATACGTTACGCTACATTGTACTACCTGCACATTAAACAGCAATACTTTATGGAGCAGTGAGGTTCCTGAGTTACGGACAATTTCAGGTTATTTCATGCCGCACTGAGAAAAGGCATGATAAATGTCCCATCGATCTTGTTGGAGTGTAACACAATCTTATCTCTCAACCTCCCGCCAGCCTCATGCCCGTTCTATTGTTCCTGTTGTACACTGAAGACGGCTGATAAGATTTGGTTCTGTGTTGTGCTGAAGGTTGAAACAACGTAGCTCCAGAAGAATGAATGCAGTTCAAATTCTTGTTCCTGGTCATGGCAAACAGTGCTGTGTTTGTGCCGCAAATCAAAATAAATCTTGCTTGAACAGTACCACTTGCAATCGAATCATGTTGGAGTTGACTACTGAGACCACCATGAAGAGCCTTTTACAGCTCTGAGTCATCCCTCTGCAGTAAAAACATTGCACAGGCAATCAATTCCTGCTTCGCTTCCAAATGATCCCTTAAATGTTTTTGAGTGGCCCATTACCAAACCAAGAATGTTCAAGGGACCATTTATGAATGCTAGTAAAGGTCCTGCAACTGTTTCTCTTGAACAACCTTGAGCTAACATCTTGTTTCACGTTTCTCTGCATGTTCTTTGGGCAATACAAGATGTGAGTGCTCAACTGCCCCCAGCCAATGTATTAAGAAATGAGAAGATTCAGGCTCTCCACTCTGCATCATTCTGTTGCTGGAATTGGTACCATTTTCCTTCCAGGAATATTAAGGCATAAGATGTCAATAGGAAATCGTGACCCACCTGTCTTTGTTCCATTTAGTTCAAAACACACAAGAATAAATGGAGTCAGCAGCTAAGCTCACCCGTTTACAATTTGAAGATAAGGTTATATTACTGAAAAAAGCAGCACGCTACCTATTTCTTATAATCCATGCACCATGCGTTGCCTGTTAGCAGCTGTTTTTTTAATCTCTTTGCAAACACGATACTGATCCAATGTGCACATTGATTTTGTGTGTCATATAGATTTCCTGTGAAGTGTGGTCTTTCCATGCTGTTGGATTATTAGTCCAAAAGGTTATCGATTTGTGAAATGTACTTTGTGAAAATCTCCAGTAAAACAATTATCATTGATTACTGCATTGAAGTAATATAATGAATGAAAAGTCTACTGCGGAGACTCAGTAACACAGTCATCCCACCCATTGCATATTTCCTATTGGAACGTAAACCTCCAACATCCAACAAAGAAAACCTCCAACCTTCAACAAAGCTGGTACGTTCGCCCACAAATACACAACAACAAAGAATAACAAATTACATTTGTATAGCGCCTTTCACGTCAGGAGAATCTCCCAAGGCGTAAACAGCCCTTACACTTTACAGTAAAAATCCTGTGAAATTCTTTGAGACGTTTTGACAATGTTATCAAATGCAAGCTTATTCTTATTACTACATGAAATGACATTGAACAGTTTGGCAGTGAATTGGAAATCTCACTCAGATGGGTCATAAGAATGGTGGATTTGCAAACAGCTGCATTAGCATTGCTCTTTAGAGTCAAGGACTTGAGGTATGTGTTTACAATAGTGTAGATTACTTTGCATCTAGCCCATCCGTTAAATGATCTAGGAATACCCAATGTTACCAAAGTGTTCCAGTGCTGGGACTGTCATACCTCACATAAGTGATGAGCCAGACATATTTCTAAGTTTTCTGTATTGATCAAATCATGTTAACGGAAGCTTAATTGTACTGACAACAACAACAACAGCAAGATTCCATTTATAAAGCGCCTTTCACGTCAGGAGGATGTCCCAAGGCGCTGCACAGTTGTGTCATGACCCAAGCAGGGGGGAAATGGTCAGGGTGAGGGGAGGGAAGGGAGGGAGCGAGGAGGGGGAAGAGAGTCGAGAGGGGAGCTGAAGGCTGAGAGAACTTAATTGACTTCCTTAATTGTACTGAAGGGTGTGACGTTTAGATGATCAATGATGAACATGCAAAGCATTAACTGTGCAGGCTGAATTCCACAGTTTTTTGGTTGAGTTTATAAAATGGCTGTGAAGGTATGGACAGACAATGGCTGTTACAGCATCAATGATCTCTAATAGAATGCGAAGCTGTTCCATTGCTTTGGATGTGTGCATTCTCTACTGGTGCAAGTCATACAGTCAATCAAACTGAAGACAACTCAGATCAACAATGAAGCTTCATTGGTTTTGTGTTACTCTTGTGTAGATGTCTGGAGTCCAAGGAAGTAAATTTCCAGAGCAAGAGCAGTGGTGATAAGCAATTGCTTTGGGCATCACTTACTGAACAAAATGCTCAATGCAGCTGTTCTTCTGAAGGTCTATAGGGTACTGCTAGCATCAAAGGTGAGCATTGTGATCTATTTTTACTCACAACGGCAGGGAATAATTCATGGAACTCTTGACATTCCAAATCCTCTTGTAATTGTTCGGACAATATTTACTCACTGAGTGTAACTCTGAAAACAGTGCGTGTCAGAGAACAATCAATACAACTAATGCGACATCCATAAATGAAGCAATTGGAAATAGCATTAGATTAAGTGGTGAAATGTCTCATTTGCACATGTCCAAAATGTGCTGACACAGTGTGGCAAAACGTGCTGAAGAATGGAAAAAATACAATAGCCAGTCAGGGTCAAGCCTGTGGCATTCAGCACACTGTGCACTGAGCGAAGATGCAGCATGTAAAATGTGGACTGCAGCTTCATATAATATTTATTTTCCATTTTGTCGATCACCTGGGCAAGACAAAACCTGAGGCTCCTTATTCCACGCACCTTTGTTTACAGAGCAGTAAGTAGACGATTGGCGGATTGCCTATCCGGGGGTAATAATCCCTTCAAAAAAAAATAATAGTAATTTGGTCACTCAATCCACGACGTTTTGTGGGACACTGGCTGTGCACAAATGGCTGCCGAGTTTCACCCGCGAAATATACAGTCAATTCACTTTACAGTACATTCTGCGAAGCGTTTTAAGATGCCTCCAACACGTGATAAAGCGCTATATCAAATGCAAGAATTATTATTATTATTATCTGCTTGGTTTTAGATTGTACATCTTTCTTGCAGTAGCACAGACCAGCCTGGATATCAGGTGCACGGAAACAGAATATGCTTGCAACGTCCCTGGAACAAGCAGATATGGCATAGGAGTGAAGCTGCAAACAAAAGATTTGACATTAGAAAACACTTCACAAATAGTTATCAGTGATTTGGTGCAAGGTAGACTACAATCTGTCAAAATCAAAGACGACACGACCTCAGAAGATATAGTGCCATTCACTATTTCTCCATTTCAAGGTCTGAACTTTAATCCTACTTGGACCTGGGTTGATTCATATACAATGAGGAAACTTCATGGAATCCTTTCCAACCCAGCTCCCAGAGGACAGTGCACTAATCTACTGTACTACACCGTTGCAGCTTGCTTATTGCCTGGAGGTATAATCAAGCTGCAGTGTCCATTCAATTTCATCAGATCAGATCCCTTACACATCTACACTATCATCTTCCAAGCAGAGAAGATTGTAATTTTCAGGCAAGTGTTTGAAAACTTAATTTGTCACATTCATCAACGCAGGTTCAAATTTGTTGTAACATTGCAGAAATTACAAGATGCTTCCGGAGAATCGTAATGTAAATTTCGGTGTAGACGACATACTTTAATCAATGTTCATATTTGTTTCCACTATGTGTACGCGAAGGTGAAATTACTTATTTTAAAGTACACCATCAGATCATCAGCCATGGGTTAAATTGCAAACGTATCATAAGTGGAGGTTCCAATACAAAATGTGATGAGTTTCACATTGATGGCCTGTGATTCCATCCAGTCATACACCAACAACAAATTATATTTATAAAGGGCCTTTCAGGTTGGGAGGACGTCCCAAGGTCCTGGACAGTCAGGGATTTGGACCCAAGCTGGGGGTGGGGTGTGTCAGGAGTGTTGGAGTATAGGAGGGTGACTGGTTGTACCCTGTTAAGAGCACTCAGTCTTATACTTACAGGTTGTGCAGAATTATGGAAAATGCTTAAATCAGTTTCAATTTGAAAGCCTCGTTGTTGCGGTTCTTAAAATGAACCAGTTTCCAAATTAAGACTGAATTGCAGAATTTACCACAAAGCGGTTTTAACAAGCTAAGTGGAATGTCAGTCCAGTAGAGTACCAAAACACCATTATAGTGTACAAATACAACCAATATTTTATAGTGTTTGAAAAGAAATGCCCTGACATCCAGAACATACAAAATGAAGTACAAAGATCTCTATGAGTGTCATACAATACAATTTATATTTATATAATGCTTTACGCGCTGGTAGGACATTTTAAAGCACTTAACATTGCTGGCTGGGGACCCGAGCCAGGCTTAATTCCATATTATTTACAGATAGACACAAGAAAATAGTACTTTTAAATATTACCAGTTCTTTGTTGTGTGACACTGATAGTGACACTGAAATGATTGTTGTAAGGTAATTATTATTAACCATTACTAACTATTATTTCATTTTAAATGTTTGTGGTTATTTTTAGAACAAGTTTAAATATCCATGTGTTTGTGTCACAGCTAAAGACTTAGTTTTCTTTGTTAGTGACGTGGGTACAATGGTATTAATGGTATTTATTTAGCCAACAATTTACCATTATATTTGCAGCAATCATTCACATTGCTGTTATTGCATTTAACCAACTCCTTCCCATTCTTAGTGCCACATAAATGGCCCTTTAAACTTTGGTTACATCACGGGCACTACTCGCTGCTTAATATTGATCAGCGTTTGCAACCTGAGTTAATCAAAATAATATGTAGCTGTTCAAGTGTGAAATAAGCCTGGCACAAAAATAAAACACAAGGATCTATTTACGTTGATAATTTAAGGGCAGGAGAATAGATTTGAAATGGCACTAAATTACTTACAGACACTTTACGTCAACTTTAATACATGCAAGCTAAAGCCAAGGTGACGTCAACAATAATTTGGGACTTTTTTGTATAATTACTTGAAACAGGAGAGACTGACACTTTTTCTAGCAACTGCTGCCCCCTCAGCAATCAACAAGGAACAAGGGCATTCTGCAAGGTAGCCGATGTGGAATGAGAGATGGATTGCTATGGTTATAGCTAATGGCACTTAGGTGAATGATTAATGAAACCGAACAGAATCGAATAACAAGATCTACAATTCTTGCCAGAAACAAAAATTGCAACTCCTTTGGTTGGTTTGAAGGCTCAGATCCTTGTTCACCTGATACATCTTCCTCTATTTTGCTCTTTAGCCACATAAAGACTTGAGGACTGTCCTATGTATTGCCGACTGAGAAGCATTCTGAGTGCTGTTACCCAGTGAGCAGAAGGTGCAGTTGAATTTGGTGGGTGAGGGCGTGAGGTGGGGGTTGAAAGCAGAGAGTGATGGGAAGGAAGGGCGGCAGAGATATTTTGGAAGGGAATTCCCGAGAGAGGGGCAAAGCATCTGAAGCAACAAAACAATAACAAATAGCATTTATATAGCGCCCTTCACACCGGACAGCATCTCGGAACACTTAACAGTGCCGGAGCCTGATGCTGAGCCAGGGGGAGGGGGAAGGTGACCGAAGGCACGGTCGAAAAAGAAGGTCTTCAGCTCAACCTGAAAATGGGGAGAGAGTAAGACAAGGCGAAGGGATTGAGGGAGAGTGTTCCAAAGCTTCGGGGTGTAGTGGCTGCAAACACAGCCTCGATGGTGGGGTCCACCAGTCAAGCGGAGGCTGCTGGTAGTAGTGTAGGGAGAGAGCAGGTTGGAGAGATAAGGGGTGCCAGGGTATAAAGGGACTTAAATACAAGAGTAAGGATCTTGAAATCGATCTGCTCTGTGACAGGGATCCAATGGAGTTTGACAAGGACTGGGGTAATGCAGGTACGGAGTTTAGTGCGGGTGACAATGCGGGCAGCGACATGCTTTCAGATACTCTGATTGATGGTGAGACAGAGCAAGTGGGAGACATGAAGAAAGCCGGAATTGGCAGAGCCGATGGAATGAGTGGGGGAGTAGGACGGCAACAGATCGCAGACAGAAGTAGAGTGAAACAAAACTACAAAGTTGAAGGCGACAATATTAAAGTTGAATGACTGAGGGATGGTGGGGGGAGGGGAGGGGGGCGACACTGTGAAGCTGTATTCGGGCAGAAATGCAATGAAGCCATCTTTAATAAACAACAAGGGGAAGCATTAAATCGAAAAGAAACCTGTGTGTCTAATGAGAAAATACCAATCAGGGACTAATTAATTTAAGGTTCTTCTAAAAGTAATTTTGAGATTCTTGGCATTTCAGCCCACCTGCCACATGTTTATTGAGTGAATCGACATCAGGCTGAAAAAGATCTTTTCATCTTGTGCAGGTGGACCAAAGGGCCACATGTTTACATCTGATTGCCTTGAAAGCATATGGAAAGTCTTCTACCTGAAAAAAACGCTTCATGTTTCATTTTATGTCGCTGCTGTGGGGTCCTTGAAAAACAGATGTTAACTTGTTATCCTAGTCAAAACATATGTTACTTGAACCACACACTGGGAGATAGATGCTGGATTAATCCCCGCCATATCACCTGCAGGGAGCTGGAAAATTAACAACGGCATAAAATTCTAGTGTAATTGTGACCATGGGATACACTGAGACGACTTGACTGCAGCACTAATATCATCCTATAATTCTTTGCATGGACGAAGTATTGAAGCTCTGTATTGAAATTTTGTATTTTGCACAATCTTACATTTTAAATCCAAATAATGTAGTCTAATCTACGACCAGGTGGATTTATAGGCTTTAAGTTCAAAGCAAGTGCTTTGAGACGTCCTCATTACATGAAATGTAAATTGTATTGTGTTTTTGTTGCAATATTAAGTTGCAATACATATTTTGATCATTATTTTTGCTGAAGAACATAAGATAGTATTTCAGCTGGCTGAAGGTCAGAATTGAACTTCACATTTGTTTGAGATTTATGTTGCTGTCTGCTTCATGCATTTCTTTTAGTTTCTTCCCGGTTCTTAAAATAAGTTCCTAAAAATAAATGTCAAGTATCATTATAATTGTTCTCATGGTTTGCTTCACCTTGCCCGAAACATTCCCCTGAGATTCACTTCAGGAACTTCTCTGTAGTCTGTCCTATTAAGCTTGTAATTGTAGAGAATTGACACTCTTAAATGCTGTCATCTTAGAGGAGAAACTTACAACTGCCAACATTTTACAGATTCTGTGCTAAATGCTGTACAAGGGACTGATGTGCACTTTGTACCTTCGTCACAAACAATGATATTATTCTTAGGAAAGCGAGACAACACAATGCAATTTATATTTACAAGGCGCCTCTCAAGTCAGGAGGACATCTTAATGCACTTTACATAGCTGGCTGAGGTTCAGCTGAAGAGAATTTGACACTGTTCAGGAGTTTTGACAGGGTGAATAGGGAGAAACTATTTCCACTAGTAAGGGGAGTCAGTGACTAGGGGATAGATAGATTTAAGATAGTCACAAGAAGAGTGAAAGGAGAGTTTAGAAGATTTTCTTTTACAAACAGATTTTCTTTTATTTGTTGGAATATTGAATGCCATGCAAGTGAGGTGGTAGAAATAGAGTCCATTGTGGGCTTCAATATGGCAGGTGACAGGTATATGAAACTTAAAGACTTTAAGGTGTATAGGTGTGAGATTGTACATTGTGAGATTGTGTGTGGGTACAGCTCAGTGAGATTGAATGAACAGCTTGCTCTGAGAGCTGGGGCAGACTCGATGGGCTGAATGGCCTCCTTCTGTGCTGTAAATTTCTATGCTTCTATAGCCTTTGCACACAATATCCATAAACACAAAGCACTCAAATGAATTTGAAGCCCACAACCTTCGGGCTCAGAGCTGAACGGGCTCCTAAACTGACATCTATATATTGAATGGTTTTTAAGTTAATAGAAATAAATGGAATATCATGTGAAGCAGGATACAGAAATCATTAAAATCCACTTGTTCGTACTGAACAATGCCTGAAGACATTAATGATAATTTTACTGTTTTGAATAGCCGTTCCTAACAATAACCCTTGATTTGTCATGCAGAGATGAGGCAGTAAAAGATAAAGCTGACATACTGCAACCAAGGGACTATAGCAATCTATGTGAAGTGTAGTGACTGTGAAGTGATATTTTGTTACAGCTGTATTAAGTAGGAAAGTTACCTTTTTCTCTTTAATTATTTTAAATAGGCAATTATATTGTTGCCGTTTTGGGTCCAGTTTCAGGTTCAATAGTTAGGCTCAGTTTGGAATAAACCCAAACTCTCTGACTGAAAGTCTGCCATTTTCATCCAACAACAAGAACAACAACTGGTTCTATGACTTGGAGATGAGTCAGAATTGTATCAAAAGCATAGCAGGATATTTTAGATCTGTAGTTCTGAGGTCTGAAACTGTGCTGGAAAATAAAGCGGTTTCTGTCTCAGGAATTAAACTTGAAACACATCTAATCACTCTGAGAATTGATTCTGAAGTGTCATTCCGACAGATACAGCAATATACACTTCACAGCCTGGAGTTCAGACTTTCAGTTAAATGCCCCCTTTAAAAGTGAACCTTTTGTGCCTATCAAAGCGAATTGAATACACTGACAGGAGCAGTCTAGCGCAACAAAGAATATTGTGAAACCTTCAACAAAGCATCAAATAACAAACGTATTTCAGATTTATAAGTTGCTTCACTGGTAATGTCCTTTTTTCCTCTCCCTCTCAGTCTCAGTGGAATAGCTATTGGTGACGGTTCTCCAGCTTAATGTACAATTTATTCCACATGTTGCCCTCATGCAAATGGGCTGCATTCATCATTATGATCTCTTTTTGCAGTTTACTACATGGAAAAATATGCTGATATATTGCAGAATGTAAAGTGTACTCTGGAAGCTCGAAGGGTTTGTGCACATCCACACTACAAGGTATTAATATTAGTAACATATACTGTAGTTGTGGTTTCACCTGCAAATATGCAATCACCACGCTTTACATTAAATCCTGTGAAGCACTTTATGATAATAATAATCCTAGCATTTGACTTAGCGCCTTATCACATCATTGAGCATCTCAAAGCACTTCACAGAATATACTGTAAAGTGAACTGACTGCATATTTTGTGGACAAAATATACAGTCAATTCAATTTGAGATATCTCAACGATGTGATAAGACATTAGAGCAAATGCAAGGATAATAATCCTTACGTGTGATATACCGTGAGGACATCTCAAGAGCTTCACAGGAATCACTGTAAAGTATAGTGACCGAGAATTTTGTAGACAAACATGGCAACCAATTTGTGCACAGTAATGTCCTGCAAAGAGTCTTGAAGTGAATGACCAATTTTATTTGGGGGATCATTGGCCAGGATATGTATTGGGAACAACAGCAGCGAAGAAGCTCTCAGTTCCTTGTAAGAAGGTTGTAGAGTTCATTCTCAGTACTGTTTGTATGCCCCTCTTTGCTCAATTATCTTCATTTCTAAGAGTCACTGGTAATAATAATACTTGCATTCGATATAGCTCCTTATCACATTGTTGTGATGTCTCAAAGCGCTTCACAGAATATCCTGTAAAGTGAATTGACTGTATATTTTGTGGGCTAAACACAGTTTATTTTGTGGTCGAAGGAAAACCAAGGTACAACATCTCAAAAAAGAAGCAGCAGGTGACAGAATTGAGCTCACTGGAGCCCCTGCTTACTAAACACACAGCACTCACTAGTGATGGTTATTCTAGTAAAACCTGCAAGTCAATACAATCCATTCCCATAGTGAAGTGCAATGGCATATGTTCGCTGAAGGAAGAAAATACAAATGAGAAAACAATTTAAAAAGGCAAATTTGCATTGATATTCCAACAGCGTTGCACAATTTGTTATAGAATTTGATCCAAATCAGAGTCATATAGATCTTGAGATGATTAATGCTCTTCACAGTGGCTATTACAGTGTAATGTTATTTTCCATTAACTTTTATTAAATTTATAAAGCCTTTGTATCTACGCCTTGGCAGCATTATAGTACTACAGACTAGCAACTCAAGTCCGGCCACTGACATTTACATTTTAACACAGTGAATCTCATTAAAATTACACTCAAAGTACAGTCATAAATAATTAAGTAGAAAGCAAACTCATCTATCACAAGCGATGCCCATCATTCCTGAAACAAAGCACCATCACAAACAACTTTTCTGCCACTGAATTAACTCATTGACAACCAAACGAATGACACAGTCGGGCTCCAGTGAGCAAACTCAGCATTCTTCACATCCTTTTCAACACAATTAGCGGACTGACTTCCTGATAAATGTAGCATCAAGATGCAGGGTGACTGGGTGTTACTGATGGTATTCACTATTTTGGACAGGAGGTTCTCTAAGTGAGGCAGGACAAGGCACCCACGTGCCACTTCTTCCATCCCAGTAGCCAAAGGCTATGTGTCACTCCTCTCAAAGCTTAAAAATGCATATACATTTTCCAGTTAAGCATTCAGTGGAATCTAATTTGCAGTATTTTTTCAGTTAAGAAGTAATCCAATTGAAATTTGTGGCAATCTGTGGGGAATTCCACTGTGGACGCAGATACCATCAGAGCAGAGTTGCCGCAAATCAACTGGATGTCCGTCGCTTACCGGAAAGAATCCCTGTTTACGTGACTCAGATTCCTAATGAAGGAATCATGGTACGAAGTAACACATGTAGTATGCGTGTCAGCCTGGCTCATTTGGTAACACTTTTTCCTCAGAGTCAGAAGGTTGTAGGTTCAAGTCCCAAGTCAGGACTTTGAACACACAACCGAGGCCAGCACTCCAGTATAGTGCTGGAGATGTGCTACATTATGGATGTACCGTCCTTCAGGTGAGACATTAAAATGATGCTTTTCAGGTAGACGTTAGTGATCTCATAGCTTTATTCTAAAAGTGAAGAGAGTTTCTCCTGACCAAAAATCCCCCAGATAAAAATTGATCATTAATTTCATGGCTGTGTGAGGCATACTGCTGTGTGTAAATTGGCTGCTGCATTCATCTACAGACAATGCACAGTCACCACACTTTACAGTCTAACCTGAGAAGCTCTTTGAGATGTCCTCCTGAAGTGAAAGGTTCTAAATTAAATATAAGGATGATAATTTAATTTAGGACTTGTAGTATCTCAGTCATTCGGTGCAGGTAGACTGGAATGCAGATTGGGTGCAAATATTGTAGAACAAAACAACAAAAAACTGACATTTAAAAAACACCATAATGTGTTTTCTTTCAATTTACGTTGTGGTAATAGAAAATGGAGTTTTGTAATGTCGTTTCAGCCCAGTGCAGAAATAGTGCTGCAGTCCTCGCAGTTAACAGAGATTTATTAGCAATACGTGGTCCACTTCTTGTATCCAATTGTCAATTTAAAAGCTGATGAAGGACCATTCCTTATTGCCTATGTTTGCAAAGAGGGAAATGGAAACATTGCTGTAAACAGACAAGCGGAATTTACCTATGAGAAAGTCATCCCCAAGGTAAAACAAACGAGAAAGATCCACAGCAGTTTAATGATCATTCTCCAAAGAATATATTTGACTGAGCATAAAATTATTTTAATTCAAGTCCTCCAGGCTTTGCTGGAAAGGATGATGCACTTTTTACAGCTCATTATGATGATTCACTGCAGTCCCTAATGATCTTTAAGTTGTGAATATGTAAGACGGTAGCTGCTGCTTTGCTTCTGTATATGTGGCGTGCAAACATGTGCGACAGGAGGCATTTGTTCATTTTACATTGCTACTGGAAGTGCTAGTTAAACAAGATCCTTTTCTTTCTTATTGATGGCTATTTTCTCCCACAATCTCCAATGGGACGTATGGACTTGGCAGGCTATAAGAACAATCGGCAATTATAGTGTGATGCTTCTTGGCTTCCAATTGAAATGGCAGAACGGCATTTACAATACTGTCAATCAAACCTCACATTCCATTGAGCTGGAAGAATTTACTGAGGAATCCTATGCTTATTTTACCGGCTCTTTTGCAGGAGAAAACTTCTCCAATTATCCTGGTTGCCCATGACCTAGAGGCAGTGCAGAGGAGAGCAGAGCAACGAAGATGATTCCCAGTGTCAGAGTAGTGAGCTGTGAGCTCACTTTCAATGATTGGACAAGCTAGGGCTCTTCTACCTACCTACCCTACCCTACCATGCTCCCATTACAGTCTGAAGCTGCTTCTTAAGTGAGTCCAGCATCCTCACCTCAACCACCCTTCCTGTCAACCGAGCAATACTGGCTGTGATGAACCCCAAAATGTTACTTCATAATCTCAATCTTGCTTTTATAATTTCACTGAATGAGACTATTCCAAGTTTGAGCAGGAGGCAGGACTAATTCCTCTGAGCACAAGTTTCCTAACGTCTCCACAATGGGACTTTAAACTCATGGCGCTATTCGAAAAGTGGAGGGACTGGCCAACCATCCACCAAATAAAGTTGGTCATTCACGCCATGGCTGTTTGTGAGACATTATTGTGAGCTAATTAACTACCACGTTCACCTACAAAAAAAACACACAGTCACTACACTTTACAGAATATCCTGTGAAGCACTTTGAAAAGTCCTTCTGATGTCAGAGGCATTAGATCGAATGTCAGGATTATTATTTTATTATTTCTGACACATCGTCGCCAGCATCTCTAACAGTGAGTCACATCTTGGCAATGAAGGGAACAGAGAGGATGAAGCTTGCAGTGAGTCACAAAGCAATGGTGTGTGGGTGAGTGCAACTGGGGAGAACTCGGGCAGTCTTACCATCCAAAGCGGAGGTGTGCTGAGAGTTGAGGCAGCTTGTGATCATCTGCTATAATAAGTAGGTTAAAGAGTTCCTGAAGACAATGCACACGACACGGCATCTAATGACTTTACTTTGTCACTCATTATGCTTTATTCCTCAGCTCCTGTGATACACATGGTTTATACAATTCCCCACTGAGAATCCTCCACTAATTGGGTAGCTGTGTACAAACAGGTTATGAAACCGAAGCCAGCAACAGAATGGCCACAGCACAGAATCTGTGCAATGTACTTCAGAGACCAACGCAGAAAAGGTAAAGACGTTCAGCGGGAAGACAAGGAACGCTTTATTCATATAGTGTGTCATACACTCTGCTGCCAAAGAGGTGAACGAGGCACACAGGGGACAGGTCAAGAATAAAAGATTCTGGCTTTGCATAGAGGGGAATGGCGGGGAATGCAGGAGGTGAAAGAGGCATCCGACCACAGCCTTCAGATGAAAAAGGATGAAGATGATTCTGATGGTGAAGGCACATGAATCGAATCAGGGAAAGGGAATAAGGAATAAAGAGCTGAGGAATAAAGCATAATGAGTGACAAAGTAAAGTCAATTTGGAAAATTCATTAAAAGACCAAAATGGTGCGAAAAGAAAATAAATCAAGAGTTTGTAACTGGGAGTTCAGCTCTGGGGGCCAGTGAAAAGCCTTTTATTCAGTTTATTCATTCAGCTTTACTGATTGTCTCAGTTTGCGCAGTTGTCAAGAGATTTTCCTTAGCAACTAATTATGTTGTCTTTCATGGGAGGAGGTCAAGTCACTGCATCGGAAACATGAAAGTAATAGTCAGTGTTGGTGCGGTGCTGAGTTGGAATAATATTTACGGACCAAGAAATATTGTCAACTTGTACAACTTTCATTTTCCATTCTGGTAACAGAGGTTTCAGCTTTTCACACAGCTACCAATTGTTTCTTTCACAAGCCAGTCAACTACACGCCTGCAATCTAAACATCCCGACCCCTTGAGTTTAAGGTAATGGGATCAGTGGAAGGTTTCTTGGCATTTTGCATGTCTCAAGATGTGTTGAAACGGACAGTAAAATGGGAATAATAATAATAATAATCCATACATTTGGTATATCATCTTTAATGTCACATAGATGTCTCAAAGAGCTTCACAGGATATACTATAACGTGTGGTGACTGTGCTTTTTTTTACAGCAGCAAATATGCATACAGCAATGTCACATAAACAGCCATGAAATGAATAACCAATTTTATTTGGGGGGAATTTCTACCAGTTTTCTTCTTCCAGAAGCTGATTTGGACTGGGAATACTAAACAAATTTAGGTGTGTATACATGGCACCTTGAAGTGAATGTCTAATCAATCAGAAACATTGGTGGACAGAATACCTTCTCCTTTTCGAGTTGTGTCACGGGATCTTTAACATCCATTTGAACAGAGAGACAGTCTCAATTGAAAGCTGGATGTTTCTCTGTCGCTGGCCTCTTTGTCAATTGAATCTCTCTGCAAATGAAGGGGTTATTGACAGTAGCAGTGGAAGCTGACTGCTGAAAGTTAAATCTGAGTTGACATGGCCTCAAATAAATGCTTTGATTGTTTAGTATTCATTGACCTAATGAGGACTCTAACTTGTCACCAAGACAACAATTAATTATGCTGATTAAAAGCTTGTCCTGTTTCTATGGGTCACTTTCTCTTTATTCCCCAATTAGAGGAAGAGATGAGTCAGGAGAAGGTATGTTTTAAGTTACGTTTCACCTACCACAAAGCAAACTGTAAGAGACATCTCTGGAGGATTGTTTGAAATTCAGGTATTGGAGGAAACGAGATCACAAAAGAGGCAGAGTTATAATATAATAATCTGTATTATTTTATCCCAGCTCTGGATGCTTTCCATCTGTTGTTTTTTTCACCTATATTTATTTTTTATTATTTTGTGAATGCAAAATGCTCGCCACTTATAAGTGAACCATGGATGTTGAGAATTCACTTTGGACAACAATAATAATAATAACATAGTACCTTATCACGCCATCATGATTTGTCCAAGTGCTTCACAGAATTTACTGTGAAGTGTCATGACTGTGTTTTGTAGGCAAACGCAGCAGCCAATTGCAGCAGCAATAACCTGCAAATAGCCATGAAGTGATAACCAATTTCACCTGAGTGGTTGTTGGCCAGACTACCAGTAAACACTTCCTTTTTTGAATAGTCCTATGGGAACAGTCCTACGAAAATGCAATCAGCACCTTGGTTAAACATCTCATCCAAAGAATGCATGTGAGTCCCAAATCCCGATGTGTAGCTTGAACCCACCAGCTTCTGACTCAGAGGAGAGATTGCTACCAACTAAGCCAGGTGGACACTCTTGATTGAGAGAAAGTGCAGATACCTGACACAACAGGCACATAGCCAAAACAAAAACCAACATAGACTTAAGTGATATGCTTCCACTGACCTCAAATAAGGAAGCACATTTCGACTGCAGAAGAATTCTTGGAAACGGCCAATGCCGGCAGAAAATGGTTCTAAAGGCTGCTCAGATATATTCATCCTGTATCCACGTGCACCAATTATGTTTACATTAGGTATGGTGATTGACTGGTGATTGGTGTGTGATCCAACACTGAATGCTAAAACACCATCTGACTTTCAATATGTCTTTTCGTGCTTCTCCCCACTGTGAAGCAGATTGTGAATAGCTATCACTGATTCATGGTGGAAAAATTACTCTGTTCAGAAGTATTCTCAACACAGTACTTTATTTTCTAGTCTTACTTTCCAGATAGAAAGTAAGACTTCCAGAATTGTTGTGAGATCCCTCCCTTGCCCATGTCACTGTATTTTCCAAACCCAGCAGCCAGTGGAAGGATGAGATCAGATGGACCGAAGGGCCTTCTTCTCAACCAATCTTGTGATCTTATGATGTGATCACTAGAGTTGTTAAACTCTCAGTAACATTTTTACTGCAGGTGGTTGATCAATCCCCAATTCAGGTAAACCTGAAATTGTTACTTGATGTTTTTCCCCCCTGTCTTGAACTGATGCAACACTTTATTAAATTGACAGACAAAGGTGACACCCTACAACTATTATCCAGGACAGCTCCAGGCAGTTACATGTGCAGGCCTCAGAATTAACAGTGACTCTTCATTGCCATGAATAACTATCTGTACATTTTCACTCGAGACTTAACCTTGGCTTCAAAGTCGAAGAAACAAGTATGTTCCTGCAATGAATTATGGAGCAAGCTACTTCAGTGAGAGTGCCGAGTATTTGAATAACATAAGTGCCATTTCAACACATATAATAAATTCAATTATTTACAAGCTTCACATAGATCAACACTCAGGCCTCGTGAAACATGGTGCGAGCTGCTGCTATTGTAATAAATATAGTAACTCTTTGGGGTATATTGAAATTGTCAGGAAGCATTAATTGCAAATACAAGCACTGGTGTCTGAAACAATGGATATCTGTGCAGACACCACTTAGAGCTGTGCAGCCAACCACTCCACCGAGACTTACAGGAACAATATTAAAATATCTGAGGCTGACAGGTTGAAAGGCTGGTCTGAGTGGGGTAAAACCAGGTCCAGCATTTGCAAGTCGAGCAGGAATTTTGCTTCAGCATGCGTTAAACAAAGATCTCTTGGAGATCCAGGAAGGGGCATTCCTTGATGTTTGGTAATAAATGTGGAATGGTACTTGTGACATTTCAAAGTTTCAGTGTTTCAATCCGTGTCTGGAATTCACTTTCAGGCTCCTTTTTACTCTTGTTTCGTTGGCAAGCTTCTTGGGAATCTCTGTCACTTGGTTTTCATTCTCTTATCTGAATTTTCTTCCTTCTGTGTATTGTCTTTTCCTTCTTTCCTTTTGCTTCTTATTTTGGTCCCGAGGCTTTTCTCTTTTCAAATCATATCTGCGGTCATTTTTCTCTTTCTCTATATTTCTTTCTTATGTCTTATTTTCTTTTTGTTGCTTACTTTCTCTCTCTTCAATTGTTTTTGTCTAGGTTTTCTTTGTTTCCGCCAGGTTTTCTCTCAGCCTGTTACTCTGTGCCTACTCAAATGTCTGTCAGCAATGGGACAATTAACCAACCTGCAGCAAAGCTTGTATAGATAGCCTGAGGCAACTGAAAGAGATCAGGAGATAAGGGCGCAGATATCTCAATCTTAGAACTCTCATAAAAATAGGAGAGCTTCATATTATCATAATATAATAGTCCTTGCATTTGATATAGTACCTTATCATGTCTTTGAGGTGTCTCAAAGCGCTTCAAAGAATATATTGTAAAGTGTAGTGACTGTATATTTTGTAGGCGAAATACGGCAGCCAATTGCGCACAGTTGTGTCCCACAAACAGTCTTGGATAGAGTGACCAAATTATTATTATTTTTTATTTTATTTTGGAAGGGACTAGTACCCCGGAAAAGCTTAGTGGTTAGAGCACTCGCCTCGCGAGCATTCAATTCACGGGCAGGCGAAACGTTGGGCAAGTTTCCTTACTCCACACGCCTCTGTTCACCTAGCAGTAAATAGGAACCCGGTTGCTGGTCGATTGGCAGATCGCTTTTCTGGGATAATAATTGCTTCAAAAAAATAATAATATATTAAAAGGATCGTAGGAATCTAATCTCGTAGTCTGGAGTTTAATGTTTGAATAACTCTTGTGCATGAAGAGGTTTCTTCCAACCTTCCCCTTGATTCTCCCAGGGACTCTCTTGAGTTCACATCCAGTTATTACTGATTTACTGACCAACTGGACTCATCTTTCACTTATTATCCTCCCAAATCCTTTCAGAATTTTGACGACCTTCATTAGATCTTCTCTTAACCTTCCCTGGATCTGTTTGGCTGAGTTTGGCTCCAGGCGATGACTTTAGCCTCTGAACCAACTGAGATTTGATGGGATGTGCTTTGCACTGGAGCTTCAAGACAGAAATCCATTTCGCCATGTCGGATCGTTTAATTTATCCTTTGACTCTAACTACATGTGACTGAACAGAATATTTTTGACATTCCTTTTTGTTCAAAAGGCTAATTTGAGCTTGTTTTTCCACCCTGAGAAAATTTTGTGAATCTTCAAACAAATGACCGCATGGTGTTTCCTCACCCTAACACTGTCAACTCTACTCTTCCTCACACTCTGACCACTCTGGCTCTCCCTTCCTCCTTCCCTCCCTCTTTCAACAACAATAATAGCAACAGCGTGCATTCACATGGTGCCCCTCACGCAGGGTAGCGTCTGATAGCATTACCTAAAAACTTCTTTTTCAATGCACCTTTGGCCACCTCTTCCCGACCAACTATCTTCCACCCGGCATGACTTCCACTCCATCTCTGTCTAACCCTCTGAGACGTCCTCCTATATAAAAGAGCTATAAGTGCAAATTGCTGTTGTTGTAATCTAATGGATCGAGAAGCCTCTTTGGAGGGCAGCATTGCAAGTAGAAATAGTGATGATGTTTCGTCTCTAATGGAATTTCCAGCTAATAACCAGTTACTTTGATATTATACCGTGGTAACCAGTGCCTTGGGATGTCCTCCTGGCATGAAAGCCGTTATATAAATGTAAATTTATATTGTATGCGTCAGCTGGAATTTCTGCCTTCTCTTTTCAACATTCTGTGCACAAGCAACAAGCACCAAAATCATGTGTGTTAGTCATTTAACATGTGTATTAGATCATTGACCACGGAATACACAGTCACTTTACAGTACACCCTGTGAAGCACTTTAAGATGGCCCTCCTGATGTGAAGAGCACTATATCTGGTGTAAAAACTATCATTATCAATAACATTATTAAAGAAATGGTCATGCAGTCGGCTTCTATTATATTTAAAAATATTTTAAAATGTTCCGATCAAAATTACCAGAGCATGAAAGTTTCACGAGAGAGCCTTGTAGGATTCACAACCATCACATTATACAACTCTTTAAAGTCTCCCCCATTTACAGTGCCAATTCACTGGCAAATGTGCAGTTTAAAGACATTAAAATCACTAGCCTTCTGTTAAATACATGAGAACTGACAATATTGACACTTGCAGTGATGCTAATCTAGTTTATGATGGCCCCAGCTCTCTCTGTAACAGTTTGCTCTGTTGGCTTATGGTCCTCTAATGGCTTTGAAATAGCCTTGTAGCACACTCTCTGTTGCCTATTACTCTATATGGCACCTTTCAGATCACTCCCATTTCTATGGTAATAGAGCTCAATATGAGCTTTGTAACTTTGTCAGTGCCCATCACTGCATAATATCGAAGCTTGCCCAGGATGCCACCATATCAGGGTATAGTTGACCTCCCACAATATATCAACACAAGCTGCACTAATGCATTTCATTCACAGTTACATTTCAATCCCATGGCAGAGGCAAAACAGACAGGACAAAATTCATACATTTTAAACAAGTCTGTATATTAAAAAAAACATTATTTTTTCATTTCAGGCAATAAAGTGCAACAGATACGGTTCCAGGTTAATCAGAGTATGGAATGGAACTGAACAAGAATGTCAGACAAATGCATATGGGAACCTGATTAAACAGGAGAAGCAAACATTTGTATTAGATTTGGAAAGACAGTGAAATATTTAATTATCTTCCAAAGAACATAGCAGGGTGGTGAGAGTATGCAGGGTAAATAGTGTGGGTTGAATTTCAAAGTGTGCAATAGGGCTGTAGAGAAGGTAGCTAACATGAGATCTTTCCAGCTGTATAAGTGTAAAGTAGCACACGTCTGTAAGAATCATTGTTGTTCATATTGTGTGTAAACACCTATCATGATTGATAACTCATCCACCAGTGGAGCTTGATGTGTGGTGTGGACTGCGGGACTTATGGAGATAATGATAATAAGTATAATACTGACTTGCATTATATATGGCACATTTCATGCTCAAAGGCCTTCATCAAATAAAACTGATTAGAAATGAAAGCAAATGCTGTTATATTGGCAAACATGTGTGACAAATTTTATTTGGGGGATTATTGGCCAGGACAGCAGGAGAAACTCCCTTCTCTTTTCAAATAGAGCCAGGGGATCTTTAACATATAAAGACAGGACCTCGGTTTAATGTCTCATCGGAACGATGGCATCTTCCACACTGAAGTGGTCCAACAACACTGTATTGGAGTATCAGTCTAGACTATGTGAAGTCAAAGTCCTGATGTGAAGCTTGAACCCACATCCTGCTGACTTAGCTGGGCTAACACATCGCCAGCAACATCACACAAGCAATACAATTGAAGAAGAAGAAGAAGAAGAAGAAGAAGAAGAGGGCAATGAAAGGAAGATAGATAGAACAGATGAACAAAAAATACAGCCTCAATGTGAAAATGGGTAAGTGTATATGGGCTGAGATCTAGGTTATCTTTGAGACTAGATGGTGCTTTCATTTCCCCCAACCCTCTCTGCCCACCGTATAAATTAGATTACATAAAATAAAAAGAAAAGGTGGTGTTCAATCTATTGTAAGGTACCTTCTGAAGTGTGCAATAGGTACGTGCAGAGAATACACAATTCAAATCATTCAGCTGAAGCTGTTTCACAAGTTCCTGTGCTCGGCCCTGCTTTCCATTTAATAAAGAACTTGCCACATTCACTTGCAACTGATCCATTTACAACCGTTCAAAGTGATGATGGCCGCCACATTCCTGCTGAAATGCTTTCCGTTACATGCAGGCTGGAGTGTTTTGCTGCTGTTGTAATGTTGCAGTCCTTCTTCAAACAAGTGCAGTAACGAGAGCGAGAGACCTGACGTGCTGCATTGCCTGATATGCTGATGCCAGAATGAATCATGCCATCTTGCTTGAGTTATAAAACTTAACTACTGAATATTTAGAGTGAAACATCAAATAGCATCAGATAAAGTAGTGTGTGTCCCAAGCCTCCACCTAGCCGGGCTTCCTCAGGGCAAAATGCGAGAGCACATCTAATTCTTTTATCTCCCTGAGGAAATTTGCAAAGGTTTAGTCAATTTTCTGTTTTATTCTAAATCCACATGTTAGAAATACCAGAATGTCTTTTGATCCAGTACATTTGGGGGTTTATCCAGTTGCATGTCCTCATCATACAATGGATTTTGCTGGTTAAACGTGGAATATTAATCTTGGATTAAACGCTGTGGAAATGATTGGTGGTTTTTACATTAAAGCTGGCTATTGCGGTTAATTCTGCACTAATGAAGAATTGGCCACTGTAGTATTGTTGGCTAAGAAAAAAAATGAAAATCCAACTGTATCATTAAAATGAAAGATTTAAAACATAAAAGGAGATGGCATTATGATTTATTGGTCTACATTATTGTTATAATTTGCAAATATCAGTCACTCGATCTTTGAAAGCATAATCAACTGGAAAATTAGATGTATGAAATGGGATTTGAATTAATTAGATGTTTTATGTTGTACACGTACAGGTGGCTCAAACACTGGAGCAGCCCTAATGGATCAGACCCTTAGATTTGAATCACTCAATATTGACACACGACACTTCATTCCTAGACTGATAAACTCTTGTTCCAGATAATATTTTGGAAGAAGAATAAATCATAGAGGTAAGGACAAAGTGCAGCAAGAGTGCCACCGAAGGCAGTGGATATTTACTTATCAAATTTGATTAGAGTCTCTTTGGAGTCATATAATTTTCTGCTTGGATTACTCACTGTACAGCTTTTTTTTTGTGTCTCGCTGAAGAGAATGAATTGAGAAGACGAATATTCACAGATACGACAATAATAATAATCCTTGGATTTGGTAATCCTTGCACTGGCCTGCTTCACCCCACTATGGGTGGGTCCAGTATTCAGCTAGTTTTTAATCACCACTTCAGAGTCCCTGTCTTGTACCTTCCTCTGTACTTTCAAAACTCACCCTTAGCCCTAACTCTTTGACCACACCTACCAGCACCTTTCCTCTCCCCCCCCCCTCCGAAAAAAAGAAATTCAATCAGTTGTGTGAAGTGCTTTGAAACACCTTCCTGATATGAAAGGCGCTATATAAATGTAAATTATTGGGTCCTCGGCTGGTCTCGGCTGTCTGGCAATTTATTTAAACGGCCTAAAAAGGAAACCTTGAGTGCTTAAAAGCCTTGAGGTAGAGTCAGCTGCTTGGCAGATAATACCGTAAACTGCATGGCCCTTAAACTGCATGATGATGAGGGGAGTAGGTGTTGGGGGAAACGTGATTACCCTGAGAGTAGTGAGACGGTCCTCAGCCAGACACAAGGTCTGCCTTGTGCAGATACCGCCCAGGTCATTGTTGTCGACTGTTGACCTGTGTGAGGAGCTCAGAGCCTCCCTGAGTTGAGATACAAGGGGTACGTTGGCTGTTAAACTAACTGCTGCGTTTACCTTCTGGGCTGCTTAACAAGTGACACGCCTGGCCTGTGCTAGCCTTCCATCTCTCAGTGTGTCAGTCAAACAACCAGTGCATTTGTCGAGAGACTGAGCTCATGGGAAAGCCTTCCAGTGACCCAACAAGTGCAGAAGGTTCTGTTTTAACATTTCTAAATGCAGTGGCAGCAATAGACAAGCTTCAAGCAGCAACAGAGAGCAGTGAAGCTTTCCAGAGCCTGGCTGTGTGTTTATGGGTCTGTAAAATGACTCAAGTCTACATAATTCTACATTAAATATGTAGCCATTGGAGACAATTTTTTATTAAACCTACAGAAATGTTGGGTAAAACCCTTCGATAATGCATTTCTTATGAATAATGAACACATAGATATTCAGCTCCACAAATAAATCCCTGATACACTCAATAATAATAATCCTGATATTTGATATTTGGTTCCTCTTTGTGAATATAACAAACACTGGCAACAACAACAACAATTTTACATTTATACAGCACCTTTCGCGTCAAGAGGGCTTCACAATGTGCTTCACAAGGCCGACTGGGAGTTCGCGTTGGGATGTTTCTGAGTCAGAGGGTTGTGGGTTCAAGCCCCACCTTGAGACATTGCATTGTGCATCGCATTGTGTGAAACAATATCCTTTGAATGAGACTCAGTTTAAACCAAAGTCCCACTTATTTATTCAGGCAGGTGTTAAAGAACTCATGGACAACTCGAAAAGAGTTCAGCGATTTCTCCCAGGGTTCTGACTAACAATCCCCTGAGTAAAATTGGTTGTTCGTTTCATGGCTGTTTGTGGGACATTGAGCTGCTGTGTTTGCCCAGNAAAAAACGTCACTCCATTTCACAGTAAATGCTGCAAAGCGCTTTGGGACGTCCTCCCAACATGAAAGGCGCTAGACCAAATTAAAGAATTATTATTTATTTGTATTATTGTTTTGTAAGGAAAGTATAGCAGAGAATAAGCCATGAGAGGTTATTCTTATCCTGACTCTTCCTTTCCTCTCATGAGGCAGCATCATGTGGACATGGAGTTTTTCCACTTTTACCAGGCCAGGCAATTTTTAGTTTTAATTGAATAACAACCCATCGCAGCACTGCTGTGCTGGGTTTGAGCTGAGTGGAGAAAGCTTGTTAAAGCATGATGGCTTAGCTGAATGGTTCCTATACAGGAAGATCTCTAGTTACTCATTGGGTCGCTGTATCCAGTCAAATCAGAGCTGGAAGTAATGTTCAGGACAACTGCTGGAAACCGCTACCATCAATGATAGAAGAACACTCATGTGTGCTGTGTGGAAGAATTAAACAGGTTCATTGTGAAAGCAGGTCACATAACTTTCAGACTGGAGAGATTTTTATTCGCATCAGCAACTTGTGCCGTGACTTTTTGTTTAGTTGCTTAACTTTTATTTGAAATTCAACTCCATTGAAATTATTTGCGCAGTCACATAATAATAATAACAATAATGAAATAATCCTAATAATAATCCTCACCGGAAGTATTTCTAATCATAATCCTTGCATTTGATAAAGTGCCTTTCACATCGGGAAGATGTCTCAAAGGGTTTTGTGGGATTTAATGTGAAGTGCAGTGACTATGTATTTGTCTTTTGTCTTTTGTCAAGTGCTTTGACACATCATCTTGACCAGGCGTGAAAGGCGTAATATAATGTAAATTGTATTGTAGTGTAAGCGAACATGGGAGACAATTTGCACACAGCAATGTATCACAAACAGATATAAATAGAAGCATCATTTAATAATAATGGTGTTAGGAACAGTAATAATAGTAATGCTGGAGGATTCACCAATGGCTGAAAATACTATATAATACTATATATATACTGTATAAATACTGATTTATATTCAACAATACCAACTGGTCACGTTTGATCATACGATACGCATCATTTCCTACACTACCTCAGGACTGTGAAACTCCTTCTCTCTTTCAGCCTTATCTCTCTCCTATGGTCTACAAGTCATTAAAACACAAGCTTGGGTGAGATAGATAAAACCCTAGCACGGCCGAGATAACAGGGGGTAAATTTGAAATGTGGCATAGCACATATGGTGTGATAATTAGCACAGCCAGTCAGTTTGCGGCACTCTCAGCTCAGAGTCAGATGAGGGGACTTTGAACTCACAGCCGAGGCTGACGCACTGATAGAATGTTAAGGAAGTGTTGCACTGTTAGAGGTGACCATACGCCTTCTGAAGAGACGTTAAACTGAGGTCCTGTCTGCCTGCTTGGGTGGACGTTAAGGATCCTATTTGAAAACAAAGGGAATTTTTCCCTGTGTCCTGGCCAACAATCACCCAGCGAGGAAAAAAAAAGGTCTCAAATGGTCATGGCTGTTTATGGGACATTGTTGCCGCAATGCACAGTCACTACACTTTACAGTAAGTCCTATGGCGTGCTTTGAACCATCCTCCCCACGTGAAAGGAGCTATACTAAATGCACGGATTATTATTATCCAGGATATAGTTTTCTTAACTCTGTTTTCAACATCAGTAATTTCCTTTATTACTCTCAACAAATAAACAAACAACAATAAGAATTCATTTATAGAGCGCCTTTCACGTCGGGAGGACGTCCCAAGGCACTGGACAGTTGGGTCGGTGGGAGGTGTTTGTGTTTGCGGGATGTGAAATTAGTAGCACTACTTACAACATTTTTATTTAGCTATAAAATGCAAATACTCTAAATTGAATCTTTGTATTTCTGAACTAATTGCTAAAACCACATTGTTTTATATCGACTCTCTGATTTCCAGATCAAATGCAAGTGTCAATTGGTCGTAGAGAAAGATTTGAGTTATTTTCTCCCAACAAAGAAACCTCAGACAATGAGGACCAATAAACAGCGACAGAATTCTTCATTAAGGAAATGGAAGTACATCAGGATGACTTTTTAGAACATTGCTATTCACCAGGTCAGGCTCTGTAAGTACAGTACCAATACAGTTTTTACTGTTTGATAGTGAAATGCTTGTGCTGTCATTGCCAGAATGTGACTGGCTTTAAAAACAAGGAGAGGCTGACATCATAACACCATCATTTGTAAAATGTTCATTTCAGAATTCACAGAATCATGAAACATTTACAGCACTGAGGACCATCTGGCCTATCATATCTATGATGATATTAGCTCCCACTCCAAAATGCATCTATCTACTCTTAGCCCATTCTTCTGCTCTTTTTTCATGCCCTTTAATATTATTTTGCTACAACTAATTGTTCTATTCCCTTTTGAGCCAAATGTTCTTATGGACTCAACTCCAGTAGCTTTTCCGACCATTTGTATAAAAGTATTTTGCATTCCAACAAGGTTGGGGGGAAAAAATTCTTCGAACCCCCCACCTTTCTTACTCCTGGTGGTAAAACACAATATTTGGCATGGGTTTACCGAAATGATGATCAGTGGAAGTATTTTTTTTACTACCCCCATTGCTGTGCACAAATTTGCATTTGCCTACAAAATACACAGCCGTTTACAGTAGATCCTTTGAAGCACTGTGAGATGTCCTCCCGATACGAATGGTGCTAGATCAAACACAAGGATTATTAGTTATTATTACTACCAATGAAAATTATTAAACAAATTAATATATCACAATCAAGATTTTGATGTTGCGGGTTAAAATTGTGATGTTTGTAGCAAGATTTGCAAATAGTAATTCTAATGCCTATTTAATCCACCCTTTTTCCTTTGGGAAGCTCATCTGTAATGTGAAACATCTGATGCTATTCTACCATTGTGTTGTGATTGAAATTGTTTCAGGTGTCCTGTAGTTTTCAAAGACTCTGGATAATTCCCAGTGGTTTCTGAATCACTGGGGTGCTATGCCTGAGGGGATTTAGTACATGTGCCAAAGCAACATCTCTCTCTACATAACGTCGGCATAATCGGGTTATTCCCTGTGGGAATCACTTCCACCATCAACTTAATGAAATGAATTCCACTCACACCCAAAGGTAGGCAGAATAATGCATCTCAATTGCAAGTTCAGCATGTACAGGAATGTCAGCCTAGACTGTGAGTGCAAAGTGCTGATGTGTGCTTTAAACCCACAACCTTCTGACTCGGAGGTGAGAGTGCTACCAGTGGATCCATGCTGCAAAGTTACCCAATGAACACTTGAAGTCAAAGCATAAGTTTGGGTTATGTCTGATATTGGGCACTGATGGACGATCAGTTCTGAAGTCCTACATTTCAGTGACATGTCAGTTCTATTGTACAATCGCGGAAGTCAGGTGAAGATACAAGATTTATTTTGCGGGACATGACCAAGGTTAAAACTACTGGAGAGAAGACAAAATAAGTCAAGTAATAGTGGTTAGGTCAGGACCCACTTGGGTTTTAAACTAATGCAGACCACTTTGTACAAATCCATATCATAACTCTTATCATTGCACCGATGTGTTTAGTCTCAAACTCACTTCTTCTCTCCCAACAGCTAACGTGCACTGTGAACAGACATCTTTCAGCACATCAAGAGGAAACTTCGGCACAATAATTCTAGGCAGCAGATGGCATTTATGTTGTGAAATCTGGCAAGAAATCGCATTTTGTGCGAAAGATATTCATAGTGGGCTGAGCCCGAGTCTGAACCTTCCCTGTAGAACAGTTTGTGCTCCTTTTGTGACAATATTAACAGGCACATGAACTGTGATATAAATAATGGGATTAATGAGGACCTCCTAGTAATTAAATGGCAGAAGGTGAGCAGGTGAATATAGTAGCTGGTATGAAACTGTGCTCCATTCACCAGGCAGGCTCCAGGTTCAAGTCCAGCTCATGACTGTGCAGAATTGTGCAACTGACCTCACTCCCACTGAATTAGGGAAAAGAATGGTCAAGGTTTAAGTGTTGGCCTGGCTCAACTGGTAGCACTCTTGCCTCTGTGTCAGAAGGTTATGGGTTCAAACCACGTCAGAAACTTTGAGCTCATAGTCTATGTTGCCAAGTCAATGCTGGGGGAGTGCTGCAATGTCGGAGGTGTCGTCATTAAGATGAGACCTAAAACCGAGGTCCAGTCTGCTTGGTCAGATGGATGCTAAATATCCCATGCGGCATTAATCAAAAAGAGATGGGAGTTTTTGGGGCCAACTTTCACATGTATGCGGATGACACCTAACTGTATCTCTTTGCCTCCACTCTTGACTCCAGGAACAATGCTATCCTCAACTATTCTTTCTACCCCACATCTATGTCATGACCCGCTCTGCCTTCCCCCACCTCGCAACATCGCCCGGCTCCACCACTGTCTCACACCGCAGCATTCATAACATCTAGGCTTGACTATGCAAACTCCCTGCTTGTCAGCCTCCCCGCCTCACCCCCTCCCTTGTCTCCTTCAAGACAAATCTCAAGACCATCCTCTTAGACTGTACTTGGAACCCTCCTTCACACCTGCCCTCCACCCTCCCCAATCCCAAACCCCAGCTCATGTCTGAAACACTGACCATCCAGCCTCTTGGGACATCCTCCTGATGTGAAATCCGCTATACAAATGTAATTTTGTTGTTGTTGTTGTTGTTGTTGTTGTTTACAGTAAATCCTGTGAAGTGCTTTGAGCCATCCTCCTGCTGTGAAAGGATCTATATGAAATGCAAGGATTACTGTCAGTATTTGTTTATTTCTGCTAATACTCCCTATTCTCCCTATTCTCACTGAGCAAATGGTACTCCAGGACAATTGTCAAGATAACAGCACTTCTGTTCCAGGGACCCAGCATACTACTCCTACTACTACTACTAATAATGAAAAATAACATCACAATAATCTGGGACTCACAACTCCATACAGAACCAACTAGATTGTATTATTGATGTGGCAATCCCAAGTGATTACAACGTAAGAAATAAGGAACTAGTTAAGGAAATTTATCGATCTACAATAGAATGCAGACGTATGTGCCACTATGAAACAAATACAGTTCATATAATCATCGGTACAACTGGAACTGTTAATAAGACTTCAGAAATAGTGTGACAAAATATCCAGTGAACGAAAATATCAACTTCTGCAAAAAAAAAGGTTGTTTTAGGAAGTTCATCCACACTCAGAAAAGTGGAGTCCTGTAGCTGATTGGTTAGAGCACTCACCTCACGAAAGAGAGGACCTGGGTTCTATTCCCAGCAGTCCGAAACGTTCGGCAAGTTTCCTTACTCCCACGCCTCTGCATACCTAGCAGTAAGTAGGAACCCTGTTGTTAGTCGATTTGTGGATCGTTTTTCTGGGGTTAATAATCCCTTAAAATAAATAATAATAATAATAATTTGGTTACTTAGTCCACGACTGTTTGTGGGAGAGCGCTGTGTGCAACTGGCTGCCGCATTTTGCCCACAAAATATACAGTCAATTCACTTTACAGTATATTCTGTGAAGCACTTTGAGACGTCTCGAAAACTTGATAAGGCGTTATCTCAAATGCAAGGATTATTATTATTATTATCATAACATGCATTCATATATAACTTAGCAGTGTTATTGTTCTGGCTGACCCATCACTGAACACCATTCAGAAACCACGGAGTGATTTAAACTGTAATAACTTAATATTAATAATAATAATTCTTGTTTTTGTCACAGTGTCTCAAAGTAAAGTGTAGTGACTGTGTATTTGTAGGTAGCATGAAATCACTAAGTAAACTCAGCTTTACTGGCACCAAACCAAGGAACAAACCCTATTAAACTGATGAAATCAGATCAGATCTATGGCTTGAATTTACATTCATTCATTACTATTTTTGTGTCTCAAATCAGCAGCTTCTTCCTGTTCACACAAAGCATCTCTTCTTACTGTCTCCTTATTCCTCTCCCTATCAGATATTCATGTTGTGGTGCTTCCAATTGTTTATCTGCCTTTTGTTAGCTCTCCTGCTTCCCCTGTCTCCTGTCCTTTTCGTTGCATTAATTTATCTCCTTCTGCCTGACAAATGATCAACTTCTGCACATCTCTCACCCAGTGGCCCAGGATGCAGACAATGTGGTTAATTAAGTTCCATAAACCCATGCCCTTGTGTTTTGAGAGGGTCAGATTAAGGAGTTATGAATTCTATACGAACTGAACTGAAAAATGAGCATATTCAACACAAGGGAAGCCAAGGCAGCAAAGTTATCAGCCCGGTCGGTAACAGGGAAAGATCCTAACAGACTCTCCCTTTGGAAAAGCTCCTGTTAATTCGGTCATTGCAGCTCTTTGACATTTTTCCATGAAACCAATGAGAGACTCATTTGGTTTGTTTTATTCTTATCCTCCATTGCCTAATTTTCAATTCAAATTGATTGTGTTTCCTTTAATGCAGATGAACGCTGATTTCAACAGGCATGTACAGACTGCCAAACACACAATACCACTGTCTTGTACTAATTGGTTTGGGGGCAAGTTCGTACAGTCTGAGACTGACTCTTGGGCTCTTTGATTGCTCAACACTGCCATTAATCTGCATGTAAGTGAGCAATAGCATAATAATAATAATCATGGGGTTAAGCCTGATCTGTGGTGCATATCAGAGACTTTGTCGGTGTTTGACTTTTTTTAAAACTTAGATCTGAGGATTGGAGGGTGTTAACTATTTATCTGCTGTAACTGTACCGAGAAGAGCAACTGTGACGAAAGCCATTGAGGCACATGTATTAATGTTATTACTATTATTATTTATTATGATTAAGTTGTCTTTATTCAGCCACATTCCCATGGATTACTGAGTCCTTCTGTGATAAATATCAACACAAAATCTAAAACAAGATAGCATACTTTCATTTTTCAAGTTGTGACAATATACTTCCTTTTCCTCCCGAAAGTGTTTGGAAGTGTTAGTTAACGTGATGCGATTCTGCCTATGTTTAGAGCTTTTTAAAAGAAATATATATTTTCCTGGCAACCACTCAGGGTTGTAATTGCATTTTCCATCTCAATGATCAGCACAACCAACACAGAACCAGAGAGAAAAATATCCCTCATTCTTTTTCTCATTGCAGTCCTGACTAAATTATCAGGGACTGACCCGTTACTCGTGTAATATCCTACAAAAACATCTATGGAGAAGGAATAGGCCAACTGAGGTGTTTAATTACTATTACGTTAACTTTTAAGAAACTTTTAAAGATTGCCTGAACCTGGTAAGGGTAGCTAAGGTTTAAAAACTGATGTGTTCCTCAGGTTTTTCTAAGATTTCGTTCAGAAATGAGAACCATACAAGCCTGATACTGAACATCTGTTCCTGTCAATGTTTCCTTAGAAAGCACCTTATAGGGGGACAGTATATAAGATTGTAAATCGGATTGAGCAAATAAAAGGTGGGAATTCTGGAAGGATGAGATCAAATGGGATGAGTTATTCATCTGAACCAGTCTTGTGATCGTATCCTGCATGTAAAGCTTTACTGATCAGTGCTCAGGCTGGACTTGCTGTATTGCGGGCAGGATTTAGCTTTTGCAAAGACAACAAATTACATTTGCATAGCACCTTTCACGTTGGGAGGACATCCCACGTTGTTGGACAGTCAAGGATTTGCACCCGAGCTAGGGATTGGGATCATGAGGGATGGAGGGCGGCGAGGATGTGTTTGAAGTCGGAGAAGCTATTGAAGGGCTGTTAATAAAGAAGGAAAGTTTTATTTGTAAGTGGAAAAATCATATACAGTGGATTTTTGCTTTGTTACCATGATGGAGGGAGTGTTTTGAAAAGAATCTGGTGTTTTGTGGATCAGCACAGGTTAGTTCATACAGAAGACGTATCGCAGTGAGTGAAATGCCAATAGCCAGTGGGAGGCAGTTGCTGAATCAGAGACTTGAGTCCAAAGCAGGAAGCAACACTTTTAAGGGGGCAAAATTCCTGTGAAATGTATCTCTGACCTTGAGTGGAATCGAATAAAAAAGCTACAGAACATCAATCTGAGATTATTGCTGCATTCCTGTGGTGATGTTCCTATGGTCAGGGCAGGATCGGAGTCACAGAGCATTTGATGATTTATGTCAGTACTTATCTCCATAACCTTGAATTCCATTCAGAACCAGGTGCTTGTCCAACGCCTTTTTTAAAAAAAACAGAATGATGAGTGGTTACAAAGCTGTTCATAAATAGATGAAGCGAAGGTAGAACAATTGTCTAGATTTTCATACCTTTCCATTATTATCACACAGCACACCTAATCTTAAGGAGCTCAGTGGCCCAACGCCTTTCCCCTTCCCATCTAACTCTTCAAACCTGATGTGGGAGAGAGATAATGGAACCAGTTCTTGTGGACTAACACACGTTATTCCAAACAACATCAGTGCACTTTCCTTTAATGTTACTCCCTTAGGAATACAGTTGTTCCCATTCTACTTATTCTCTGGACAGCCATGTGGCTCTCAATATAAACACTTTACGTATCAACACAAATATCCACATATACATGTGTGATCAGATGGTAACTTGCATTTCAAAGTCATGCAAGAAACATCTATTTGTTTAGGGTGCAATCCAATTGTTTTCTCCAGTGAGGAACTCAAGAAAGTCAAGATGACTTGGTGCTTGTGAGCAGCTAAATACATTTGAGATAAACTTAGAAAAGTGGTGAAAAACAGATTGAAAATTAATCTTCTCCTTGATTCCCATTACTAAGGTATCATTCCAATTATTATTGTAGAACTCATCAATTTGCCAAATTCTAGATGCTCTAAAATGCTACACATAAATACAACAATTTCTGATGGACTATCTCCCCATTAATGTATCACTTTTGATGGGTTTTCTAAAAGCATCACATAAAATCCCATCCTCAACTTCCCTGGAGTTAAATTTCAAATGAATTCAAAGCTGATCATCCTATCGCAAATATTAAGTAATCCACTGTACAGCAGCAGGTATAATTTATAGCAGCACAGCAATCTCTGGAATTTGTTCGATTACATTGTTCAATAAATCAGACGTAATCCAGCTAATACATTATTAACTCTGTTAAAATAATCTCATTAAATCTTCATTGTTTTACAATACAATCAGAACAGTTGCCCGCTTAACCATGTGCTAAAGGGGTTTTGACGTCAGATATTATTGATAAATATGGCAGATGTTAACTTGCAGAACCCAGATATCTTATTGATGGCTAAATCCATAAACACATGCTACCTTAAATAAGATATTTAACTTTATTACCACAGTAGATCAATCCTTGTACTCATTTACACTGAGATAACCAGTTGGTTCTCTTTCAAATCCATGAATTCCTCCTTTTTATTTGATCTCGTTGATTTTGTTATGGTGACTGTCTCTGCAGCATCAGAGGATTTGACCTTTAAGTAGGAAAGGTAAACTATTGGGTTTGTGAGGAGATGTGATCACCATTTACAATGAAATACTCAATGTTTCCCTCAGCCCATTTGGAGGCAGCTGTCATCTTTATTAGATAGTAGTGGGAATTATGTTGTCTAGACAGCCCATTTACTGAATGAATTCAAATTACAGTGCAACTAACTCAGCAGACACTGGAGGTAACCTCGATATTTATTTGGTTCCACTCTGAATCAATGCCTTGGGACGTCCTCCTGATGTGCAGGCTCCATACAAATGTGATTTGTTCTTCTTGTTGGTGATATAAAATAAGATAAATTATGTAAAGCTTTAGCAAATTGGTGTTCAGGAATTCTATCACAATAGATTGATCATGAAGCTAAAATGAATGACAAACGGAATGTATTCTGCTGATGGCATTTAGTTCTCAGCAGATATATTCATCGGTTGAGAAAATAGAATTTGCTTTCAATAACCCATAATTGCATTGACTGGAGTGGGTGGGAATTCATCTTTTACCTTGTGGGATCAGTTCTATTTGCAAATAAACACATCGCAACATTGCTCAAAGGGCTCAGAATCCACCAGTTTTTACTTCCAGATGTTACACAGAATTCAAACATCTTGCTCACAAGATGGGAGGTCTCAGAGGAGGTAAGCAAAAACCTAGAAGTGACAATTCAGGATAACATGGGTTTTTCAGTCCTCAAGACTTGTGGACAACCTGAAGTTGATGAATGCTTCCAGGCTAGCGATCTGATTTTAATTATCCCAATCGCTAAAATGGAAGATATTTGCTTGGATTATTCAAGTGTATCTTTTTAATTTAGATTCCATAGAGGGTGCCTCACAACACTGCAGGGTTACTTTGCCTTCACTCGTGTTGCTGAATAAAACAGAATAGATAGATATATAGTCAAACCTGTCATATATTTAATCAAATTACATTTGCATAGTGCCTTTCCCGTCAGGAGCACATCCCAAGGCGCTGAACAGTCAGAGATTTGGACCCAAGCAGAGGATTGGAATCGAGGGGGTGGAAGTGGGGCGGGTTGAGGGCAGGGAGGCATGGACGGTGTCCATAGGCTTGGTTAAAGAGGAGGATCTTGAAACGTGCCTCGAAAGAGGCAAGGGAGGGAGAAAGTCAAAAGGACTGTGGGATGGAGTTCCAAAGGATGGAGGCAGAGAGGTTGATGGTCTGACCACCGATGGTGGGGTAGGCTGGCCTGGGGACGTGGAGCAGGCCAGAGCCTGCTGAGCGGAGGGAGCCGACAGATTGATATGGAGTCAGCAGGTCACAGAGGAGGAAGGAGCAAGGCTGTAGAGTCACACAATGGGTTACTGAAAGCAAATTCTATTTTCTCAACTGATGAATATATTTGCTGAGATGGAGAGATGGCTGATGGTGGATTATCTTAGTAGGAAATGCATGAAAGATACAGAGCCATCTGAGAAGCATTTTGGGAGTTACTCAGTAAACAGAAACTATTCTGGGGACAGGTGTGATGAACAGTGAATCTTCCATGTCTAACTCTTTCAATTACAAGCTCAGCTAATGACTAATTCTCCATTTACGCAGTCAGGAAGGAGATAATTCAGTTCAATGTGATCCCAAATGACTTTTACTGGCTTCAACTTCAATCTTCTTGAAAATCCCCAATCCAGTTCCTCGTTTGCTTAATTAAATAACATTGAAGGAGCAGGATTTGAACGTTTTAAAATATAAAAGTGAAGAAATGGAATATATCACCAGTTGTGGAAGGCAGGAATACCATGCGGAGGAGAGGCCAAAATTAATTAAGTCTTAAGCCTGGCTCCTGAATGTAACTAATTCCTAGTTGTGTAAAGATCCTTCAAGAAAAAAAATGAGGTTTGTTCAAACACAATGCTCTCAGCCTTTGGCACATTTACATTGAACATCGTATAATCTGTCATTGTTAGGAAAGGATACATTCTGTGTGTTACATTACCACACAATAAACTTGTGATTATGGGCTTCTTGTACCAACATGTTGAAACAAGATGAATGATAATAGAAAAGAGGGAACCGGAGTGAATTGCACTCCTAGTTATGGTTATAGACAATGGGGCTATTTGAAGTCTAAGTTTTACTTCTGCCTGATTCGACTGACCATGTATTATAGCATAGCTTTACAGCAGTGGCTTATGAATTATGAGTCTCGTTTGAAAGCCCTAGAGCTGATCACAATGCTACAATGTGTGACCAGCTGTTAGCCAGCCCTTGTTTTACTCGTTCTGTTCTTCCACGCATCCAATTTACTTTCTCGCCTTAAATTGGCTGTGTTTTTTTTCTCTCCTTGAGTGTCTAGCACCAGGAGAGAAATGTAGTCATAATATAGTAGAACTTTGTTAAAACACGCTTTATTATAATGGGGGTTGACTTATAATATGATTCGGGTCTGGACCCCGATATTTATTTACCAGAAATCCAAAGTGTGCACAAGGTGCAGGAAGCAACATCAGGAGCAAACTGATTAACCCTGAAGTCAGCCATTTTGTTGTCCACCATGCCGGCCAGTGCTTTGAAGTGTCAATATCTTTCTGACCGTTTGTGCAGTGAAGTGCTGACCAGAAAATGTGACCCATTATAGTCCTGGTTGAGATGTTAAGGACTCCCAACTACCACATTATAACCATGCTCCACTGTATTTTGGTAGGAACTGAAATAGGGGATATTTCTAGGATGATCGATCTTGCACTCTTTGTGTCTCAGTTTATTACTTCAAATCTGCCCCTCGCTCACGTTTGCTTCTCCCCCACCTTCCGCTCGGTCAGCACTCCTGATATTCCACTCCATCTTTAAATTTTACAGAGCTCCCAGCAATCAAAACTCAGCAGCCACAAAACTAGATATCTTTTATCTCCTGTAATCTTCAGTTCACTGAAGTGTATTCTCCACTGGAACGTTGCCTTATAGCATGTTGATGTATCATGTAGAACTGCTTCAATAACTCTTACAGTTATTAATCCCAGTGCTCGTGCATTATATCGTCTTGGCTGCTCATGAGATCTATTTATCTGTGGAGTGAGAATCTTTCCTGTTATTAATCTCAGTTATTGGCAGAATCATGCGCACAAATATGGACAGGCTTCATAAACAGAAATGATCCTTCCACTTATCTCTTCCTTACCCCTTTCTTCCTTTACTCGTGACAGTAACTTTGATGTGGCATAGTTAGTATAATCTTAATAGGTTTGCCAAGTCATGGGTGGAAACGATGTGAATGAAGTATTTTAATGTGACACACTTATTTATTTCTCCAGTTATAGCAGGATAGTTACAGGTCAGCCACATCCCACATACAGTATGATGATTCTGGTCAAGAGGTCAAGCACAATATCTAATTAATCCAAACACAAAGCTATTATACGTTAGAGGCTATTATATTGTATGGTTATGGATGTTCCTAGATGCAAAGGAGGCTGGAGAGAAAAATAACTAATTGTCTCCTGTTTGCTGTGATCTTGGCTCAGTTGGTAGCACTCTCGGCTCTGATTCAGAAGTTTGTGTGTTCAATCCCCATTTTGAAACTTTGTGCTCACAGTCTAGGCTGCCACTGCTATGTATGTGGGTTAATGGCAAGGAAAGATCAGTATATTGACTTGTGGTTTAACTTTAAATAATTTATTATAACTAATTTATTTATCCACTGATAAAATTGAAAACTATTAAGCATGGTGATGAGTTTCCGCGTGTGTTAGACTGTCAGCTGAACCCCACAATTTTTATTATCATATCCTGTGAAGCGTTTTGAGACACCCTCCCAATATGGAAGGATTATTATTAAAATCATAATTGCAATATGATCAGCACATCCTTGTAGAAACTCAAAACAGGGGGAAATGTACATTTGTTTTTCTCAAATGCAAACTGAACCAGGAGTGTCCCAGAATGAAATTCTTTTTGAGGCGAGAGTGATAGACAGCTCAGGTGATTGAACAATTTACTCAGTAGGATTTGGATGTACAAAATTGCCAAAGTTGCCGGACGGTCACGATGGACTGTGAAGTTTCTTCTGTTTCATTCATGATGCTCATTGCACCAGTCCAGGGAAACCTATTTCAGAAAATGGAATTGGATCTTCCTTTAATCTATTAAAGATCTCTCCATTAAACAGATGTGGCACGAAGGAAAAAGTGAATGTCAACAGGTGGTGTTCAATCGAAGCTACTTGACAGATGATTTCACTTTAATGAAGACCTGGAGAGTTAATGGCTCATTGTTATGTTGAAGAGGCTGACCTTTCGAAGCCTGGCGACTTAGCGCATAGTATAATAAGTTGCTTGTGACAGTAAATGCAGCACTTAGCTAACGAAAAATTAATTGCCTGATAAATATGTATTTTATGATCCTGATGTCTTAATGCTTCAAAAAATAAGCTCATTTCTTTCTACATCTATTTCATTCATCTATGCTAATCTACAGAGCATTCTGATGCAGAATTAAAATAAATCAAATCAAATAATTCTTGCATTTGATTTAGTACCGTTCATGCTGGGAAGGCATCTTAAACTTTTCACAGGATTTACTGTAAAGTAAACTGTATATTTTGTACGTGAAAGCGGCAGCCAATTTGAGCATTGCTGGCCAGGACCCCAGGAGAAACTGCCTTCTCTTTTTGAATAGGCAGAAGGGACTTTGATTTAATGGAGTACTCCCCCAGTTCTGTACTGGAATGTCAGTCGAGATTATCAGCTCAAAGTAACAATATGGGTTTCAACCCATCACCTTCTGCTTCGGAGGAAAGATCACTACCAAACGAGCCAGACTGACCTTGTGAGACTGAGTCAGATGAGAACCTTGACAAAGGTATACATCTTTTTGCTCTGTTACTTTGCATGTGAGAAAAAGTTTGAATGCATGTTATTTTTTTGGCATTCACCGTTCCTATCTGTGCTGCAGGCTCCTGTCCTGAATACTAATCAGTTCAAAAGGCCAATGACAGCATTAAAAATAAACTAGGAATAAAAGCATTTGGAATAGATATGTATTCTGTGAAGTAGAAAGACATTTGGAGCATTTTCTTTGATTGCCGATTATCAACAACCAAAATTAGGCCCTTTGAATTAGCACCGTATAAAATAGACCAATTATGTGCAATCAAGAATTGGCTGAGTGATTGCTTTACCTCTGAGCAATTGTCTGCAATATTCTAGAGCAGAGACTTTTCAAATACGTCAAAGCTTCTCAACATAATGATAGAATGACTGGATGTTAATCAGAACCCCTTCAGATTCAGCCGGCTAACTCATGAGGGAAGCAGGAAAGACTTGAGAAGAGATAATTGAAGATTTTTCTCAGAAGAAAGATAAGAATATTAGACTTCAATACAATGACCCATTCAATCTTTCTCATTTTGATTCAAATCGACATCTGGTTTCACACTATCAAGTCCCAGCCTCATCATGTTACATTTACCCGATTCACTGAGGTAAAAGAGCATTGGGGCTAAAATTGCACCATGTGATAATTACCATTAGTCATAATTATCACATCACATTGTTATTTGACCATGATAAAAGTATGAGGCAATCTGGCCACATCCTATTTTATAGCTACATTTTCCTTGAACAAGCATTTGATCTTACCCGTTTATAGGTCTGGTCAAGGTATTAAGGGATGTGGGGGGAAAGTGGGAAATTGGAATTGAAAGGATTAGTTGAGGTACAGATCAGCCATGATCTAATTAAATGGCGGAACAGGCTCGAGGGACTGAATGGCCTACTCCTGTTCCTATGTTCCTATAAGTCGTACCTTTATTATTAAGAAGTCATAAATAAGCACTTAAAACACTGACTTAATAATCAGTCTTTGTGAATCCGTTGCACAATCCAATCGATTAGGGTTTTGCTATATAATGAATTTGCAACAAATAATAATTTGGTGGAGCAAATTTTACATTGGGAGGATGTCCTGAAGTGTTAGGACATTGCTTAATGTCCCCAAATAGTCATGAAGTGAATGGGAGAAATCACTTCTTTTTTTTAATAGTGCCATGGAATCTTTAATGTCTGTAGGAGAAATATTTTCCAATGAGTATCATAGAATCATAGAATTATACAGCACAGAAGGAGGCCATTCGGTCCATCGTGTCTGTGCTGGCTTTGAAAAGAGCGATCCAAATCAATCCCACTCCCCCTGCACTCTCCCCATAGCCCTGCAAACTTGTACTCCCCAAATTTCTATCTACTTCTCTCTTGAAAGTTATTATCGAATCGGCTTCCACCAGCCTTTCAGGCAATGCATTCCAGATCCGAACAACTCGCTGTGTGAAAAAATTTCTACTCACCTCCCTTCTGTTTCTTTTAACAACTATTTTAAATTGGTATCCTCGGGTTACCGATCCACCCGCCAGCGGAAATAATTTCTGCTCATTCACTTAATCAAATCCCCTCATAATTTTGAAAACTTCTTTTCAGTCTCCTCTTAACCTTCTCTGCTCCAAGGAGAATAATCCCGGCTTCTCTCGCCTCTCCTGATAACTGAAGTCCCTCATTCCTGGTACCATCCTGGTAAATCTCCTTTGCACCCTCTCCAATGCCTCGATATCCTTCCTAAAGTGTGGTACCCAGAACTGAACACAGTACTCCAGCTCAGACCCAACCAATGTTTTATAAAGGTTCATCATAACTTCCTGACTTTTGTATTCTATGGCCCTAAAAATAAAGCCTAGTACCCCGTATGCTTTTTTAACAGCTTTATCTCCGTGTCCTGCCACCTTCAAAGATTTACTTATATGAACCCCCAGGTCTCTCTGTTCCTTCATCCTTTTTATGATTGTACCATCAGCTTATATCGCCTCTCCTCATTCGTCCTCCCAAAACGCATCACTTCGCATTTCTCCACATTAAACTTAATCTGCCACATGTCTGCCCATTTTACCAGTCTGTCTGTGTCCTCTTGCAGTCTGCCACAATAACAACAACTTGTACTTATATAGTGCCCTCCATGCAGGGTAGCATCTCAGAGTGCTTCATAGTGGCGGATCCTGTCTCTGAGCCGGGGGGAGCACAGTGGTGACCGTAAGCAGGGTCAAAGAGGAAAGTTTTCAGGCGGGACTTGAAAGAGGAGGAGAGAGGGGACAAGGCAGAGGGATTGAGGGAGAGCGTTCCAGTGTTTTGGGGCATAGCGGCTGAAAGCAAGACCTCCGATGGTGAGGCGGAGGGTGCGAGGGAAAAGCAGAAGGCCAGTGCGAGTCGAGTGGAGGCGCCGGGTGGTGGATTGGGTGACTGAGGAAGTCGGAGAGGTAGGGAAGTGTCAGGGAGTGAATAGATTTGAACACGAGAGTGAGGATTTTCAAGGCGATCTATTCGGTGATGGGAAGCCAGTGGAGCCTGGGCAAGAACTGGTGAGATGCGGATACGGAGTTTGGTCCGGGTCAGTATGTGGGCGCCAGTGTTTTGAATGAGCTGAATCTTGTGAATGGTGGAGCTGGGGAGACTGGCGAGGAGTGCGTTGTAATAATCCAAGTGGGAGGTGACAAATGCATGCACAAGGGTTTTGTGCTTTTGTTTTCAAATCTTTAATGCCCACCTTAGTATATCATGCACACAGCAAAGGTTGCTACTATCCTCCTCATTGTTTACTACTTTTCCTACCTTAGCATCATCTGCAAACTAGGAAACTGTACTTCCTATACCCAAGTCCAAGTCATTTATGTAGATCAAAAACAGCAGTGGTCCCAATACCGACCCCTGGGGGACACCACTGCACACTTCCTTCCAGTCAGAAAAAAAACTGGATGAAACAAAACTATTTTTAAAATATTTCTGCATTTTAAGATTAGGATTCAAATCACATGAACAGGCGGGCATTAAAGATTTGGAAAAAGAGCAGGGAAATTCTCCTATGTCCTGGCCAACAGTCTCCCCAGATAAACAACAATGACATAATTACATTTGTATCGCGGCTTTCACATGAGGAGGACGTCTCAAGGCGCTGGATAGTCAATGTTTCGGACCCAAGCTGGGGGTCGCAATCGGGAAGGTTGGAGGGCGGGGGGGAAGGGGGGCTGTTTGAAAGAGGAGGGTCTTGAGATGGGTCTTGAAGGAGGCAAGGGAGGGGGTGAGGCAGAGGGATTCCGGCATGGAGTTCCAGGGGATGGGGGCAGAGTGGCTGAAGGCTCGCTCGCCATTGGTGGGGAGGGCGAGGTGGAGGACGTGAAGCAGGCCGGAGCCCGCTGAGCGGAGGGAGCAGGCATGTTGGTAGGGGCTTAGGAGATCACAGAGGTAGGGGGGAGCGAGACCATGGAGGGCTATGAAGGTGAGGACCAGGATCTTGAACCGTATCCTCTGTGTGATGGGAAGCCAACTGAGTCGGGCGATGATGGAGGTGATAGGGTCACAGAGCCTGGTGAGGGAGAGAACACAGGCTGCAGAGTTCTGAATGATCTGAAGCCTGTGGAGGGAGGAGTTGGAGTGGCCGACAAGCAGAGAGTTTGCATAGTCGAGCCTCAATGTATGAGGGTTTTGGCGGCCTGTGGTGTGAGACATTGGCGGAGCCGGGCGACGTTGTGGAGGTGAGGGAAGGCGAAGCGGGTCATGGCGCAGATGTGGGGTAGAAAGGATAGTTGAGGGTCAAACAACACCCCAAAGTTCCGGGGTGGAGTGTGCAACCATAGATGGTGATGCTGTCAGTGCCTGAGGTGAGGAGGCGCTGACGGGAGCCAATCAGGAGAGCTTCGGTCTTGTTGATGTTCAACTGAAGAAAGTTAGCTCTCATCCAGGAATTGAATCTGACAGACATTCTGTCAGGACGGCAGTGGTCCTGGAGTCAACAGTGGAGGCAGAGAGATAGATTTGTGTATCATCCGCATACTGTGTGAGACGTAGGATCTGAACCATTCAAGGACAGAGCCATAAAGGTTGAGTTGAGAGGAGACGCAGTGGAAAAGGATAGATTGGTCAACTGTATCAAAGGCAGCAGAGAGGTCAAGGAGGATGAGGAGGCAGAGGGAGCCCTGGTCGCAGATGAACAGAATGCCATTGTCACTTTGACCAAAGCTGTTTCTGTACTATGGGCGACACGGAAACCCAATTGGAAGTGTTCATGAAGGAAGTGGCGGGACAGGAAGGAGCGAAGTTGGGAAGCAACAACTCACTCCAGGACCTCGGAAAGGAAAGGGAGGTTGGAGATGGGGCAGTAGTTTGAGAGCAGGAATGGTCCAGGGAGGTTTTTTTAAGGATACGAGTGCTGGTGGCCGTTTTTAAAGACGTGGGAACAGTGCCAGTGACAGGGAGAGGTTTATGATGTCTGTGAGTAGAGAGGCAAAAAAGTGGACCTCGGAGGTAAGTAGAGGGGTAGCGATTGGATCGAGGGAGCAGGTGGTCGGTTTCATGTGGGTTATAGTAATGGTGAGAGAGGAGTGGGAGACAGGTTCGAAGGTGTGGAGGGAGGGATGGGTAGGAGCCAGGGTACGAGGGGGAGATTTGGAGGGGGTAGTAGACGGAAGGACAGAGCCAGCTGAGTGGACTTTGGTTTCAAGGAAGTCCAGCATCGCCTCGCAGTTGGCAATTAACTGTTGCAATTTGCCTATAAATATATCGTAACTGCAATTTACAGTTCTACAATGTAGCTTCAGTTTTCAATATTTATATTAATATTAGCTCCTTGTCACTCTCTTGCAGGTTTAATCATATTTGTGATAAAACCCCCCCCGGAGAGACACAACACAGCCAATAAAGTCACAAAAAATTGCAGTATATCTGTGGAGTGTAGCTTAAGTTAATAAATATTCTATTTTTATCCTCCGACAAGCAGTGAGAATCCCCAAAAGCATTCACAAGCACGAAGATTTGGATTTGTAGAAGAGAGAAGTTAATTTCTGTAACATTTTCATTTCATACATATAGACAATTTGAATGGGGGCAAAATGTCACCTTGCAAAGTTTTCAAATTCCACAAAGTCCTGTAGATGTATTGGCAGTTTTTGCAAGAAGTTGACACTGGTAATTATTATTATTATTATTTCGCCCACAAATATACGGTCAATTCACTTTACAATAAATTCTGTGAAGTGCTTTGAGACATCGAGAAGACGTGAAAAAACGCGATATCAAATGCAAAGATTATTATTATATTATCCAATAGAAAATTTACCCCGATGTTTCCTCCACAGAATTATTTGCTTTGTTACTTTAGGGTTATTTTACTCAAATTTAGCTGACCTAATGGAAAGGGGTGTCAGTAGACAACAGCCAGTGGGAGAATAATAATGACAATATCAACTTGCATTTATATAGCACCACTCACGCAAGGTAGCCTCCCAGAGCGCCTGATGTTTGAAACAGTGCATTTCACGTCAGGAGGACATCCCAAAGTGCTTTATTGGATTTACTGTACGTGTAATGAGTGTGTATTTTGCCGTGTAAATGAAGAGATACCAAGAAAGATATTGGAGTTTAATAGTAATTGACTAATCTTTAACAGTCTCGAAAAGACCTTTAATAATAATAATAATCCTTGCATTTGATATAGCGCTTTTCACGTCTTTGAGATATCTAACCTAGATATCTAGACATCTCAAAGCGCTTCACAGAATAGACTGTAAAGTGAATTGACTGTATACTTGTGGGCAAAACGCGGCAGCCAATTGCTCACAGCAGTGTCCCACAAACAGTCGTGGATTGACCTCATTCTTTTCTGATATCATTAATATCTTTATTCTAATTTTCTCTCCCCGAAGTGTCATTTTATTTTCAGCCTGGTTCAGCTGGTAGTGCTTTCGCCTCTGGCTCAGAAGAGAACCACATTGGGACTTTATCTGATTGTCTGGGATGACACGACAGAACAGAGATAGGGAAACGCTGCTTAGTTAGAGGTGGTGTTCTTTGGATGAGATGTTAACCCAACGTTCTGAGTACCTCTTCTAATAAAGATTCAAGAACCCATAACATTATTTGAAAATAGAAGGGAGTTCCTTCTGTTGTCTTAGACATCAATCCTCCATCGTAAATTGATCAATTAGTTTACGTCTGAACCACCCTTCACAAATGCAATCACTATATTTGTCAGTAATACTTATGAAGCACTTTGAGACATGTCAATGCTATAGGCAAGGACTATTATTACTGAGAATTATTTTTTGAGACTACCGGATTTGTGATGTAAAGACAAATGAAAAGGAACCGCACACCAATCACATAACAAATACCTCTAGTTTATGAGTGCCTCACACTTTAATCCTTTCACCATCAGAGAAATTCATTCTCAGTTCTGCACAGTTCTCTGACACCTTAACCAGCCACAGGCAAATCTTCTCAGCTCCTTTTAATTTCCCCAAAGAAATGCAGACCTGAAGCGACAGCCCACCCCATGTACAGTGATAGACTAATTTCATAGTAATTGCTCCTTTTGAATACATCTCCAAGGAAGGACAACTTTCAGAGTCATGTCGCAGCATTGTAATTTTTCAACTTATTGTTGCCCTGTCCAGTTGGCAAATTGGAAATGACAATCAAAGTACAGCCAATGTTGAAAGGTTCTACTGGGATCCCTATTAACATAGAGGACCATACATTCCTTCACCTCTCTGCTTTTTAGGTGAATTGTTGGGCCCATCAAGGTCAGGGGCCTAAATGTTGGGGATCACTGATAGGACTATGAGGTCAGGTTCGATATACGTACAGCTTCAACAATGTGGCCTTTACCAAAATCTTCAAAACAGCACTCGTACTACCCAGATGTAACACTGTAATTTCTCACAGCCCCTATTCCTGTAGTTTCTCCAAGTGAGAGTGTTAATTTCACATAGGTGTCTTGCCAACTTGATTTGATGCCAACCACTTGGAAGTGGGTTTACTCACAATCAACATTAATTTCATGTTGGACTCTCACATACAGAAGAGAGGAGGCATCCTTCATCTCCCTCTGTCTGGCCCAGATTCAAGTCTAGCTGGAGGAGTTCAAAGGACAACTGTGACTTGCTGTGCAGCCCACTCCCTCCTGCTCTCCCTCCCTTCCAAGAACTTCTGTTTATTTCCCAACAGAAACACACTTGTTACTTATGGTTGCTCTTTGGATGGAAAAGGATTATCTTCAATACTGGGATGCAAAATGTGCTGGCCAAATGAAATGTCCATGTATTGTGCCAAAATTATAGTGAGAGAGAGGGTGCAGGGAGGTAAGGTAGAGAGAGTGTTGACACCTAAATCATATGACTGTTTTTCAAGCTCACTTTTCACTGGTGGCAATTAACACACCAGACATCACATTGTTCTCTCAATATCTATTTGTATTTAGTATCCAACGTACGTTGCCAATGAGGGACTTTTAAGCTCCAGTTGATGAAACGACGAGTCAATTTTTTGTGTCTGGGGATACTTATTGATGCAGCGTGCTCAATTTTACATCAAAAAGTGAGGCCAGTGAGTGGCTTTGTCAATACATTGATGAGGTTTTATCACTCGGAAAGTGTAGCTATATTCTTGGAAATGGCTTGCTCCAATCACTCAAGTCTGATTCAGTAATTGGACCTGAATTGGAAGCTCCTTGTCTTCTCAGCATAATCTGAATCAAGACTGCATCAGAAGAGAATTGTAATATTTCTGAGCACCAGAACAAGATGCAGCAAAAAAGCAATTGAACAAACTTGGGCTCTTCAGCCGTGAACAAAGACATATTAGTTAGTATCTTATAGAGATTCATTTTTAGTCAGCTGTATTTAACACAATTGGCTGCCAAGTTTCGTCCACAAAATATAGTCAATTCACTTTACAGTATATTCTGTGAAGCGCTTTGAAACATCTTGAAGACATGATAAGGTACTATATCAAATGCAAGGATTACTATTATTTATTATAACACACACAGAAAACTATCACCGTGTTTAAGGGTTCCACCTAGACTGAGAGTTCGGATATATATGCCACCTATACATGGAAATTTCTCTTTGTCTAGAATGGAGTGCACACTCTCCACTGGAGAGACACACCCTGCTTAGATAATTCCAGAGAGTATTAGGCTCAAGTTGTTGAAAGCCGAGGTTCGGGGACCCCAGAATGTGCACTGGGGATATTGCTGGCGTTTATCCTGCTAAAACCACATACCTTGCTATTGAGAATACCGTTGTGCTGAGAGAGAAAAAAACTGCTTGTCCAGCTAAGACCATTCGGCCCTTTGAGGCTTTGGCTGACAGAGTTAACAAGAGCTGAGTGGGATTAATCTCTATTCCCACCTTGCTGCCCCTCCAATTCCCATTGGTGAGCTTGGCGGGCTACTCTCTCATCAACAGTGGCTAAAGTCGCTAAAGTAGTGTTCACCTGAACAAGCACGTGGGAAGAGATCTATGTGTACACCCCAGCCCCCGCATTGTCACGTCTGGCATCCCCCAGGGCTCTGTCCTTGGCCCTCTCCTCTTTAATATCTACATGCTCCCCCTTGCTGACATCATCCACAGACATGGGGTCAACTTCCACAGGCCTTTCTTTCTGCCTACACCCGCCACTCCAGGACCACTTCTGTCCTGACAGACTGCCTGTCGGACATCAAGTCCTGGATGAGGGCAAATTTCCTACAGTTGAATGCGAACAAGACTGAGGCCCTCCTGATTAGCTCACGCCAGGACCTCTGCACCTCAGGTTCTAGCAGCATCAATCTCCACGGTTGCACACTACAACTCACCAAACCAGTCAGGAACCTGGGTGTCCTGTTCAACCCTCAACTGTCTTTTCTTCCCCACATCCAAGCCATGACCCACTCTGTCTTCCCTCACCTCTATAACATTGCCCGACTGCACCACTACCTCACCCCTCAGGCCACTGAAACTCTTGTTCATGCCTTTATCACCTCCAGGCTCGACTATGCAAACACCCTGCTTGTCTTCCCAACTCCTCCCTCCATAGGCTGCAGATAATCCAGAACTCTACAGCCTGTGTCCTCTGCCGCACCAAACTCCGTGACCTCATCTCCCCCACTCTCACCCGACTCCACTGTCTTCCTATCCTTCAGAGGATCCAGTTCAAGATCCTGGTCCTCACATAAAAAGCCCTCCATGGCCTCGTCCCATCCTACATCTGCGACCTCCTAACCCCCTACCATCCCGCCCGTTCCCTCTGCTCAGTCGGCTCTGGCCTGCTCCACGTCCCCCGACCCACCCGCCCCACCATTGGCGGGAGAGCCTTCAGCCATTCTGCCCCCAATCTCTGGAATTCCATTCCCCAGTCGCTCTGCCTCTCCCCCTCCTTAGCCTCCTTCAAGTCCTGCCTCAAGACCCTCCTCTTCGACCATGCCATCGACCACCCCCTTCCCCTCCCCTCTCCCCCCCTGAACCCAGCTCAGGTCTGAAATGCTGTACACTGTCCAGTGCCTTGAGACGTCCTCCCGATGTGAAAAGCCCTATACAAATGTAATCTTGTTGTTGTTGTTTTACCAATAAAGCAATATAGGACAATATTGCAAAAAGTCAGAGCATGAGATGCCTATAGAAATCTATGCTGCAAACATATTTAATGACCAGAAAAGATTTGAATAACAGACCTGACTCCCATGGCGTTTTTCTTTACCCAGAGGGTGATTAACAACAGGAAGGTTGGACTCATTTCAAACACAGCTTGAGTTTGTGATGCATTAAACTCGGGAGATACTACCAGCATGAAGGTCACTATGTAAATGCACGTTGTTATTGTAGTTGATGACGTTGGGAAGGCAGTAGATTGGGTATTGTGGAAGGATGAGATCAAATGGCCCAAAAGGCCTTCTTCATCCAAGACCAATTTTGTGATCTTGTGACATATGATCTGGCGACTAATCCAAGTGAAATGATAAATGTCTTGATTGTGTACGTGTCAGTGGAGATTACTTAGTTTCTGTGGCACTAAAATTATATAATACAGTGGGAATTTGAAGTAACTGAAGTTTGATTCCGAAGGCTGTTTTCATGTGTACTCAGCTGCCACAAACATGAATTCCAAAAACATGAATTCAGACAACAAAAGCACTGTCACTTTTGAATTGATTCAGCTCAAACCAGCCCATTGCTGTTATCTTCTTTTGCTGTTTCTGGCAGCAATACCTTGCCCAGCCTGCTGTCAGCAAAGCTGGGAATTCAATGACGATAGATCTTCACGAACTGTTTCATTCTCTTGGTTTTGATCCCACATTCGGAATTTCCAACAAAGATGCAACTGACTAGGACTCATTTAGCGTATCCACCTTCATTAAGCAGCACTCACTGGCAGAGGCTTGGCATCTTCCTAAAGGCATGCTCATTATTGCTAATCCCTCAGATGGTTTGAAGGGAATCATTCAAAAATACAGGTACTTAGAACGGGTTAGCATCTCCTTTCAACACTGTCCAAGACTCAGTTGTACAGTCCTCATAGCAATTGTCTGAGGAAGATCCAAATGAGTAGCCTTGGGTGTAGTTTTATCAAACCAGGCACAATTGGAACTAATTGATGCAAAGTACAACAGTATAAGGTTGAAACACAAGATTCATGACAGTCAGGTCACATCAGTGACAAGCTGCAAGAGTGAGTGAGTGAGTGAGTGAGTGAGTTATTCAGGATGAGCTCAGCGGCTAGTAAAGTTTTAATAACAACGACTTACATTTATACGGCACTCTTCACAAGGGGTAGGTCTGAGAGTGCTATCAGTGGCGAAGCCTGATGCTGAGCCAGGAGGAGGAGTTAGGGGGGAGGTGACCATAGGCACAGTCGAATAGGAAGGTCTTAAGGCCTGATCTGAAAATGGGAGAAGGAGAGGTCAAGATGGAGGAGGAGTTGAGGGAGAGAGTTCCAGAGTTTTGGGGCGTGGTGTCTGAACTCTGATGTGTAGTATATGTTGAGTTCATATAGCATTACATTGAATCGATAGCATCAAAATAGACTCTTCAGCCCAGTCAGTCAGAGCTGGTATTTATACACCATATGAGCCTCCACACTTCTTAATCTCCCTCCCATACCCCTCTTTTCCCATCTCCCTCATTTTTTTCTTATTTTGTTTTGTCCTGACAAAAAAAGAGGAATAGAGGAGCACTTAAGAGTTCCTTTTTATTTAAGTTTCATTCATAAGATTTCAAAGGGCATTGCGCTGTTTAAATTTGCCTAATTGATGCTGTTATCCCTCTCAAAAGTTGACTTCCAGTCATTGTAGATTCATATCCCTTAGACCTTGAACTTAACCTCCAGTTCTGCTGAGAGCAGTGAATATAGACTCCAGTAAAAGGATAAAGAAGACATGGACAGTTTCGTAATTGAACTAGAGTGAAGGGATGCTGGCTTGGCAGGAGAGAGAAAAGAATTGTCTGCATAAGAAATGTCAGAATGTTGCTTTGAGGAAAGCCTCACTTGAGATTAGGATTTAAGTATATTTCCGAGGCAGTGCAGAGAAACCACTGACTAGTAACAAGAATTTGGTTGCATATCTGCTACACTGATATGCGAGAAACGAAAGAACTTGCATTTCTACAGTGTTGATAGTGTTGCAACAACTGAAAGCGTTTCAATTAGCTGATCATTGGGAGAAACTCACATCTCTTTTCAAATTGTGGTATGGGATACTTCACATCCATTTTAAGAACAAGCAGAAGGAATGTTTCATCTGAAGTTAATTATTTGGGGAGGACAGGTTTGCAGGGCTATGGGGGAAGAGAGTGGGGGAGTGGGATTGATTTGGATAGCTCTTTTCAAAGAACCAGCACAGACACGATGGGCAGAATGACCTCCTTCTGGCTGTATAATTCTATGCTTCTATGAAGGATGGCACCCCAAGAGTGCAATGCTCCCCAAGTACTGCAACTTGTCAAGTGAAAACCACTCAATCTGTTTCATAAATGTAACCGATTGGTACATTACTTAAAACTAAACAACTTCATTGTGGTCTCTTACTGATCATAAATGCTCCCTTTGTGACTGCTCTAGACACCCTTCAATCTTGCATCTCCTCGATAAATTAATTGGATGTTAAATCTATGTTGCCTCAGATTTGACCACAACAGGCACACCTCATCCCTGCCAATAGCTGAGCAAGAGCATCAACAGCAAGGAAGGCTGTGTTGGGGGTCCATTATTATTGCACAGGATGTTTTATGTTAGGATTGCTCCTTCAACAAATTCCAAACAATTTGTTAAAATATAGTTGAAAGTGATGAGAGATCTCGAGCTAATTTATAGGGAAAGATAAGCAAAGCCATTACGGAACAAAAATAATGTCCTGCAGAAACAGTTTGCCTAAAGAATTGTTCTTTAATTTAATTTGAGGTTGCATTAGTAGGTTTGTTAAAGGATTGTAATGAAAGTGGAGCAAAATGTAAATCGCCTCCAGTGCTTCAACAGGGCAGTAGTTTGCCTTTGTAAACGTGCAAGATGGATACATTAAATTCACAAATTCAGGGTCACTTAGGGAAAAAAAGAGAAAGGCTCCTGGAATACAAATCACCCAGTAGAACTGAAATAATTTTTTGCGGGAAATTGGGTCGTGTGAAGTGGTCTCTAGAGCAACCTCTCACACACAGCAACTCTGTCTTACATTTGGTGAACTCTGTGCCCCATCAACGTGATTAGAAATGGAACACTGATTTGGTAATGTGCGATTTCAGCACTCACACTGATAGCACAGACACCTGCAGAGCAGAGTTCTCCTTTGCCTCGGAGCTCAACAAGGCATTTCAGCCCCAAATCACAAACAATAAGATCATTAAAAAAAATCTTTTCGAGTTTTTGATTACAAGCACTGCTGTGCTTTAAGGTCAAGCCAACCAGGGCTGGACAAACAATGTCAACCCTGCCAGCATTACCCACATCCCAAGAGGAGTAAGAAAAATGATCCATGTTCCTTCTATTCCATTTTGAGCAATAGAGACACTTAAGTGGGAGAAGAGATCCACAGTCTGTCTAGCAGCCTGTAATACCCACTAATATTAGGGGGAAAAAAACAGTGGGTCTGTGATTGATAACCCTCTGGGTTACTGACAGTAGGGTTCCAGCGCAATATCTTATTCCATCTGTAGCTCAATGATTTGCTAACAATTATATTTTGAAACCCACACATCTCATTCAGGTGACAAACACATACACATAGAAACTACTTATGCAGTTATGCTGCAAGAACACAAATCCATAAGATGAGTACTGAAGAGCTGCGATGAGTTGAGTCAGGGATTTAGTTGGGAATTTGCTTCGGACCAGATCGGGGTTGGGCCCAGGAGTCAAACTGAGGACTGGGTCAGGGATTTGTTCTGGGGTAGAATGGTGGATGAACTGGGGATAATGATAATAATTCTTGCATTTGATATAACGCCTTATTATGTCTTTGAGACGGCTCAAATCACTTCACAGAGTATACTGTAAAGTGAATTGACTGTATATTTTGTGGGGAAAATGGGGATTGTATTGGGTTGAGCCAGGAATATACAAGAGGAACAGGTGATGATCTGGTTTCTGAATTCAGATTCATGCCCAGCAAATCACAGCCAAAAAGAACGTGACCATATTTAGAAATAAGAGAAATTAAGAGAATCGGGAATCTGGAAATTAGGTATTTAACTTCTGCTAGAATTACATAAATCATACATAACCTAAATCTCCATTCATAACCTAAATTGAATTTAACATGATTTAGACAAGAAGCTTGAATATTTTGGGGAACACAAGAGCATTTCATCGTAGGAAACAAAAGAGCTTTTTTTTCCATTCTAAGAATATTACATTCCATGGATTCAAAGATTTCTTAATTCCATATAATCTTTCGATGGGGGAAATTAATTCTAGGGACTGTACTTTCTGTTGAAGTACTCATTTGAATGTAAATATTGTTTCCAACAATGGCCCAGATGAAATTGATCTTTCACCTCATGGCTGTTTGCGGGAATGAACTCCTTCCTTCTACCCCTCCATCTCACCTTCTCCCTAACAATCTTTAAATCCTACCTAAAAACCTCCCTCTTCGACCGCCATCCTTGCTCAGTGTCTGACAACGATCCTTGTGAAGTTCTCCAAGATGTTATTCTGTGTGAAGGGGCTATATAAAAATGTAAGTTGTTTGCGCTAAAATGCTTGGCCTCATTTGCCTGGAAGTACACAGTCACTTTTCTACCCAGCAATTCCATGTGAAGCTTTAAAATGTTATAGGCGCTATTTCGAACGGAAGGATTATCATTTACATAATAGGTTTAATGTAAATTCATACAGTTCGAGCTGTTGAAATACTACAAAACAAGATGCTATTTCTGAGTATAGACTTGCTCTTTCTGGTTCATTTCCCCAGTAGTGGGCAAGCAGTGCTTCTAGCACACAACAACTATTGCTGCCTTTTAAATGCGTGAGACTAGTCAATTCCCACACTAATGAAATAGCAGGAATGTGGGGCAGCTCCACTCCATGGTGAGGCCTGTCTCTATGGATCCCCAACTCTCAGGACAATTCAATTTTTAAGTGGATTTATAATTTACTTTTTCTGATTTTCAGTAACTGCATCAGAAAATTTAAGAGGCAGCAATGATCAACGTTTTCACCTCGCTCGTCATTGCTTAGTTGCATAAGGTTAATGATTATATTAATAACAGGGGCACTGGGAATGAAATCAGATTTTAGGCTAATGCAATTTGGCATTGCAAGGAGGTGACATTTACTGACATCAAATTGGTATTTTCACTGGACGGTTGGGAATGGAAGTACACATTGGTGGGTAGGAGCAGCTTGTTCGAAGTTAAAGTCTGGAGCAGAGCATTTAACCATTATGCATGACTGTGAGTGTTGGATGTCTCTCCACCTCCATCACATTGCTCACCTCCGTCACATTGCCCACCTCCGTCACATTGCTCACCTCCGTCACATTGCCCACCTCCGTCACATTGCCCACCTCCGTCACATTGCCCACCTCCGTCACATTGCCCACCTCCGACCATACCTGATGCAGTCACAACCCTTGTCTATGCTTTCGTCATCTGCCACCTTGATTATTCCAATGCCCTCTTCGCCGGTCTCCCCAGCTCACTATCCACAAAATCCAAATAATTCAAAACACCTCTGCTCGTGTACTCACCCGCTCTAAACTCTGTACCCCCATCGCACCAGTTTTCGCTAGGCTCCACTGGCTTCTTATCACAGAATGGATCGGCTTTAATATCCTCAAACTGGTCTACAAATCCCTTCATGCCCTGGCACATCCTTACCTCTCTGGCCTACTTTCTCCTCACTCCATCACTCGCTGCTTTCTCACAGCTGGCTCCGGCCTCCTGATTGTGCCTCATCCCCTCATCTCCACCATCAGCTTTCGGCCACTACACCCTGAAACTTTGGAACTCTCTCTCTGCCTTGCTCTCTCCTTCCCCATTTTCAGATCACAGTTGAAGAGCTTCCTTTTTGACTGTGCTTATGGTCACCTCCTCTCGCCCTCGACACAACATCAGGCTCTGCCATGGTGAAGTTCTCCCTCACATCAAGGATGCCATTTAAATGCAAGTTGTTGCTTTGTGATTGGGACCTGTCTTTGCTGATTACTAAAATGCAGTAGAATGCTATGTACCTGGAGATCCACATCAGTTCCTACGATATGGAATGGAACTCGAGGACTGATACTAACAAATAGTGTACACATGTGAGGTTATATGATTCATGATTTAGCCCCGCGGTGAAAATGTAAACCAGCAATATGAAGGTAAACATTTATTTAGCAATCTACCACAGTTACACTGTACTGTTAGAGACAGGGGAAAGAGTCAGAGATTGAGAGCAAGAGAAATTCAGAGACAGAGTGAGGGACATACAGATAAATAAAAAGACAGAGACAGACAGAGATAGAAAGCTAGACAATCAGAGAGCAAGAGGGCCAAAAGGAGACAAAGACTTGGCGTGGCAAAGATTCTAACAAATAAAGAAGTTGGTAGAGTCAAACAGAGAGAATTATTGGCACAGTGTGATACTCTTGTGACAGTATGATGGAAGGTGTTTTTGAGTAGTACTGCAGCCAATTTGTATTTTGCAGGTAACCAATTATCTCATCCATGATGGGGGCTAATTCCAATTTAGCGATAAAACTGGCACTCTATTGTGGTGAATCTTTCACTATGAAATCCCATTATAAAGACAGTGGAAAGATTACTATTTGAGACACCTCAACGACATAAAAAGGCGCTATATCAAATAGCACGGATTATTATTATTACCAGCAGTGCCAGGCTGACATTGCTCACATTCTGTGCTCCATCACTATACTGCACCCAATCTCTTACTTTGCTACACTGACAGATCAATGTTTAACTAGCCAGGGACTGGGCTGGAGAGCCAATTATTTACTGGAATAGTTGGTTTTCATTAGAGTTGTGATATTTATTTTATATAGGTTTTGAAACGGACAAAATAGAAAAGAGGTTAACAGCCGTAATGCCAGCATTTTGCAGCCTTCCAGAGCACTTTCAGAGTCAGAATGACACAAATTCTAATCTTATGCGTGTTTCAGAAGCTCACATCCTCTGTCTGACAGTATGAAGTGAAGTCGTCACAACCCCATCGCCCATTTTGGGAAAGATATATTAGCTCATTATTGGCGGCGGAAGATTGAAGGACTGTCAGAGGCGTCACTTTTTTGATTCCCTTTTTCCCAGTCAATATTTTCTTGGCAGATACCATCTCTTTTAGTCTAGAGCCACAGAAAGCAGCCTTCATCCTGACAATCCATCACAGCTGAACCTCGTATATAATAGTCAGTGAGTGATGCCTTATATTGCGCTCTCCTCTTCGGCTTAAACCAGCGCTTCGCAGAATATACTGGAAAGTGTATTTTACAGTATCGTGAGGATGCCCCAATGCACCAGATAGTCAGGGATTTGGAAACTCTTTGTCCTGAAGATACAAACTACAGAAAACAACATCGGCTAAGAATTTTCCAACATGCTATTGGATTTTAAATCAAGATCTTACAATACAATGTAATTAACAAATATAGAGTTGCGCCTTTCACATCAGGAGGATGTCTCAAAGAGCTTGACAATTCTGCATGGGTACCCGAGCTTACAGGTGAAAAGTAAACAGTAGAAATAGTCAAGGAATAGAAATAATTAAAAACTCAAATTATAATATTATTACAAATTATATGGGCTAAAGATAACACGAAAATAATGAACGGTAGGAGCCTGATAAATTGCCTGTACTGCAATGCACAGAAGATAATAATAATATTACTAATTATTATATTTGATGTAGTACCTTTCACATCAGGAGGATAAACGCTTCACAGGATTTATATAAAGTGTAGTGACTGTATTTGCAGGTGAACGCAGCAGCCAATTTGCTCGCGGCAATGCCCAACAGACAGCCAGGATATGAGTATTGGCCAGGACATTGAGAGTAAATCTCTTCTCTTTTCGAATAGTGTCATACTTCACTTGAATAGGCAGACAGGACCTCAGTTTAACATTTCTTCTGAAGGACAGCACCTCCTGCAATGCGACGAAACCATCGCCCTGAATTAGAGTGTTGGCCTGTGTGAGTTGAAAGTTCCAGTGTGGGACTTGAGCCCACATCAGTTTGACTCAGAGATGAGCCAAGCTGACACCAAAAGTTGATCTGCAAAAGAATTGATAAAGTGAGAATATCACAACAAGCCTTTGGAGAGAATTGTGAATCTGTCCCTCGGTTGTTTATCTCTTTATATTGCTGACATATTCATTTCTCCACAGTATAGCCTAGGACTGATGAAGGAGAGGCACAGACAAAGTTATTTTAGGATTGTAGCCATTTGAAAGCCAGAGAAGCCACCAATCAATAGGATGTCAACAGTCAAAGATATTGGCCTCTGGTTATATTTATGAACACTCCTTAAAGCTCTCGTCTTTCCTTTACAAGTGGACATATTTGTCAATTTCGAAATGAAGAAAGACAATTCTCTCTATGCAAGTTGGTTTCTAGCGTGTCCATTGGGACACAGATTGTTCAAATGATTGGAATCAATACAAACAAAAGCCACATGGCAACGTACAAATGTCTTCATTAAAAAGAGGACAAAAAAAACCTGCCAGCCTGTCTGTACACTGGTGTCAGACTGCGTCAATTGCCCTTTTTTCAATCAGTGTTGCTGAAAGGATTTCAGTCTGCCTCCATCCTTGATAGGGTTGTTGCTACTGGTAACAGCTCTGCCTTTTCTAAGTTGTTAACATATTCACTCACCCAGCATGATGGAGATGGCCTTTAAAGAAGATGTAGTGACCTGCATTGTGGAGAATGGATTTGAATTGGAAACTGAGTGCATTGCGCCAGCCTGCTTTTTTTTCCCCGCTGCCTTTGTTATGCATATCAAGGTAAGGGAGATAACAGCACTGGGAATTCAATACTTCTTCAGTTTGAGGCCAATGATAATGTTACCTACTCCTATGCTGGGAATTCGATGCAGCTCTGGACTTAACCACATTTTATGAAACCACATTTCAGCGTCAGCCATCCCCCAATGGATCAGTGTGGTATTTCCACTCCCTGCACATCGCACCTTGTCAGCATTGAGGATGCTGAAATCAACCCAAAAGACACCATTATGTTCTGCTGTCAAATGTGTTCCTCACAACAGTGGGGAAAAGGTAACACTGCCAAAACATGCTCGGGAGCCTAAAGAGCTATCAAACAGTGAATGGCTTTATAAATTGCAGATCTGAGTCCTGATAATATACACGGTCTGCAAAATACACAGTCACTACACGTAACAGCAAATCCTGTGAAACACTTTCAGTGATGAACTACGTTATATTAAATAGAAGGATTAATAGAAATGATTATTATTATTATTGATTGATTATTATTATTATTAATGATTATTATTCTTACTATGAAAAATGGGTTTCCTTTCAGGTTTAGTCAAAATGCGCAGCCATTCCTGTTAACCGTATTTTGATGAAGAGATAGTGTTTGATGCTCCCGACCAAGCTGAGTACGGGCCCGGGAAGGGTTAATATCAAAGCCCTTCCCAGAAATCAACAAGTGGCCGCGTTGGCGACAGAAAACGTTCACCCATTTTGGTAACCGAGGGAACGGAATTCAGAAATAACATACGGTGCAGTTTACATCATTGGTTCTGCTTAGATCCACATCGCTTGTAAGTCAGACTGCACCTTGAATTGAATTGCTGCCTTTAGAACCCAGCATCTTTACAATTTCAGAGTCCATTAAGGTGAAATGAAGGAAACTTAGAACTGGTGGCTCTTTCGTTTATTTTTCTGGCACTACTATCTCTTGAGAATTACCTTTGCTTTTATATTCTCAGGTTCCCTCCCCCTTCCCCCCTCCCCCAAACCCCCACCACCAACAAACTGGAGGGTAATTTCCTTTTCTCATTATGAAAACTCTCCGCTGGTATCCTCGGAGATGGAGCTGGCAGAAAGGTGCAGGGGAAATTTATACAATTCGGCTTCTAGTCCGCGCTTTAAGATGATCCAATTTATCATTTTAAAAAGGATTCATTTCACACATGATATGTTAGATTAAATGGACCTTTTCACTGGAGTTGCGTGAATCAGGGAGAGTGACATCTTTCTTGCTTTTACCAAACACAGGGATTTAGGTGCAAATTCTATTCATGTAAAATCAGCTGTCAGCTTCAATTTTATTGATGGGCCATTACGTTCTTTATCCATTAAGAAAGGCAATGTCCCTTGCAAGCTGGAATCTCATTTCTTAGGGGAAAAATAACAAGGTGAATGCAGGGAAGCAGCCGTCATTCCTACTCAAGCTTTCCTCTGCAGAACCGCTTTAATGTTTAATTGCATTCCTTAGATTATGAGGCTATTTTACTGTGTATTTAAATGCCATTGATGTTCCGTGTAGTTTAGTGCTGGTATCGATGGTTCTGGAAGGTTAACAATTGTAACCATTATCAATGCATAGTTAAAATAGAGTCCTCGTAAAACATGATGGCAAGCTGCTTTTAAAAATACCTTTATGACATTTATTCTTGTGCAATAGTGTGGCTCAGGAACCCATATCATCTATGTTGACCCTCCAGTGCAGTGCTGGGAGTGTGCTTCATTGTTGGAGGGACCTTCTCTCAGATGAGATTAAACTGAGATCCTATCTGCCTGTTCCGATGAAAGTTAAAGATCTCATGACACTATCCATATAGAGAAGGAAGTTTTTCCCAGTGTCCTGGCCAACAAATTCTCCAGTTAAATTGATCATTCACCTCCTGGATGTTTACGGGACATTGCTTATGTGAAAATTGACTGCCACTTTTGCTTACAAAAATATAGTCAGAACAATTAACAGTAAATTCTGCGAAGCTTTTTGAGACCTTTCGACATGATAATAATAATAATCCTTGCATTTGATATAGTGCCTTATCATGTCTTCAAGACATCTCTTCTTTTCCAGGTAGGACCACCCTACCTGTTAAGGCTTGGATTAACACTAGAAATCAACAACAACAACTTGCATTTATAAAGCGTCCTTCATATGGAATAGCGTCTCGGAGTGTTTGACCTCATATCACTGTCCAGAAAGTGATCGCAATCTGGTTCTTCAGGTTAAAAAAAAATTAAAGCAAGGTTCCAGCTGCCTGTATAAGATTCCACCATACTGTTCGAAAAGAAAAGGGAGTTTTTCAAGGTGTCCTGGCCAGCAATCCTCACAGTGGATTGATCATTCACCCCATGGCTGTTTATGGGACCTTGCTGTGCCCAAAATTGCCTGCTGTGTTTTGCCAACAAAGGCAGTCACAAAGTCAATGCATCACCCTCTGGTGAAAAAACTGAGGTACAAATCGATTTAGTAACAATAATAGGAGTGAGTAATGCAGTCAGCAGCTGTCTCCTAGAAACCGTGTTCAGATTAGAAAACCTGTCAAACCTGATATTCGAAAAGTTAGAGTTTTAATAAAAAGTTATGTTACTTTCAATTAAAATTGTGTTTAAAGTCTTTTCTCTGAAGGGTTCATCTCACAGTAATAAAGCTGCTGGTGACATTTTGAATGGTTTTATCACTGATGTTTAATTTTTTTATTTCAGCTCTGCAGTGCTGGAACTGAAAATGTGCAATACACTCTGCCCCTGGAAGATGGGAATTTGCGTGGAATGCTCAGTAATTAAAAGGTTAACAACAGAGCACAAGGAAATGTTATGAAAAATATATATGAGAAATGACACGAAGATTACCGTTCACCTTCAAACCTTCCCCCCCCCCCATCCAATGATGAGCAATCAATGATCAACTTAAAAAGCAGCTTTCATATTTTGTACTTTGCGTAAGTAATTTGTCTCCCAGATTACTCTACCTACAGGTTCACTGGAAGCCTTCCATGAGAAATCTATACAAAATATACAGTCAATTCATTCTGTAGTACATTCTGTAAAGTGCTTTGAGACGTCTCAACAACGTGATAAGGCACTATACCAAATGCAAGGATTATTAGCACCCTGGGACATCCCCCCGATGTGAAGGCTGCTATGCAGTGTTATTTGTTGTTATTTTTAAACCATTTATAGATGATTATAAATACCTATCATCACCGTCATCATATGTTTTTTCCAGTTTGTAGCTCAGTTTGGGACAGACAACCTGAGGCTTCATGTTCTAGTTGGGGGAGGGGACTTATAGACTGTTTATGGTCAGATTGGGTCTTGCCAATCTTGGGTCCTCATATGGATGGGCACTGAGCAAGAGAAGGGAGAGCGGAAGGGGGCAGAGGTGATTATCATAGGTGTGGTTGAAGATGTAGGTTTTAAAGTGGGATTTAAAGATAGTTGGAGAGTGGATGAGGCAGAAGAGTAGAAAGAGAGTATTCCAGAGGTTAAGGGCATAGGATCTGAGTAACTACATTGATATTAGTAATGGAGGTAATATCAATGTAGGCACAAGCTGAACGCTGAATGCACTCACACGAGCCTTAAAATGCCATAGAGGTTTAGCCGATGAAGCACTTCGAGCCACTAACCCGTGTGAAGGGTCCATGTTGTTGTTGTTGTAAAAAACATTTTGCCTTAGGATTTAAGTTTGTGCAGAATTGTGAAAAATGTTAAACTGGCTCTCAATTTGGAAGCTGGTTTTCCACAATCCTTAACAAGACGATAGAATGGTTTTGCAGGCCGGGACTGTGTAGGATTTCTGGCTTCTGATTTTCTAGCAGTGTGAAGCGACCAGGACAGGAGTAATGATTTTCATGTCTGCAAATCTGTTTTAATAAAACATTGACATTCCAGCAAGTCTGCTGAACCTCTAATCTGTAATCCTCCAATTTGAATTAATGATGTTGGTTTTCAGCAGACCATACTGTCTATAATCCTGACAAATGTCATAGGTATATAGGAACTGGAGTAAACCATTCAACCCATCAAACCTGCCATTGTCTTAGATCATGCTGATCTAGAACTCAATATTATTTTCCTGCCTATTCTTCATTCATCCTGATTATCCAACCAGCCAAGTGTTTAGATGTCAGCCTGACTGAATCGGTAGCACTTTCGCCTCTGAGTCAGAAGGTTTGGGATTCAAGCTGGATGATGGAACTTTGAACTCACAATCTATCTTGTGCAGCGCTGGGGGAGTCTTTAAACCGAGGTTCCGTCTGCTAGTTCAGATGGACGTTAAGGATCCCATGACACTCTTCAAAAAGAGAAGGGAATTTCTCCTGTGACTTGACCCAGAATAAAATTGGTCATTCACTTCATGGCTGTTTGTGGGACATTGCTGTGCACAAATTGACTGCTGCATTCACCTACAAAAATACTCAGTCACTACACTTTACACAATTCAGTGAAATTCTGTAAGATCCTGTGAAGTGATTTGAGATGTTGCAACGACATGATAAGATGCTATATCAAATGCAAGGAACTGTCCATTCAGGAAGTGAACTCCACAGTCCCGCAATTCTCTGAATAAAGAATGCCAACTCTGAAAACAGCGGTTACATAAAATATTTGCTGAGAGACACTATTTTCCATTAAGGTTTGGTGAGCAAATGACTAGTTGGGAACAAATTGAGTTTTGATAAAGATTTACTATCATGTTGAATTTTTCTAAAGTTGCTGACAGCACATTTATATAGAAATGGATTTGATGATTTACACAAGTTGCTAATAGCTTCGGAAGTCGAACAACTGAGAAGACAGGTATCAGGGTTACTTTAATGCTAATGTAATTTCATGCTCAGTCAACAGCAAGTCACTTTCCGTACCATAGATTGAGAGGAATGAGCAAAATTGAGGGTTGGATTTTCATTCTTACTGAGCAGGAACAGGGGGAGAAGTGGCATGAAATTGACATTCTGTTCGTCTAATTTAATAACTCAAACATTTGCCAAGTTACCGGTTAAACAGGAGTCAAGTACTCCACTATTTTTTCCGCTTCAGATTCTCTGGATTTTTCTTTCGAATATGACTTGAGAAGTGATCAAATGCATCACAAATGTGACGCATTTGATCACTTCTCAAGTCATATTCAAAAGAGTTCAAGGGTAAAGAGTCAAGGGGCTGAATGGTAATGCTCCTGAAATCCTGGGGTTTGCAAACCCTAATCAAGGGTCAGTTAATCAGAAGATGTCAGTTAAAATAAAATATATATATAATAATTTGGTCACTCAATCCACGACTATTTGTGGGACACTGCTGTGCGCAATTGGCTGCTGCAATTTGTCCACAAATATACAGTCAATTCACTTTACTGCAGATTCTGTGAAGGGCTTTGAGACGTCTGGAAGACGTGATAAGGCTGGCGCTGTATCAAATGCAAGGATTATCATTATTATTAATGAGAAGATATACCTTAGTAATAACACTACAAGGATGTGATCAAATCTTTAATTTAATCTGCAGAGAATGCGATGAAGAAATGGAAATGCCGAGGCAGCGGGACAAGAGTCAGGAAGTGCAATTTGACATAGAATTACATAGAATGTAACAAGGTTTGGAAACAGGTCATGTGGCCCAACCAACCTGTGTCGTTGTTTATACTCCACGTGAGACTCCACCTCTTCTAATCCTCTCTCCCATACCTTTCTTTCTCATAAAAAGAAATCACAAAATACTGCTGATGCTGGAAATCTGAAAACAAAAACAGAAGTCACTGAGAACACTCAGCAGGTCAGGCAGCATCTATGGAGAAAGGAAAGTGAGTCAATGTTTTGGGTCCATGACCCTTCGTCAGAACTCAGTTCTCCATAGATGCTGCCTGACCTGCTGAGTGTTCCCAGCGACTTCCCTTCTTTCTCATGTTATGCTTCAAGTTTCCTTTTAAATACATCGGCAAGGACAGAGTCTAGGTTACTGGACTAAGTTTAAGAAACGGTTCACTGCTGTGAGGAGAGAGGGCTGTTTGCGGCACATTGCTGTGCACAAACTGGCTGCCAATTCCCTACAAAATACAACCACCGCACTTTACAGTAAATCCTGTAAAGCCCTTTGAGACATCCTCCTGATGCGAAAGGCACTATAACAAATGCGAGGATCATTCAAATGACTGAACCTGAATTCAACAATTTACCAAACTCTGGAGGCTTTGAAATACAACATAAACAGAATAAATTTAAACCCGGGTGGAATTTTATCCCAGTTGTGTTTGCTCATGAATCAACCCAACGCTCATGGAAATTTCATTCCGAGTGTGCAATGTGCTTCAGATGCAACCATGTGTGACCTGCGCATAAACGTCCACACCTTGAACTCGGAGTGCTCAGTGATTTGCAGCTGGATCACACAGGAAACTTCTCATCTCTGTTAGTTTTGTTCATTTCAAGTTAGCTTGTGAGAGGTAACCAAAGGAAGCCAGGAGCTTTCATTACACATCACTCTTTTGGTATTAAAAGAAAGCCTGCTGCTTTGCCTAGAGGACAAAAAACACAAGTGTTGAAAAGTTTAGAAGTTTTATTCCTAACCTCTTCCTTTTTTCACGTATTCACCATATTTTTTACAGTCAGTGTTTTGCTGCTTTAATTGGCTCCTTTTGTCCTTCAGGATGTACTTCCCAGAGGACATGGTTGCTGCAAGCTCAACCTTATCTGGTTTTATATAGGAGCAGGGATGCCTGGGAGCACAGGTTCTGCACAGATAAGTTTGAATTAATGACATTTGGTGTGCAGACGAAGAAGCACATCACACAGACACAGTCAGGGACATGGTACTGAGTCTCCAGAGCACCACAATAGTTTGGTGTGACAGAGAGCAAGTCATTCATTGCATCAAACATCAATATATATCGTGCCACTGGAATCTCAAACCCTCTGAGTGCAGAGGTTTATTGCCAAAGACATTTCGTGCTGTTAATCAGCTCAGATCTACAGACCAGCATTAAGAATCACTTTGCTACTATTATTAAGAGAATTAAACTATCCACAGGCACAACAATATGGAATTCCTGTTTTGGAAGAAACCTAAAAGCAAAATAATAAAGCATGGATGACTTGGTTGTTTCAATATGTTTTTTCTCTCTCCCTTCCTAGAAATGTGGTTTTTTTTAATTGCATACTTCACTTGTTTGATGTAAAAACTTCGTAAATAAATAAATCTTGGTCCTCATTCTGAAAGGACGCAGAAATATTATTATACTGATTAAAAAGTGTCAGCCTGGCTCAGTTGATAGGACTCTCACCTTTGAGTCGGCAGGTTTGGGTTCAAGCCCCACTTTGGGACTTTGAGCTCATATCGTCTACACTGACACTCCATTTACAGTCCTGGGGATGTTGTATTGTCAGAGGTATCATGCTTTCGATGAAATGTTAAACTGAGTCCTGTTCAACTGGATATTACATCCCATTATTCAAAGAGAATGGAGGTTCTGCTGGTGTCCTAGTCAAAAATTCCGTAAATAAAATCGGTTATTCATTTCATGGCGTTTGTGCAACATTTCTGAGGGCAAATTGACTGCCACATTTGTCTCCAAAATACACAGTCACCACACTTTACAGTAAATCATGTGAAGCACTTGGAGAAGTCCTCCTGACATGAAAGGGATATAATAATAATAAAAGTACACTATATCATTATTGACAATGCCACGCTCCCCTAGTACCACACTCGAATGTCAGCTATGAGCTCCAGTGCACACATGGGACTATGTGGTTTAGCTTATTAACCTTCAGCAGTACCCAATTGCACATTCTGGGACCATTTGTTTCATTGCCCACAAAATACACAGTCACTCCACTTTACACTGTATCCTGTGAAGCGCTTTGAGACGTCTCAATGACTTGATGAGGCTCTAGATCAAATGCAAGGATTATTATTATTATTGTTGTCTTGTCTCTTTAACGGGGAGCATGCTACAGCACTTTTTGGCTGGTACAGCAATTTCTGGCACATTAAATAATGTTCACACACAGCAAAATCTTGACTGGAAAAGGCAATGGGTAATCAGGCAGAAAATTCTTATCACTGTATTAGCCCTTGAGCTATTGGGTCAAACATAACAAGCTGCACACTTTAATTGTTCTATACTTGGAACTGGGACTCTGTAACACGGGGAAGTGATTACGACGGTACAGTTTTCCTCTGTCCGTTACTCTTTTACAGCCTGATTTTATTGTCTAATTGCCCACAGTTTAGTTTTAAAGGTTTAATGAATCTGTTGGTTGGAACTTGGAAGCGTCAAGACAGGAAAGCGACCATTTATACTGATACTTTAGCAACATATCGAAAGCACCATTTTATAAGAGTCAAACAAGCTATGATACTGCTAGCAGAAAAGCTAGCCAGCTCACTCTGAAAAGGAATAGTGTACATTACAGATAGGATTTTCTCCTTTACTTTGTTGCTCGATTTTCTCAGAATTGCTCTCTGTCTACCAACAATAGCTGTAATCATTGAAATACGTTGTTGTCATCAGAAAAGCAAGCCAATTCAAGAGTCGCTGCGTGTTTCTGTGTCTCCTCTATTCAATGGTTGCGCTAACAGATTTGGCCGTGACTTAATGCAATTTAATATCTTTCACTTCTGCTACTCAGTGTGTGGACATATAAACCTATTGCACAGGACTATCCTCTTGTTCACACAGGGAAGAAACCGTGTATGAACATCTGTCACTACCACATGGAGTGCAGTTTAGTAATTGTGCAGAGATACAGAGTGATGTTGCTTGTTCAATCAAGATAACAGGACGGCTGGTTGAGATACACGTCCCATACGTTTGAAGACTGAGGTTTTCTTGATACTGAAGTCAGGAGAACACATTTTGCTGAGGCTCACAAGCTGAAGATGTGAGTTCTGTCCGTAAACAACAACAATTTTTACATTTATACAGTGCCTTTCACATCAGGGGGACGTCTCAAAGCACTTCATAGAGTTGAGGGTGGAGGCTGCTAACAAATAAGCGGGGGAGGGGGAAGAGAGGGAAAGGTAAAACAAAAATGTGGTCAAAAAGAAAAGTCTTAAGGAAGGGGGTGAGCCTGGGTGACTCTGGGATGGAGTTTCAGGGAATGGGGCCAGAATTATTGAAAGTTCATCCACCGATAGAGTGGGGGAAGCTATGAGTGTGCACTGTTTTAGGAAATGAAGTGGTATATTTTGATAAGGTTAAAATATAATTAATTTATCTCAGCACTTCACACTGGTTTATATTCAGTCTAGTGCTGCAGACAGAATGAGTGTGAAAACTTGTTCCTGATTGAAAACACTAATTGAACCCAAATCCACAATAGTGTTCAAAAGGTAATTAGACACATTTTCTAAAGGAAGAATATAAAAGAATGTGAGGGGGAAGTGCGAGGGAAAGAGCAGGGAGGAGGACAGGATGGAGAGCTATTTCAGAGAGCCAGACAGACACGACAGACCAAATGGGCTCTTTCTACGCTATAAACCTTTATGATTCTTTGAATCGTGGTCAAGTGGTGAGAAAACTGTAAGGAGTGCTAAAAGAGAAAATAACAATCCTTCCCAGAGAAAAAGTTTTTCACCGTTCCATTAACCCCTTATGAAGTACTCTGCAAGCTTTGTTGATAGTTGGCATTTTGTCAAATCCATGCATCAACATATTTACTGATGCAGTCTTCATCTCAGAGGTTCAATGGTCTGTTGTAAGTGAAACCTGCCGGATTAGTGCCACATCCAGCAGTGAGTGGATTTAGACGGAGCCCAGGAGTTGATAGGGCAGTGTCTAACCTGGTTAGAAGTAAGATTAGAAAACATTTTTACACAGAGACAACTGTTAACATGTGGACTTTTAACACTGTTCCAGAAGACCATACAGGCTGAATCAATTGCAATGATTAATGTGGAAGTAGATTAGATGGATGCTACAAATACATGGAAAGATAGGCAGCCAGCAGACAGAGAGGTGGATGGATGGAGACTTGGGGAGTAAAGGTATTAAGGGGCATGAGAAAAGGCAGGGAAATCTGCAGGTTGTAATAAAATGGCAAAACAAGCTCAATGGCCTACTCCTGTTCTTACGTTCTTAACCTATTGCACCACCCAGTCGCCAATCAACATTTATGTTTTAGAAAATGCTATTTTTATTCACCACAATCTTTGTGGACTGTACACATGATTCCTATTTCGGACACATTTATCAAACATTCGGAGTTGCAGAACTCATCGAGTGTAAATCACTAGTCCAGAGGGAATACACATCACGTAAGGGTAAATATTGCGCAGCACAATCTCTCTGACCAACAGTTGTTTGATCCAGTTACAGACAGTTTCAGAGACAGAATTCAGAAATAAGCATATTTCCCCAGTTGATGTATTGTTTCAATCCAGCTCTACATTATGCACATCCCTCCAGCACATTAAAGGCCTGGCTAGTCAATACCATCTTCCCGCTGCCATGACCCTTGGGTGACAAGGTATTGATCTGCCATCAGCCTGTCAATGAGGGTCTCACACTCGCAGCTTCCCATGAATCTAATATAACGAAGATAGCTGAAAGAAAGGCTTCTGTCAGCAGGAAACTCAAAACCATTCCATTCCATTAATTCCTTACAGAGTTTTCTGCAGATATCGTTCATTGCTTATTATATTGCAAATTGGCTCCTTACCAGATTATAATAATAATAATAATCCTTGCATTTGATATAGCGCTTTTCACGTCAGGAGGACGTCCCAAAGCGCTTCACAGAACACACTGTAAAGTGAATTGACTGTATATTTGTGGGCGAACGTGGCAGCCAATTGCGCACAGCAATGTCCCACAAACAGTCGTAGATTGAAAATGACCAATTTAATTATTGTTTTTGGTTTTTTGGAGGGATTATTATTTATTATTAGGCGTGTGGAGTAAGGAAACTTGCCCAAGGTTTCGCCCTGCCTGGAATTGAACTCAGGTCTCTCACTTGCAAAGCGAGTGCTCTAACCACTGAGCTACAGGACTCCATTATAACTACAGAGATGATGATCTTACGGAGCAACTTTCTAGAGAGAGGGATATGTTTAAGCAGTTGAACGGATGGCTACTGCTTTCCCACACTGTTCACAAAGATCGCAAAGATCAGCACGATCAGTAAAAAGAATAATAATAAGACTAATGGAAAAGAGAATGGAGTTTCTCCTGGAGTCTTGGCCAATAATCCCTTAGGTGAAACTGATCATTCACTTCAAGGCTGATTGTGGTTGTGCAAATTATCTCCTGCATTAGCCTACGATATACATTCACTACACTTCACAGTAAATCTTGTGACATGATTTGAAGTGGTTTTGAGACATGATAATAATAATAATCCTTTCATTTCATATAGTGCCTTATCATGTTGTTGAGACGTCACAAAGTGCTTCACCCAATATTTTGTAAAGTTTAGTGACTGTGTATTTTGTGGGTGAAACACAGCAGCCAATAGCCAATAAGCACATTGCAGTGTCCCACAAACAGTGGTGGATTGAGTAACCAATTTTTTTTGAGGGATTATGGAAAGCAATCCACCAATCGACTAACAACCAGGTTCCTACTTACTGTTAGGTAAACGGAGGTAGGTGGAGTAAGGAAACTTGCCGAAGGTTTCTGTGTAATGAATGATGCCAGACAACCGAGCAAAACCTGTGGCATACATGGTTGCATCCTCCACGCTAGAGTTGGGTATTTGTTATTAAGCCGTTTGCAATGGGACAAGTATTTGACAAACACAAATCAAACATTGCAACAAATTAATGATTTGAACATTTGATAAAAAGAACTCTCTTAAAGGAGCACTGCCATCCTGCTGGGTGGGCAAATAGTGATTAATTAGTATGATGGGCTGAAAGAGTCTAATCTGTTACTGGTAGCCCTAACAAAATACTATTCAAGGTATTAGAAAATGGAGTCACCAATGTTGTCTTAATAAATAATAATAATAATTCTTGCATCTGTTATAGCATCTTCTCATGTTGTCGAAAGATCCCAAAGAGCTTGACAGGAATTTTACTGTGAATTTTCATGGCTATCCCGTTCATAGGTGAACACAGCAGATAATTTTGCGGAAAGAAATGTCCCACAAACAGCCATGACGTTGAATGACCAATTTTATCTGGGGATTGTTGGCCAGGACACTGGGAGGCATTTGCTTCGCTTCCTGAAAAGGGCCGTGTGATTGATCTTTAATGTTCACCTGAAGAGGACATTGTTTTTAATAAGCGTCTGTTTAAATCATTTATACAACACTAAATACAAAAGGACATTTGTTATGCTGGTTGTTACAATTCCATTAAACAGAGTAATCCTCTCAATGGGTTAATAAAAACAGCAAAACAGCAGCAGTTACTGCATTGAACCAGCACCTAGTGTAATTTGAACTGCGGCAGCAACCAAACTCCAGCTACGTGGCATCTCACACAGAACTTTCCACATCTGGAGCTGCACCACAACCAGACAGGGCTCGTTGGTCTAGGGGTATGATTCTCGCTTAGGGAGTTTGAACCTAAGGAATATGCGAGAGGTCCCGGGTTCAAATCCCGGACGAGCCCTCTTTTTTCACCTTTCTACTGATAAAAATTCTGCTGAAACAACACAGCGCTTTCCAATTTCCTCCAAACTTCATCATTGTTAAACCCATGGAACTGAATTGTATTTCAAGTGTCAGTTTAATAAGCTTCTTACAACTGATTCACATTCAGGAGCTAGAGAACATTTGCGGTTTTACAATGACTTTGAATGTATTCGCTCCTAATCTTCAAACAATTTTTCCAGTTGCTGCATTAAACAACATTCATTGCACTATGTAGTTATAGGCTGAATGATAAATGAGCACAAATGGAATTTATTAAAAGTAAACTAACTGGCAAACAACTGGGTATCTTGTGACTTTGCCTATGGGGATATTTTGTGTAAATTGAACAGATATATGAATATATAAAGGAATAGCCTGATAAATGATAAATGGAGTGTAATATAAAAAATGTCATGAAATGAATACATTTAGAATTAAATATTTACAAAATCAGAGACGAATCGCAAAACACAATATTGAAAATATATTACACACATAAAAATAATTTAAAATGCATAAAAGAACATTTTAATATTTTAAATCTAATATATAATCCGCCTTATCTATCCTATATAATGTCTTGAAGGCCATTCTAATTTCACAGCTGAAACAGTTTGCTGTTACAGGCATGCAGCAATTCATAACGACTGAATTTCACTCCAGAGTGGTTTTGTATCAGTAATAAATACAGACAATAAAAAGCTGCTGACAGAATATAAATGTTGAAAATGATCAACTTTGCTAAATTAAAGGGATTCATAATATGTATCTACTCATTGCAACAATCAGTTCAATCTCAGAGAGTTAGGGATTCACGGACGTTATACAATGGATATTTTGGAGCCTCGAGTTCAGAAGTCTTTCCATTGGCTCTCTGCTTCTCTGTATCCTTGGAGAAGATATAGAGGACATTCACTCGGGCTTCAGTTATGAGAGATACGAGAGAATCTGGGGTTGTTCTTATTGAAACAGATATTAAGAGGCGACCTAACAGAGGTATACACATTTCGGAGAGATTTTAGTGATAATAATACTTGTATTTGGATAAACTAATTAGGAAGAAATTATTTCCACTGGTCAGGGAGTCAGTAACGACTGCAGGAGGTCCGAATGTACCCCCAAAAAAAGGGAATTGGTTTTACACAAAGAGTTACTGGTATTAAGCCCTGGGGGATTGAGATCTGGGAGGGGGGAGGGTGGGGGTAGGAGGGTGGCCCAAGGCACGGTTGAAAAAGAAGGTCTTGAGGCATGCCTTAAAGGAGGCAAGAGAGGGAGTGAGACACAGGGAATGTGGTTGGAGTTCCAGAGGATGGGAGCAGAGAAGCTGAAGGCCCAACTGCCACTGGTGGGGCGGGACGTGGGGGAAGGCACTGAACGGAGGAAGTGGACAGGTGGATAAGGGGTTAGCAGGTTAGAAAGGTAGGAGGGGGCAAGGCCATGGAGGGGCTTGAAGTTGAGGATGAGAATTTTGAACTCGATCCTCTGAAGGATGGGGAGCCAGTGTAGCTGGGTAAGGGTGGGGGTGAAGGGGTCACGGAGCCTGGTGTGGGAGAGAACCCGAGCTGCAGAGTTCTGGATGATCTGCAGCTTGTGGAGGGAAGAGTTGGGAAGGTTGACAAGCAGGGTGTTGGCATAGTCGAGCCAGGTTGTGATAAATAACAATTTTTTTAAAGTAATTATTACCACTGGAAAAGCGATCCACCAATCGACCAACAACCGGTTCCTACTTACCGATTGTTAGTCGATTAGGTAAACAGAGGCGTGTGGAGTAAAGAAACTTGCCCAACATTTCGCCCTGCCCGGGATTCAAACACAGGTCTCTTGTTCTGCTCTAACCACTGAGCTACAGTATATAATAATAATAATAATCCTTACATTTGGTATAGCGCTTTTCACGTCGGGAGGACGTCCCAAAGCGCTTCACAGAACACACTGTAAAGTGAATTGACTGTATATTTGTGGGCGAACGCGGCAGCCAATTGCACACAGCAATGTCCCACAAACAGTCGTAGATTGAAAATGACCAATTTATTATTGCTTTTGGTTTTGGAGGGATTATTATTAGGCGTCTGGAGTAAGGAAAGTTGCCCAAGGTTTCGCCCTGACCTGCCTGGAATTGAACTCAGGTCTCTCACTTGCAAAGCAAGTGCACTAACCACCGAGCTACAGGACTCCACGGGGGGAAAGGACAGTAGAGTGGGACTGAATGGATGGTTCTTTCAGAGGGCTAACACAGATACAATGAGCTGAATGGCCTTCTGCATTATAAAATTCTATGACTTGTGCTGTCTTGTGCTGCAAGGCTGAACACATTATACGTTATGAAACAAACATTACGTCCTATGAATATTCGAGTATAATGGAGGGAACGCAAGGACGAGGAATGAAGAGAGATTTTGAACAAAGAAAATGAAAATACTAGAATGACAAAAAAGGATTTGAAATTCATCAAGGCGACTGAAACACTGACAAACACGTGCAACAGATCTATTCAGCCAGCACTAAGCTTACTTTACATTTGGAAGACTGGGAGATCAGGAAGAGGATGAATCCAATGTATTAAAAGATCAAGCACCAAGACACTGTTTCTACTAGGACTTGCAGATTTTGTTGTGATAAGACATCATTGCCATGGGTTCACCCACTCAATGGTCATACATAAACTGCATGGGCTAAAGAGTATTGGCTGCCGTGTTCCTCCCACAAAATATCGTCACTACACTTTACAGTATATTCTGCGAAGCGAATACATTGTAAGGCACTATATCAAATGCAAGGATTGCTATTGTTACTGGAGCAGAACCATTCCAACATGTTCTAGCGTTTTCATACAATGGGGAAAGTTTGGAGCTCAGAGGAATCACTTTGCCTTTGGGTCAGAAGATTGAAGATTCCAAGTACATGGAGAGAATACGAGAGACGCCTGAATATACCAGGGTGAAGGGAAAGGGAGAATATAGGAACTGACTGCTGCACCTATAATTAAACACAGTGAAATGATCTCGATGATTAACTATAATTACTGTTGTTTGTTTTTCCAAATGTACCTTTTCAAATGGTTCACTAATCAATTTCAGGCTAATTCCATCAAATTGTGACCAAGTGACTGAAAATTCCAGTACGTTCAGTCAGACTTAACATGTTTGCTACACGTGGTGTACACTGGGTGTAGAAATGAATTTTTATCAGGCTAAAATAAAGCGCTTGCATTTTATCATTTTTTTATTACTTCAATTTGTTTCACAGGGTTGCAGTGCCTTATGTGCAGTGACTGTTTCTGTAGGTGAACGTGCCAAAATACTGAGCTCCAAAATGAAATTGAAATCAGAATCATTGTTCAATAGAAATGTTGGCTATCATTAAAATACACATTGTTTTCAAGAATTTTAGAAAAAGGCTATAGACTGACATACTTATTCAATGCCTTCATTATAACCCTTGTGAAATTTGAATAAAATCCTTTCTTTTCTTTAGCTTTATACATGGTTCCTCGCCATTATTTCTGATGACTTTTAGTTATAGTTCTTTTGGAATATGTTTCTTTACAGCTCAGAAGTTAAGGATTACATATTTTGCTACATAATATGCGTTGACAGAAACGTTGTGTTTAGAACCATTCTCAAGGCTCACACAGAATTAAAGTGATTGGATTCAGTCAAAAGCTCTTTCCCGACTATTTAAGAGAATGTCTCTGCAGATTGTTTTTTTTAAAAAAGGGAGAAGCACAGAAAGATAGCAATTCCTCTTGGGTCTTGAATTACTGCATTTATAAAGCATTGTTGGAGCATCCAGAACTTGGCAAATTCTTAACAACAACCATAACTTTGAAGCCGTTTTTCTGCAAGTTCCTTAGTTAAGGATTTCAGTTAAGAGGTAAGTCTGGCTCAGTCGGATGTACTCTCACCTCTGAGTCAGAAGGCTTTTGGGTTCAAGCCACATACTTGGACTCGAGGCTGACTGTCCAACACCATGCTGGGACCAAGATCCAAACTGCTTTGATTCCTAGTAACTCATTCTAAGTGCTGGTTGTTCTGTGTATAAATCACTGATGTTTTCCTAAATTTGACACAGCACAGCATTCTTCTGCATGGCCTCGAGCGTGAATCCAAGTGGCTCCAGCTTTCGTGAGACCAGATTATAGCAAACTGGGAGCAAGATGCAGACTCCAACATTAACTGGAAAGAGGTTGCAATTTTAGATAAGTTATAGACTGAAATTACATTTTGACTGTGGATCTGAGTTGAGGAATGGTTTGTGTAGAAGACTGGAAAGATCCTGAAATCTAGTGCTAATGGAATACTGATATTAGGATTGATATGAGTAATTGTATGAATTCTAGTACAGAGTGCAAAGTCTTTCTGTGCAGTAATGAAACATGCGCTGTGCACAGCTGGGTGAAACCTCTTCATCAATAACCACCACCAATCCGGTCCCATGTTGCCAGGAATTGTTGTATCAAAATCTTTGATCAGGGCAAATTATAAATAACAATAATGATAATAATTTTTCTTGCATTTGGTGCAGGGTCTTTCATGTCAAGAGGATGTCTTAAAATGCTTCACATGATACACTGTAAAATGTAGTGACTCTGTATTAGTAGCTGAAAGTGGCAGCCAATTTGCAAACAGCAATGCTCCACAAACAACCATGAAACGAATGGTCAATTTTATTTGGGGGATTGTTGGCTTGGACATCGAGAGAAACTCCTTACTTTTTTCGAATAGTGCCATTGAATCTTTAATATCAATCGGAACAGGCAATTTGGGATCGTGGTTTAACTTCTCGCCCGAACGATGGCATCTCTAACAATGTAGCACATCCTCAGCACCGAACTGGAGTGTCAGCCTAGGCTATGTGAACTCAAGGTCTCAAAGTTGACTTTAACCCACAACCTTCCGATTCAGAGGAGAGAGCGCTATCGACTGAGCCAGACTGACAAAGAGATGCTGCCCAGTGGATCTGCATTGATCGTGGGTGCTGGGGGGTGTTGTGGAGTAAGAAGATCAGCATGCAGCTTCCATTCCTATGCCCCCCAAAACGAGGATGTATTACCATTACAAAGGCAAAACGTGTGTGATCCCAAAAATGCAATAGATTTCAGTTGCCCCACTTCACTTCCTGGTGATGTGTTGAAATCTGACATAATAACAAGAGATAAATGCAGAAAAATGGATGCCTATTTGAAAGATTTAGACTTGGCACAAGATGTTCAGCTCCCCAGCAAAGAGAAAAAGCAAGAAATATTTTTCTTGGTTCCTGTTCTGTAACTGGTTGCTATAAACTGTCAGACCACAGCGTGGGGTGATTTAACTCCAATATCCTTTCCCTCCTGTGCTCATTACCTTGTCTTGACGGTACAGATAAGGTGAGACTGAGTATTCTCCGCGTGAGCGGAGCCCATACCTCATCGATCAGTGCCACTGTGCAGCCTCACTAACCTGGCGATGTAACACAATCACATGAATCAGGTTGCTCTGCATTGACCTTACGTCAATCACTCTATTATATTTAAAAAACAGCAACGATCCAATGTGGAACAAAGTAACCTCGACGCCCGCACTGTATTTGTTATGAGAATGTTAAAGAGCATGGCCTATAATGTGTGGTTGGAGGAGAAAAAAAAGTTTGCATTTGCCCCTAGTGAGGAACAATTGCAGGACCTTGAGTGGAACATGTCCAGGGGATTTGCGTGGAGAGTAACCAGGCAATTAACCTTCGGAAATCAGCTGGGATTGTAACTAGGCACAGAAGCTGTGTCAGCAGCTGCGTTCACTGCAGAGAGATGCACAAAAAGCATGGGCTTTGAATGAATCTCTCAGCTATCTGAGTGTAATTTCACCCCCTTCACACTTCACCAATATCTCATTAACACCGGCAGTTTGATGATACTTTAATGATTTGATTATTCATGAATATCACCTGTAGGCAAAGACAGATGGAATCAAATAATTGCACTGTCATCACTGAAGAAAAGGAATCCATAAAGTGCACGGGGCCGTGTGAAGCCACGCACAATTATATCTCCCACTTGTTCTTCATTGACGGTCTCTGAATGAATGATATGAACATTCACCTGATACGGAAAAAAAGTGGCTTCCATTGAAGCCGCTGTAAAAAAAAGATCCACATTTTTTGCTTCCAATTTACTTCCCTGTTTTCTTGAAAGTGTTGATTTACATTGGGAATGTTGCAGGGACTGTATGTGTCTGTATGTGTGTGTTTGGTGGTGGGGGCTGGGTAATGGATGGGGGAGGGAGGCGGGCGGGGGGGGGGGGAAGGACAGTTTTAGCATTAATATCAGCTGCCCTCCAGCACTTGGTCCAAGTGACCATCTTTCTGTACTTGAGCCAAGGTTGTGCTTCAGGAGCCTGTAGACAAAGGAGGTTATCACAGCTGAGCCCGATCCTGTCCTTGTTTGACATCCATGTGTACACACACACCAAGAATCACTAAACACCCTCCTGGAGTGGGAACCCAGGCTGATGTGCTTTCCCTTCTCCCTTAGCTGAAGACATTGAAACCAATTACTGATTCTGCTGTAATACCCATAACTTCCCTCTATCTCTCCCTTTTGCCCCTTCTCAACCCATTTTTAAACCGAGCTTTAAAACCTACCTCTTAAATGCCCACCTATCTCCCCACTCCCCCACTTTGCTTGCTCAGCATCTGACCCCATTGTTGTGAAATGTTTCGAGATGTTATCATTCACTTCATCGCTACTTACAAATAGTCACTGCACTTTATAGTGCAGCATTTCAATGATGTGATAAAATGCTATATCAAACGCTAGGATTATAACCATAATTTCAACACAAAATTGTAACCTCTTTTAATGGGAGATGTGGAGTTAAATAATGAGAAACAATCTCACTAACTATTTATTGCTACCTTTCAATCCTTTGTCCACAGTAACATCAATGACTGAACCAAGATTGTTTATCTCCATTCAAGTATTGTAAAGGCATCATTCACTTGTAATCACTGAGGAGTTATCACTCATCAGTAAAATGGTTCTCTGAACTCCCTTAAATGAATGGATGTTGATTTTATGCCGATTACATTAAGTGCAGATTGGTGCATAGCATTATTCATCATTTTGTAGATGTTGTTACATGTTTAACCTGGAATTCTGAAAGATCACACTCTACAATTGATGCCCGTGCAAAAGTGTTCATCCATACCAGATTAAACTGATCATTCACATCCTGGCTGTGGGACCTCGCCGTGTGCAAATTGGCTGCCAGCATTCACCAACAAACAGTCACTACACTTTACAGTAAATCCTATGAAGCGCTTTGAGATGTTCTGACGAAAGTTCCACATCAAATGTAGATTATTGCTGGGTTTACACTCTTGTCATTATAGCACCCCTCACATTAAAGGGCTGAAACCTATATACTGCGCATTGACTATATCAATTCTGCATTGTCTGTTTCTGCAACAAATAAATAGAGCATAAAAAGTAATAAAAAAAGAGATGCAAAGATGTGGAAGTTGATAATCAAAATTGAAAGCAGAAAAAAGAGAGAATTATAAGGCAGGGTAAACTGGGAGACATCAGCTCAGTTAAACCCATTGCTTTTGTAATCTTTGAGAGGCGAGAAGCCAGGCTGTCATTGTTTTGTGTGGCCAAACACCTTTCTTACTGTCTCCCCTTTTATACCCTTTTCAACTGCTAACATTTTAAATGAATGTAAGTCGTGGCATTTGCATTTGGGTAGAATCTAGAAGCAGCACCTCCTCTGCTCTGTGCGTCACTCCTCCATTTGAACCCTGTCGTACCTGTTAAGGCACACACTGTGCTAGCTGTCAAGGAGTCTTGCTGGCAGTATGATGGAGTGTCATGTCAGCGCATCCACAGATAACATACATACCCGGTTCACAAGGTGATATTGTATTTGCTTCCAGCCACCACAAATACAAGGATTTACTTGTACAATGGAAATGCACTCTGCAAACAATCTGATTTTGAGTCACCGAAAGCTAAATCTTTTTAGGTTTTCAGGCGCCGGGATTGAAACAGAAAGATGCAATGCTGCTTTGCAGATTTCTTATTTTGAGCTATCCAGAAAGTGTTGTCATTCCTTAAGGCTTCCAATCACTGTAAGATATTTTTGCTCTTGACACAAACGCTGTCAGAATGAGTTGGCAGTGTAACTGGGAAAAAAATAAAGACATTCAACACAAACTTCCCCCCCACCCCTCTCTATAATGAAGCTTCTTTCCTGGTGAAAAAATAATCCTTACATTTGATATAATGCCTTATTTTGCTGGAATGTCTCAAAAGTTTCACAGTAAAGGGTATTGACATACTTTGTAGACGTGCCAATTTGTGCATAGCAATGTCTAAGAAACAGCCATGAAGTGAATGACTAATTTATCTGGGGGACTGTTGGCCAAAACATTCGAAGAAACTTTCTCCTATTTTTGAACCGTGCCATGGAATGTCCACCTGAACAATCAGACAGGACTTTGGTTTAATGTCTCATCTAAAGGGTGACACTTCCATTAATACAGCAATCCCCAGCACTGCATTGGAGTGTCAGCCTAGTCGAGGTGAGCTCAAAGTCCGGATAATGGACTCACAATTTTCTGACTCAGTGGGGAGAATGCTATCAACTGAGCCAAGCTGACAACTTCCTGATCTTATCACAATTATTCCTCCAATGCAGCTTTCTCACTCCGCAAAGAAGAAAAACTTTGCAAAGTGTAATTGCAGGAGTGATAATTTTTGTAGGGAAACACAGCACCAGATAGGCCACACATGCAACTATGAGGTGAATGACCCATTATTCTGAAGGACTGTTAATAATAATCCTTCCATGCATTTGATATAGCGCTTTTCATGTCTTCCAGACATCTCAAAGCACTTCACAGATTATACTGTAAAGTGAATTGACTGTATATTTGTGGGCGAAATGCAACAGTCGTGGATTGAGTGACCAAGTTATTATTGTGTTAATCAGGATACTGGGAGAAACTTGGAACTCCCTTCTCTTTCGGAATAGTGGAATTGGGTCATGAGGAGGAATAGTATATGAAGCTTTGAGGAAGGAGCAAGGAATTGGAATTGCGATTGATAGGGACATGGGAGAACAAACAACAATACTATTACAATGAGTTGAATGGTCTTCCACTATGCTGTAGATTTCTATGCATCTTTGAAATCCATTTGAACAGGTAGGTTGGGTTTGGAATTTCCATATGTCGGTGGGATGCATAGAATTCTCAGCTTGGTTTGGATACTCTTTAAAACATGAGTGATGGGGTCCTGCATGGGTCAGACACCGAGCTAACCCCTCCAAAGAGTAAGACTGCATCTCAGACAATGCGGCACTTCCCCCAATGCTGTACTGCCATGTCATTCCAGACTATTAGCTCTAGTTCCGAAGTGGGCCTTGAATCCACAAAGGAAGGTCTTGAAGTGAAATTAATTTGGGAGCAGTCCCAACCATACTCTTTGTGAGCACCCTCACTAGGCACAAAACTGCTGTGAATTTTGTGTACATTAGCAATTAAGATAAGTCAGACTGTAACAGTGGCTGATGGTGAGGGAATTGAACAAACATGATGACTGCAGCTATCTGTTGTGTCAAACAGAGGTTTGTGGTGATCCATCTAATAACACATTAATCGGGGGCAAACACTGCTGTCTGTTGGGTGATAACGCAGACAGAATCAGCTGGTGTGCGTCTTAAAAATAGTCCTTGCACTGTGTTATGATTCAGCTTCCTGTAAACTGCTCTGCTAAGAGCTATGATCAGGAGACTTCACTGTGAGCGTGCACAATGCCCTCTGTGTTATTTAAGGATTAATATAAGTTTCTTGTATTCTATTTCCAAAATGTAACCATTGGTACCCCCCACTATCTCCCCCTACCACGCCCCCCCCCCACACACACACGCATACAAACAAGTTAATTTTTCACACTTTTTGGAGATTCACATCAACTGGGCCCACATGTCTGGGAAATAATCAAACTCTTCCCATATGACCCAGTAGAGGGATTGTTTGGAATATTTTCTCATTTTGGTGATCGCTCCTCCAAGAGTTCATCAATCACTCTAATACCCCCTCTGCACACTTCTTTAATTCTCTTTTAAATGCCTCCAATTGACGATGCTTTAACAGCCTCCACTGGCAAATCATTCCATTTGTAATTTTACAGTTCTCCTGTGCAGGTCAAGAGTGCTACAATCAAAGATATTAAACAGGATGATCTTCAGAGATCTGAAGAGCTACTCTTTGAAGGTCCATCAAACAAGTCATTATTGTAGAGACTGTGCCAGCCCATTGCTGTGCTCGACACCGCAGTATGGTAAATTAATACAGCAAAACATTACAAATACTTGATAGTGCACTTGAGAGTTTGAATATTCCAATACAAAGATCACATTACCAAGTTTCCAAGCTAAATTCCTTGGATCAACATATCAATAATGATAATCTTCATTTGATTCACGTTGGGAGAAGGTCTCATAGCGCTTCACAAGATTTACTATCAAGTGATAGTGATTGTGAATAAAATAATGTATTTTGTAGGTAAATATGGCAGCCAATTTGTGTGCAGCAATATCCCACAAACAGACATTAAGTGAATGACCAATTTTTTTTCGGGGGATTGCTGGCCAGGACACCAGGAGAATATCCCTCGTCTTTATAAATAGTGCTACAGGATATTTAACGTCTTCCTGTACAGAATCTGAATCCTTTGCACAATTGCGCCTCATGTTGCTGTACTGGATCTCCCAAGCATTGCACCACTGCAGCAAGCCACCGCCACTATCTTTAAATGTGCCTCCGAACTTAGTACCATAAAATGTTTCCTTTGACTTTCTTTCCCCGCCCCCTTCTCTGCTTGTCCTTAAAATCTGCTCCCTTCCAACATTCCCCAGTTCTGACGAAAGGTCATTGACCTGAAACGTTAACTCATTTTCCTCTCTCCATGGATGTTGCCTGAACTGCTGCGTGTTCCCAGCAGTTTCTGTGTTTATATGAAAACACCGACGTGTAAAACCCCTTCATCCGCAGTTTCTTCTCTAACCAAACCCACGTCAAAGGACTGTGAGTGGATAAAAGCTGCTCAGCACAAACTGACAATGTCTTCACAAATAGAGTTACTGCCAAGTTCCATTGGCTTCATCCACAGCCGAGTTATACCCTGGAAGACAATGTTATTTTTATATATGTGTGTGCTATATCGTATCATGTAACATTTTAAGTGCATGTGGTCAGAGTGGCTCAGTCTGACCACATGCACTTAAAATGGTAGCACTCTTGGTAGCACTCTCACTTCTGACGTAAAAGATTATGGGTTCAAACCCTCAGTCTAGGTCGACACACCAACCCAGTACTGGAACAGCGCTACAATCTTAAAGCTGCTAATCTTTGGGTGAGATATTAAACTGAGGCCCGTACTGCCTGGTTTCAGGATACTGCTGAATGCAAATTGGCTGCTGCATCGCATTCAAAATTCACTGCACTACAACAACAGCTTGCATATATATAGTACCATACACACAGGATAGCAACACACTTTACAGTAAATCCAATGAAGCCCTACTAAAAGACACTATACAAGTGCAACGATTATTATTTTACTATATAGCTATATATATATATATGAGTATATAACCATAACAGACAAAATGATACATAGACAGAAGGTAAGGGCACTGTAAGTGATTTTGTTGCTGCAATATGTTCTTTTTAAGAAATTACTTTGATTGAACATAAATGTAGAAATCAAGAAACTCACAAGTACAGATTACAAATATATAGATTAATTATAAATATATAGATTAATGTTATAATGGGAATTAAACAGTGCTATTCATGGAGGGTCCACAAGATATTACTGCACTTATCAGGAATACCAAACTCTGTGATCACTTCATTAATCCTGGTCAATCAAATTGTGTCAATGTAAACTTCCATCTACCTCACTGCCCAATCGTGTTGTTTTTAAAGAGTCACTGGCGTTTTATGCTCTGGAATGTAGCTTCATGTAATACTTTAATGCACACAGACAGGCCTGTCCTAAACATTAGGCAAAGCAGGCAGATGTTTCCATACAGTGTTCAACATTATAGGGAGCTCTCACAGCTGAGTTGTTTGTGTGTGTGCGCATAAATGTGTATGTGTATGTGAGTGTGCGTATGGAGGTGGGTGTATATGTGTAGCTGGACATATAGTTTATTTGTGTCGGTATGTGTGAATGGAGTTGGATGGATCAATGGATGCATTTGGTTGGGTAAGTGATGGTGTTTGTGTAGATGGCTGTATGTGTGTAAGTTTATCCGTAAGTGTGAATGAGAGTGTGCTTGAGGCTGGGCATGGGTTTATAACAATATGTTCACAGGCAGAACAACAACGTTACATAGCGCCTTTCACATTGGGAGACGTCCCAAGGAACTGGACAAATAGAATTACGGACCTGAGCGGGGAGTTGGGGTGGGGGAGGGTGGAGAGCAGGTGGGGGGAAGCAGGGAGATCGAAAGCATGGTCGAAGAGGAGGGTCAAGGAACGGATTATTTCCTGGTAAATGTTGCTGAGCTCTGACCCTCACTGGGAATACTAAATCCACATCCAAGGACGTCACCCATACCAAATCAAGGTCAACTTAAAGTTCACCAAAAGCTATTTGAACTCTACATGAATTACACGTGTCTGGTTATGCAAACATCAATTGCACATCATGTTAAGATATGCAGGCAAATCTCAGCTGCTCTGTCGGGGAGCTGTAGATTTAATTAGAGGGCCTTGTTTTTTAAGTTGTCGTCTTTCAGGCTGATCAATAGCAGTACCAATGAACATAAGCAATTAAGGCATGATGGATAACATATAGTCCACATCAATAAACGTTTTAGTCTTTTGAAACCTTCAATGTCATGACTCAGTAATAGTTAAAGAGCTCTGACCTTACCAATTAACTGTGGCCCCTCCATTATCGGTGGCCGTGCTTTCAGCCACTTGTGCCCTTCACCTTTGGAACTCTCTCCCTCAATCCCTCAACTATGCTTCTGGTCACCTCCCGCCTCCCCCTAGCTTGGGGTCGGGCTCTGACAATGTTAAGTGCCCCGAGACGCTACCCTGGGTACAGGGCGCAATATAAATGTAAGTTGTTTTTGTTACTTTTCTATGAAACTAAGAATTGGTTGCTTTTCCCACAGCAGAGCCAGATTTAAGCAAAAACCTATCATAGTATTTTGCTTATAGCTAACTTGCTTCTTGGTCTGCCTTCCACTTGATGCACAGTTTGACATGCACTGAAGCCTGTGGACAGCGTGATTGGAGCTGGAATTGCTAAGGCAGTCCTTTGATTGATAGCTTCCAAAACTAACATGGACATTAATAATTTGTCTCCAGGATACCACGTCAGGAGGACACCCCAAAGCACTTCACAGGATATACAGTAAAATGCAGTGACTGTGGAGCTGATATGTGCACAACTGGGCACCACTGGCTCCTACAGGAGCAGGAATTCTCTGGCTGCGAAGCACCTTGAGGGCCAAGTAACGCTGAACAAATGCAACACAATCCTCCAGGACATTGGGTTCTGCAGCCGGAATGAGAGTCTGTGCTTTGAACAACGGCAGAGAAGTAGCAGAATCTTGGCTTGTGCGAGGAAGCATCTTGCAATAGGATAGCAGGGGGCATGTACTGGAGGTCACCACCCACTGGTTTGTAAGGTCTGCAGAAAGCTGCTGGTAGTTAGCAACTTTTTTGGTTGTGAGCCACCTAGTGGCAGAACTCAAGTGTCTGGTACCAAATGGTATTATCATGGATTTAATACAGTACTTGAAAGTTTCAGTACATTAAAAAGTTTCATTAATGCAATCATGTATAAATGTAACATATAAAAAGTGGATTCATCTGCTCTCTTTAATACAGTTTACATTAATGTAGTGCCTTTCACATTAGGAGGGCATCTGAAAGGGCTTCACATTGCTGGCTGGGCACTCGAACTGAAGAGGATGGGAGGGGAAATATGATTACAGTGCAGTTGAAGAGGTAAAAGTTCTCTTTAACATACAGGATGACCTGTGCAATGTTTGTCAGGGCAGGTAGGTACAAAACAAACAGATCAGTTCAAGGAAAAACAAGCCAGAAATAAAGCAAATCAAACAGCTACAACTCCAAAAAGCTTTTTTTGTCAGCAAAACATTCTTGATATAAAATTATTATTCTTGTCAAGTTGGAATAGAAATAACAGGAGGTTACATAGAATCACAGAGATTGTACACTACAAAAATTGGCCATTTGAACCAACACATTTGCATAGCCCCTGCATACCACGTGTTGGTGGTATACACGTGTGGAAGTTTCAGTCTGGTTTGGATACCCTTAAGCATAGTGATGGGATTCTGCAAGAGCCTGGCTGACATGGCCATCCTCCTGACACGAAAGGCGATATACAAATGTAATTTGCTGTTGTCAAAAAAATAATCTGGTCCAACTAATCAGTGCTTGTATTTATACTCTACATGAGCCTTCACTGCTCCTAATCTCCTCTCCTCATCACTCTCCAATATCCCTCTATTCTCTTCTCCCTCATGGCATGTCTCGAGTTTCCTCTTTAATGCAATGATGATAAATTTCTATTCTATGGTCATTTCTTAACATCAACATTTCCCCATGAATTAAACGGAACAGATTATATATTGAATATCATCCAGCAGACTTTATCTTGCACTATATCGCGCACCCTTCAAGTCAAGAGGTCACACCAAAGCGTTTCACAGGATATACAGTAAAATGCAGTGACTGTCCCTAAGTTTTGTGGAGCCAATTTGTGCACAGCCATGGAATGACCAGGTAAATAGCAAGGAAAATTCCATTACTACTGACAGAGATAGTGACGGGGTAATTGATTAATACCCAGACACATGCTGAAATGTCTTGTGATGATTTACTCAACCAAGCTTGAAAGATCAGTGTTCAGCTATTTAGAATGGTGTATTTTGAAACACTTTAGATAAATACAATGTTTATGCTTACTTGGAGATGATCATGGATTAAGTAATATTCAGAATTTTTAACATTTGCTGAAATGTGCTGCAATGTTTACAGATTAGGAAGGAAAGCGGTGTGTATAATCCCTCAGAAAGGGTCAGAACAACTTCCTATGGTCACAAAGCACCTACAGCTGTGAAATGCCGATGAGACGTTCAGATGAAGATGATTCAGATGAATGGCTTTTGGCTCCTTTATTCTCATCCTTCCATTACACCAAGTTTGCTATCTGACCTACACAGCATCGAGCCATTTCTTAAACAACAAATTACATTTGAATAGCACCTTTCACATTGCAAGAATTTGGACCTGAGCTGAGGGTTGGGATCAGGAGGGGTGAAGGGCAGGGAGGATAGGGGTGGGAGGATCACCAAAGGCACAGTTGAAAGAGGAGTTTCTTGAGATGGAGTTTATTGGAAGCAAGGGAGGGGGCGAGGTATAGGGACTGTAAGTTGGATTTCCAAAGGGTGGGAGCGGAAAGGCTGAAGGCTCGACTGTCGATGGTGGGGCAGTCCGGGCGGAGGACATGGAGCAGAGGGCAATTGCCAACAAGGCCAAAGTCCTGCCTTTACCAACATTTCTGGTAACCCATTGCAGTTGTTTATTATCCTCTGTGTAACTAACTATTTAGTGGTGTCTGTCATAAGATTGCCCTTCACAACCCTGACTTACTGTCTGTGTATCAAACTATTGCTCTGGGTTTGCTTTCTCTATCTTAATTTAGCATTTTACATACTTCTCTAAGATCCTTACGAAGGCAGAAGCTCTCTGTTTTATCTAATTGTTCCTATGATTCATCTGACAGTGGGTGGGGTGTGTGGTCAGTCTCATTACTCTCGTCTGCACAGCCCTTTGGGTACCACTGATAGTCAATCGCCTGATACTGCAAATAGAGACATATGGTTGACAGATAGACAACTTGATCCCAGCCAGATTAAGGTTTCAGGAGATGGAGGTCTACATAACACACCAATTTCCAATAAATTAACTGTAACTTTCAATGGGTCTATTTTGAATAAGGAACAGACAGTTGAAATCATTTGTGCTTTCCTAACCTTTTCGTCTTTCTATAATGAATGAGAGATGGAAAACCATCAAAGTCCCTCCTAGAGGTAATTCATGGTTTGTCTTGTGGAGATAACTGCCAACTCTCTTCACTTCCACTAGTTCATGATGTATCTGAAATGCTTCTTCCATCCAAAAGTCAGGTGCTGAGGATTTTAGTTTATTTCTCTTTAGTTTGTTTCAACACAAACCTTTGGGAATCTCAGTAGGGATTTGCAGCCCAACTGAATAGAAGAGACCTCTTTGGGTGAAATATTCACATACAGTTACCGTGAATATCAAATGACAAGATATCAAAACGTGCATCTAGCCTCGAGCAACAGCACAAAGTTATACAACCCACGGACTAAGAACACAATTAACTGCAGGTAATTCACCCCTGTTTCCAAGTTTCAATTATTAATCTCCCATAGGTTTTTAAAATTAAAATCACAACCCCCCAAATCTAAAGTGGGTGAAATTACTGTAATGTTTTGGGTTTAATGAAAAATATATCATTTGCAATGCAACATAAAAAGCTAGATACATTTAACATAGTCTCAAAGACGTGAGAAGGCGCTGTATCAAATGCAAGAATTATTATTATTAATATTATCTACCCACAACGTTATCCTCATTAACACAAAATTCTGACAGCCGCATGACTTTACAGTATATCCTGTGAAGCGCTTTGAGTCTCATTTATTGTAGAAAGACAACAACAATTTTTGGAAAGGCAGGAATAACAGGAATTCAGTGCCAAAGCAGCTTTGTGACTTTGATAGCAATGTTAAAGGGTGATATGGTCGACTGGCATGAAGTGATTATGCGTAACTTATGTATAATGGCTATTTTTTGAAAACATCTCATTTCCACATCATTTAACACAATCCATCAGAACACAACCCATTTATTTGTATGTGCATCTTACTTTATATTCTCATTAATAGAGCAGCCCATTTGTAACTACACTTTAAGTGCCACTTGGCTGTAACAATTCAGCTGGATATGACTCAAGGCTTGCATTGTATTTTGGAATGATGCCCTGCCACACACCGCTGGTTCCTTCAACAGCAGGTAAGACCAGGAAAAATATTGAGAAGTTGTCACTAATTTTAACTCTTTCTGTTTCTTTATCTGCTGATTTGAAAAGAAATATTTTAGCGAGTGTTGATGACACAGACAGTTGTGAAGATGTGGAATGCTCTGTCCCAGAAAACTATAGAAGTCAAATCAATGGTTTTACTGGGTTTGGTTCGTTAAAAAACGATACACACAATTACTTGTGGTACTGGAGCTGTTAAGCGTAACGTAGAATCTTACAGCACAGTGGGAGGCCATTCGGCCCATTGGATAGAAAGACTTACGCAAATCAATCCCACTTCCCCGCTCTCTCCCCCATAGCCATGCAAACTTGTCCTTGACAAATAATTATCTACTTCTCTCTTAAAAGTTGTTATCAAATTGGCTTCCACCACCCTTTCAGGCAATCCTTTGGATTCCAGATCCAAACAACTCGCTGTGCGAAAACATTTCTCCTCACCTCCCCTCTGTTTCTTTTAACAATTATTTTAAATCGGTGTCCTCGGGTTACCGACCCACCCACCAGTGGAAATAGTTTCTCCTTGTTCACCCTATCGAATCCCCTCATAATTTTGAAAACTCATTCCTGAAAACTCGTCCCTCATTCCTGGTACCTTCCTGGTAAATTTCCTTTGCACCCTCTCCAATGCCTTGATATCCTTCCTAATTTATTATTAATGTGTGGTGCCCAGAACTGAACACAGTCTTTAGCTGAGGCCTAACCAGTGTTTTATAAAGCTTCATCATAACTTCCTGCCATTTGTATTCTATGCCCCTATTAATAAAGCATATTATCTCATATGCTTTTTAACCGCTTTATCTCCCTGTCCTGCCACCTTCAAACATTTACTTATATGAAACCCCCAGGTCTCTCTGTCCCTTCACCCCCTTTAAGATTGTACCATCAGCTTATATCGCCTCTCCTCATTCTTCCTACCAAAAATGCATCACTTTGCATTTCTCCACATTAAACTTCATCTACCATGCATCTGTCCATTTTACCAATCCATTTGCAGTCTGCTACTATCCTCCTCACTGTTTACTACTTTTTCTAATATGCTATGATGAAATAGTGATGCTTTGGGATTTGAGGATCTGTTGAGATCTAGAGTAACATTGTTGGCAGGCTGCCGGTTTCATACCACTGTAGACCCTCGTGTTAAAAAAATGCCAAAGGTTCCTGTCATGGGCTGACCTGCTGCTTAAACTAACCTCCTTGGTGGGAGATAAGTGGAGTCTCTTCTTGGAGCTGAACTGGTACCAAGATCACATGCCTGGCAACAGAATGCCAGAATCGAGCCAGCTCTCTGTGGCGGTCTCGGTAGTAGATTATAGATTGTCTCGGCAGGACCTGGAAGGGCAGACCAGTCACTGGCGGCAGGGAGTCAACCCACTCACCTCCTGTTAACCCTGCAAGCCAAAGGCCTAATGGGTGGGGTGGAAAGCTTGCCAGACAGCAACATGAATGGCAAGCTATGCTGTTTTAGCTGGTTAGACTCCAGCAGAACCCCAACTCACACTCTGGAGCCCTCAAGCCTTGGCTCGTGACAACCTGCGCCTAATACTTTCCAGAATTAGGTAAGCAGGATGCCTTCCTCCAGGGAGAGGGTCCAACAATCTATCTCTGGGATTGCATGGTGTGAGGACAGAACAGGGTTAATGAGATAAATGGCCTTTCACGTTCTATACTTTCTCATGTTCCTCAGGTGCAAACACAAGTTCTGCACTCTCCATATGCTCTACCAGATGTTTCACATGAGCAAAAACCAAATAAGCTACTACTCTGCAAACACATTGCTCAAATAATATTTGAAAGCATTTCAACCAACACCAAGCCTGGATCGGAAAAGTATTTGCACACACCATTTATTCTGAGAAAAGTTACAGAGCGCGACTGCTCCAGATTCCAAAACAAGATAATTAAAAATAAAATATATAGATATATATTTACGATGACCAATGCAACCCAAACTTTGCCAAGAAAACTATCAATACGAAAATTGGCAAGAAACAATCCATTTGTTGAACTTGTTGTCAACCTGGATCACAAGTATCTGCTAATTTTGAAAAATTGCTTGATTAAAGTATTAAGGCGTGGGTCGATTCTTTTTGTTGATGGATTGTCAAATATCGACTCATTTTGAAATTTTCCAATGGTGTGCACTCGAAAGCCCAAAATAACTATTGATTAATGGGCTGCATGCTCTAATGAAATCTATTGATTATTTTGGTGAGCGGTTTGTCAATATTAGCGGTTGGAGATGCTATCTGCCTAAGGGCGTTATATAAATGCAAGTTATTGTTGAATCTTCAGAAAACTGGTTTCAACATTAAATCTGGTTTTAAGAATTTGCTGAATTCTACATGCTCTGAAATATTAAGAAAAATAGTATAAATCCAGCCCAATATCTTCACCACCACCCCAACTCTGAGTTTCATGTCACTGCGTCACACAACAAGCATCCTTGTTGCTTTTCTTTTGAAAACAGTCTCCGATATGTGAATGACCTATTGATAGTAGATTAGCAAAAGCTCTACACAGTAATTCCAATCATACCCTTCATTTGGAGTTAATCAAGGTTTAAAACAACATGATTCAATTTACAATCCAATGTCATTGTGATGCATCCATCCCAGGAATAAATCAGCTTTATTGACAACTCCACAACTGCAAGATACTTTGAGTGAATGATAACAATAATCAATGTCGCATCGTTGTCCTTCACCAATGAACATCCATTCATTCTATTGCACAAGTGCAGTAGCTTACATTTCCTCACATTGCAATCCATGTGCCATTCTCCATTCAATCTATTTCATTTGTACAAATCTCTTTGAACACAGTCAATCCCTCCCATAGCAACCCCAGCAAGTATGTCTGAACCAGAAGCACCTTGGGGAATATTCCCACCAATGTCTGGAAGTGGACTAATTAGGCAAAGAATCTGTATATCTTTTAACGAGTTTGACTTCTATTGTGCAAGAGCCTCAGTTATAATAATAATAATAATCCTTGCACTTGATATAGCGCTTTTCACGTCGGGAGGACATCCCAAAGCGCTTCACAGAACACACTGTAAAGTGAATTGACTGTATATTTGTGGGTGAATGCGGCAGCCAATTGCGCACAGCAATGTCCCACAAACAGTCGTAGATTGAAAATGACCAATTTATTATTGCCGTTTTAGTAACAGTGCATGAATCGATACAGTACAATACTGCCTTAGCAATCAAACCCAGTAAACTGCAGTAGTCTGACCAATAGGTCTTATTTTAAAGGGGTAGCTGAAGGTATCAAAATATATTTGGTAAACCTTTGTCCATTTCCAACAGAGGCTTTAAGTTTGCAACATCATCAAATTCAATTGGAAAATTGAATCTTTTATGAAATGTCGCAAATTTTACCCCAGAATAATGTGCGCTGTGTTAAAATGCCTCCAGAGAGAGAGTGCGCATTCGGTTCCAACAATCTTTATCTGGAATTTCTATGTCTAGGTGGGATGAATGGAATTCTCAGGTTTGCATACTCTTATGATAATAATAATAATCCTTGCATTTGATATAGTGCCTTATCAAGTCTTCGGGACTTCTCAAAGCACTTCACAGAATATATTTTAAAGTGAATTAACTGTATATTCTGTGGGCGAAACTCGGCAGCCAATTGTGCACAGCGGTATCCCATGAACAGCTGTGGTTTGAGTGACAAAAGTATTATTAATAACCCCAGAAAAGTGATCCGCCAATCATCGTTAAAAGTGTTTTTCTACTTACTGCTAGGTAAACAGAGGCGTGTGGAGTAAGGAAACTTGCCTAAGGTTTTGCCCTGCTGGGAATTGAAACCAGGTCCTCTTGATTGCGAGGCGAGTGCTCTAATCATTATGCTACCCTTTTAAGCATCTCGAGACATTCTTCCGATGGGAAAAGCGCAACATCAATAAATGGGAGTTTTGTTTTAAACAAACTGCATGTTATCCGCATCACGTTATCACAGTCCTCAGCTTTAGTTAACATCGAAAGGTTTCCACTGGTACCAGCACACTTACCTTGGGAGATCAGGGTTTCAGTGGTTTCTTTCTTCCTCAAAAGCAGAGGGCTTTTTGTCGATGATGATGGGTTTCCGTATGTGTCAGACACCCTGGTGACCAAAAGAACTGTCAGAATACATCTTCTTACTTCCTGCAACCAATAATAATAATAATTCTTGTATTTGATACAGCGCTTTTCACATCGGGAGGACGTCCCAAAGCGCTTCACAGAACACTGTAAAGTGAATTGACTGTATATTTGTGGGCGAACGCAGCAGCCAATTGCGCACAGCAATGTCCCACAAACAGTCGTAGATTGAAAATGAACAATTTATTATTGTTTTTTGGAGGGATTATTAGGCTCTGTGTGGAGTAAGGAAACTTGCCCAAGGTTTCGCCCTCTGCCTGGAACTGAACTCAGGTCTCTCGCTTGCAAAGCGAGTGCTCTAACCACTGAGCTACAGGACTCCAAATATTTTGGTGGTAGAAATCTCTCCTCAGGAAAATGTATTGATGCCAAACATTTTCTTTGTAACAAAACAAAGTGTATTCAGAAAACAATTGCACTCATTGTTGTTACCACTACAAACAGACTCACACACATACACGACCACACTGAATCCAATTAAAATCCTTTTAACTCTGTAATTCAAAGGTATACCTTTCTCAATGACTTCAAATGCAAGAACATTTCTGTGTGTAATGTTTCAAAGCACATCTTCTTTCACTTATAAAATACTTGAGATATTAATTTGTCCCTCGCTGCACAATAATACTGTTGGAGAACAGATTTTCCTGCCGCCACTAAATGTTCAGCTTTGCTACGTAAGGTTAGAGTATTAATTAGAATATTAATTAACACATGCGGTAAAAATGTATGTGATGCTGTTTTATCAGGCTAATATTGTGAGTATGAAATGATCATATTTTTTCAAGAGCCATAGTTTCACGTCCATTAAGTTACCCTTCTCATGATGTAATACAATTTTGCGAACAATTAAAAATGTATTTCAACAGAGCCGGGCAAGGATCATACGCTTTCTTGAGTTGAGGCAGAACAAAATTCACATGTTAGATTTCAGGTTATATCGCGTGTACTGACATTGCTCTGCATTACTAGGTGCAATGGGGTGGGTCTTATATATAAATAATAATTATTATTATAATTCTTGCATTTGATATAGTGCCTCATGACAGCGTTGAGACGTCCCAAATCGCTTTGCAGAATCAATTGTAAAGTGAATTGGCTTTGCATTCTGATGAAGGGTCATGGACCCAAAACGTTGACTCACTTTTCTTTCTCCATAGATGCTGCCCGACCTGCTGAATGTTCCCAGTGGCTTCTGTTTTAGTTTCAGATTTCCAGCATCTGCAGTATTTTGCATTTTGTTTTGGCTGTGCATTTTGTAGGTGAAACACGGCTGCGAATTATGCATTACAGTGTCCTACAAACAACCATGGATTGATTAACCAATTTATTTTTTGAGGGATTATTACCCCCAGAGCGCGATCCACCAATTGACTAACAACACAGGTTTCTATATATTTCTAGGTAAACAAAGGCACGTGGAGTAATTTGCCTAAGGTTTTGCACCGCCCGGAATCAAACCCGGATCCTCTTGTTTGCGTGGTACTGAACAGTATAATCCTTCTGCTTGCTGCAGTATTACAATTCTTATGTGGTGTTAATGGTTCAGTTTACAAACGCTACAAATCCTTTTAAGAAGCTATTCAGATCAACTTGCGAATAGTAATTTTTCTCACTGTGCTAGGGATTGTGAGAATAGCAACATACATTAATTATAAGAGGCTGGCACAGATATCATGATCACTAAAGGATGACTTTGCTGCAGATACCAACCAATTGTGACCTGCACATAGTCTACACATCCTGCTGTCAGATTCACCTCCTCCACCATCTATCTGCATCGTACAGCAGCTCTAAGTCGGTCCATCTTTAATGCAAATTAGCTGCTGCTTGGCTTTATACATTTCAAAACAGATGTGAAGAATCTGATAAACTTGTACAACAAGATGTTAAATTTATATTGTGCCTTTTGCATTAAAATGCTTAAAAAAATTGAAAGATGTTGACCAAAGGCCTAGTCAAAGAGTAATGTTTTTAAATTGTTTTTTTTAAAAAAGACAGCGAGAGAGATGGCAAGATAGTGATTTTGGAAGGGAGCTCCAGAGGAGAGGAGGAATGGGGACTGAAGGTTGAGCCGGACAATGGAGGTAAGTGTGAACAAAACACCAAATACTGCAGATGCTGGAAATCTGAAACAAAAACAGAGAGAGCTGGGAAAACTCAGCAGGTCAGGCAGCATCTATGAAGAACTCAACATGGGAAAAATCAGAGCCTAAGGTATTGACCACGGGAATGTGAGAAATTTGGATACTTCTGTGAATATAAAAGGCTAGAGTTTTGTGCAAATTCGCTGCTGCGTTTCGTCCACAAAATATACAGACAATTCACTTTACAGTATATTCTGGGAAGCGCTTTGAAACGGCTCGAAGACGTGAAAAAGCGCTATATCAAATGCAAGGATATTTATTTAAAAAAAGCAAAATACTGCAGATGCTGGAAATCTGAAACAAAAACAGAAGTCGCTGGGTCTGCTGAGTGTTCCCAGCGACTTCTGTTTTTGCAAGGATATTTATCATTATTATTCAACAGAGGCCACAAGATTAAGATACTATTCATAACAAGAGAGGCAGGATCCGTACAATCCCCCAGGACCAGTAAGTTTACTTTGCGTCTCAACAGAAAGATGTCATTTTTACTTTGTGTGAGAGCAGCATTGCCGATAACAGCCAGTGACTTTAATGAAATTCATTTTTTTGCAACAACTCTCTCATTGTTATTAAAATTAACCACAGAAATAACTAAGTGGGCCACAAAGTGCAATGAGAATATGCTAAAGAGCATTTAATCTCCACAGCCCAAATGATAAGAAAAACAAACATTTCAATCACCTCGACTTCAAATATAATACATGGCTTAGGGCAGGGGTGGGCAATTATTTTGGCTGGCGGCCACTTCACGGGTTTTGGTAAGCTTCACGGGCCACACACTTAATATAGATGCAGATGCTTAATAATAGGTCAAATCAAGTATTACACTTGCATAAAATAAAGTCTATATAATTGACATTCATTAAAATTACGTTAAATAAAAACAACTCATTGAGCAGACACTTATTCGATATTTATTCATTTATTCACATATTGATGAGAATGTGAGAAGCTCACTCAATGGGAAGAATGAAAGCGTTGACGTGCATTAACCAGACAACTGAAGTCAGGCATCGTCTCTGTTGTTGCAATGCAGAGTACTGCTGCAAGGTGGTCATCAGTCATCACAGATTTATGTTTTGATTTATTGAATTTCATCACAGAAAATGTCTCCTCGCATATGTATATTGATCCAAACAGTACAAGCATCTTCCGGGCATGATTATTTTTTGGAAAGCTGTATTCATTAAGAGAGGAGTAAAAACTAGAAAGCGGTACTGATTTGAATTGCTCCTCAAGCAATAGATCACAATGCAGGTCAATAAGCTCGAGTTAAGAGGTCAAATGGGGCTTTGTCAACATCAAATGAGAAAGGTGAAGAAACCAAAGACAGGTCATTTTCGATCAAATTGAAATGCTGGAATCAGCAAGAAAATTCAGCATGTAAGTCAAGTAGTGACGAAATATACTTTTTAAGGCTTTGAGCGCAAACAGTAATCTGTTGCAAAGTTGGAAAGATAAAATAAATAATTTTGTCATAAATTGTGCACAAAGGCCCCCTTCCGTTGCAGTTTTGAATTCAGTTCATTCATGTGGCCCATGATATCAATGGCAAAAGTGAAATCAGAGAGCCAATTTGCATCATTCAGCTGTGGGAAATCTGAATCTTTTTGTTTCACGTCCAAAAATAAATTAATCTCTGTTCTCAGTTCCCACACTCTTTTCATGACCTTTCCTAAACTAAGCCATCTTACATTCGTGTGATACAGACCATCCGTGTGCTCGGATTCCAATTCCTCAAGCAGAGTTACAAATTGCCTGTGGTTTAATCCTCTTGCTCGAATGTAGTTGACCTCTTTCGTAACTGTGTCCACGACATTGCTTAGTTCTGGAACACTCTTACAGAGGATCTCTTGGTGGATAATGCAGTGTAGAAAAACAATATTCTGTTCTGGATTTGTTTCTTTGACTTGATCTTGAATTCTTTTCAGTAACTCAACATTTTTGCCCGTCAGATTTGGGCTTCCATCGAGGTCACATTTACCAATTTTTTCCACCCCACTCTTAATTTTAAGATACACTGATTTACTGCCTCCAAAATGGTTCTCCAGTTGTTGTATCTTTCGTTGACTGCATTGATGCCAATTCTTCTGTGAGCTCAAAATGTTTGGTGATATCTCCAATAAAAATTATCAACTGGGCTGTGTCTTTGACATCACAACTCTCATTGACTGCCAGTGAAAAACATGCAAAATTGCTTACTTTATTTGGTAACTGCACTCTGTTTTTATTTGCTTTCTTTATTTTATTTCTTAATTTATTTGTTTTATTTTCCACCCACACCGGTTAAAAAAATTAAAAGTCTATTCTTTGTTGAATATTCGGCCTTCAGCGTCCACTTTCCGCTTCTTTGAAAAACTCATTTTGAATTAACGTCCTCTTCAGTGAAAAGTATTGCCGTAGTTGCCGCAGGCGTGTTTGAATATTTGCCGATCTGTACATTTGTACAACTAAGCCGTGTGATTGGCTGATGTTCCCGGTCTGATTCAAATGCGAAATTTGTGCGACTTTCTGGACTGAACGAACTATAATTTTTTCTATTGCTAGACACAATGACGGGCCAGATAGAATCATTTGGCGGGTGGGATATGTTCCGCGGGCCGTCTTTTGCCCACCCCTGGCTTAAGGCAATATCCTTCTGTGGAAAATCTTTTTGTACAGTGTGAATTCCACAAGACTCCAGAGTATGGGGACTGTATATCTCAACATCGCTGTGCAAGGAACAGAAAACCAATGAACAACAAGGAGCAATTTCCTCCACTATAAATACACTGTAAATATTGCTTAGACCGTTGCAAGTGTATTGATTATTAATATTTTTAGTCCTCTCTTACAACACAAACCATTGCATTGCCAGCACCTATTTGGAGTGTGTGGCCTGTAAGCTCAATGTTCCAACCTGCAGCTTGAACTCACAACCTTCCAACTCAGAGGCGACAGTGCTATCAATTGAGCCAGGCTGACACACTACTTTGTAGAAGCAACTGTGCTGTCATCATCTTATGTAAAGAAACACTGTGGAATCCGGCCTTGAAATTCAGACCAAATTTTCTAAAACTTCGCATCATGTTGCCTTTTAACAGTCTCAAGGTTAAGACAACGAGAATTCGGCCTTATAGTGTGGAGACAAGCACTTCAGATTTACCATCAGGGAAAGAACTGCAATTAACTACATCCAAACATTAACTGAATTGCTTAATGTAACTTTCTGGCTCCAGCTGTGAAACGTGATCGATAATACATTAAAAAGACAGTGTTGAAGGCATAGATCTCAAAACGGCAGGTACTTACGTTCTTGCCGTTAGATAGGTGTACACTAGTGAAACGGTTGAAGTGAAATATGGTGCTACTGAGGTAATGATGATAGGGGGTGGGGGGTAATCACTATTTAAAGAACTTTAGGGAGATGTAAAAACATGTACAGCTATTAAGACATCATGGCAACCTTCTCTCAGAGCTTAGTTGGCCCCAAAACTCCAATAATATTTTACTCCAGTTCATCAATAAAGTTTCCTTTAGAAGGGTCACTGCCTTGGTTGACGAAATTTACAACCACTGTTGGGAACTTTATAGCTAAGCCTGCGTCGGGTAGGGTAATGCAAGTTATAATGTCTCTAATGATAATATCATTCCTAACCATGTGTGCTCTTATGTATGCCTCAGCTTTTTCTTACTTTTAATACACAAATTTAATCACCACAGGAAATACTGCATTGTGCAATAGAATAAAAAAAACCTAAGTGAATCACAAGAGCAATTTCGATGAAGAAGGCATTTTGGTCCATTTGGTCTCAACCTTCCATCTCCCCTCACAGCATCAAGCTTTTCATTAAATAAATCCAGCGTCCTGGTCTCAACTGCCCTTCCTTGTGATCCTTTGAAACTGATCCTGTACAGAATGCCAATATTCATATTTTACCAAAATATAAAAGCAAAACCGTCACAACCAGCATTTATATAGCAGCCTCATGGAGGCTAATGTCTCTGAGCACTTTACAGGAACAGGGTTGGACTCCAAGCAAAGAGAGGGGAAGCGAGAAGAGGAAGGTAGGATTTGAAGAGAATCTTAAAGTCAGAAAAGGAGGTGAGATGAAATGGTAGAGGTAGGGGATTCTAGAAGTTAGGGGCATAGGAACAAGGCAGTGTATTTTACAAAAAAAGACCAGTGGAGCTTTTCTCTTTGTGTTAATAATAATAATAATCCTTGCATTTGACATCACCTTATCTCCTCTCTCCCCCCCAGTTCAGCATCAGACTCCACCACTGTTAAACACTCTAGACTCTACCCTGCGTGAAGGGCACTATATAAATGCAAGTTGTTGTGGTGTGGGGACATTGCTGTGCACAAACTGTCTGCTGCATTCACCCACATATACACAGTCCCTTCACCTCACATTTAATCCTGTGAAATGATTTGAGATGTTCTCCCGACATGAAAGGCCCTATATTATTCTCTAACATTTCTCTATTTTGGGCTTATTCCAAAGAAGATATAAAACTGATCAGGGTCTGGCTTTTTTGACAAGGCTCACAAAATGCCATCTCAGTGCACAAAGATGCAGAAGCCTTCTGTTTACATCAGATTAGCCGGGCCTATTTTTCCAGCCCGAAGCCTCGGAAGCCTGAGTGATCTGATTAATAAATGTTTTCACAATCAGTATTGGATGTCCCGTGATTAATGCCACGCTCTCACAAGTCAATAAACCCAGCAACGCCTTCTATAACCTTTTTTTCCCCCTCACGTTTCAACATTTACATAGAATGCCTGTCATTTACAGTCCAGATCTCATCCTCATACATAATAATGAATCCCAGATGTTAGGCCTTTGCAGACATTTCTGCTGGAGTTTGCAACACACGCTCAGACTATGACAGCCGTGACAGGTTCATCGATTCTTGTTTGCCTGCCACATCCACCAGCTAAACATTGTTAAATTAACACGAAGAGGCAGAGTCTTGGGACAGTTATGAAATCCAGCGCTCGACCAGGCTGTTAGATTGACAGTCACCAGGCTCTGCCTGACTTCACGAGGTCTTAGTGACAGTGAACATGGCTATTTAAGCAAGAGAACATAAAAGGTAACTAGTCCATCATCTTACTGCCATTTGTAGGACTCTGCTGCAGAAGACTGGCTTCCACCTTGCCTGCTCAACAAGAATCACCACAATTCAAAAGTAACTTGCTTTGTAAAGCACTTTTGAAAATGAGAAGATCGAGTTCCTGGACTCATAGAATAGTATTACAGCATAGAGGCAATTCAGCCCATTGTGCCTATGGAAGCTCTCTAAAATTGCTATCCATTCAGACTCCTCTCCACTACCTTTGCCCAATAATAATAGTAATAATCATTTTAATCATATCACACCTTTAACAATAGGAAGGTGTCTCAGAGGACTTACAAATTTAACACTGCACAAAAAAAGCAACAAGTGGATTCCTTGAATCTTTCTTCCTCAGATTCATTTCCATTAAAAGAGTTCAAATCCTCCCTTTTCACAAACCTTCTCATTTCTGTACATCCTGCCTCAACTGGAAAGGCAGCAGAATAACCCCCCATATTTGTTTCCGACTACCTAATCTCATGAGTCTCTGAGAGGTCTATTTATAAAACGAGCTGAACTTGGAGGTTTCTAGTTTACAATTAACATCAACGAGTCTCACAGGCTTGGCATGGAATGAAAGTGAGGTCCCAGACCTCGAGAATGACTTCATCATTAATGGAATAATATGAGCAATTTATTTCAATTGAGATTTGACCAGCCAAGACTGCCTCCTCAATCTTACTTACACCTCATTGGCTGGGGCTCATTTCAATGCTTAACTCTTCAATTTTTGGAGTGCCTTCAAGTCACGAACTTGTCCCTCATCTGCTCATTTTGTATGTCTGCAGATTTAGATTGTGTTCTACTTACTTGAAGGGAGATAACAATCGTTTCTCCTTTGTGATAAAAACCGGATTGCGGCTGTTGTTAGTTTAGCTTTTCCTGCTCCAGGAGGTGAAATAAAGTCACTGTTATTATTAAAAGAATAATTATACTTGCATTTGATATTGAACCTTATCACATCTTTGAGACATCGCAAAGCGCTTCACAGAATACACTGTAAAGTGAATTAACTATATGTTTTGTGGGTGAAACGCGGCAGCCAATTGCGCACAGCAGTGTCCCACAAACAGTCGTGGATTGAGTGACCAATTTATTATTGTTTTTTTTGGAGGGATTATTATTAGGCGTGTGGAGGCGTGTGAGAGCTCAACATCCAACATGGGACTTCAACCCACCATCATCAGAAGCAGACACTAGAGTGCTACTAAAAGTGCTCTGAGATGCCGTCCGGCGTGGAGGGCGCTATATAAATCCAAGTTGTTGTTGGTGTTACTAACTGAGCCAGGTTGAAGCCAGCATTGGCTTCCGTTGTGAATATGCAGCATTTTCAACCACAGATTATCTCCCCATCTCTGGAGGCAGACACAATAGGTTGCAGCGTGATAAGTGATGCCTTTTGTTATTAATTTCTAGGATGCTGAACTCCTTCTCATTCTCCGTTTCATCTCTCAAGCGTGTTGGCCAGTTGTCTTGTTCTTTGTCCAATTATCTATTCTTTACATATAAGCTTAGCCAGTGAGCATCATCTGGCTAATTAACTGTTGGGGGAGGTTGATGGTCACTGGATAGCGATCAATGTGAGCCCTGGTTAATATTTCCTATCCTCACACCAAGATTGCTGAGATCAATTATATTATTCAAACTGCTGCGCTGGCTGAAATTAGTTAACTCAACAACAAGCAACAACTTGTATTTATAGCGCACTTTTCACCCAGGATAGCGTTCCTGCACTGTTGAGGGGCTGGACATTAAGCAAGGGAAAGTGGGAAGGGGAAGGTGATGAGAGGTGTGGTCGAAGAGATTCATTTTCAGATGGGATTTAAGGATAGATAAAAGTGGAGGGTGAGGTGGTGGGATTGAGTGTGAACAGATCAGAGATCAAGCTAAGGTCCATATGGCTTAGTTTCATTCTGGGTAGTAACCTTACCAACTGAACCATCTGGAGCTGGGCCGAGTGTCTCAACCATCAATATTGCCAACAATAATAATAAAAATAATAACAATCCTTGCATTTGGTGAAGCATCCTATCATGCCTTTGAGCCACAGTCTCAAGTGATAAGTGAATGAGGCTGTCAATTTGCACCGAGCAATACCTTACATTGATGAGTTCATCGACTAATTCTACCCAAATAATCAATGACAAAATAAAATCCCAGCTTCAATATGCACAGGAGTATCAAATTCTGCCACTCCTAAAACTGATAAATTGTGCTCCTGACAGATATTTCCAAACTTTTGCCTTCATTTCTATCCCAGATGCTGAGAACCTACAGAAATAGTCTTCAAAATGTGTGGAGAAAGTTTGGATTAAACTAGACAGGTTAGGCAAACAATTTATCTTATTTTGGCAGCTGGAGTCAGCATCAAATTAGTTGAGAATGTAATTGAAATCGATGCCTTTGTGTAAATGGACTCGCCGTCAAGTTAATTAAGTCCACTCAGTTTGCTTGATCAGGACTCTCACTTTGCACATAACTATACTTAAAACTTAGAAACAGGCAAGAAAGCAAAACTTGCATTGCCAGAGGTAACCTACATTTCTTTTACAGGGTGTTCACAAAGTCCTGTTATTCCCATTTTTTTTACACACAGTGTCCTAATCAAGAACTGAAACATGTGGAAGAATGATGATAATTGTATTTAGAAGCACATAATAGTATTCAATACAAGTGTTTAACTGTACTTAGACGTCCAGAGGATTAGTGTGTGTAAGTGGCATCATTTTCTTAGCCGATAATAATCCATCACCGTATTCAGTGCGACATCTTCTGTAACAACAACAACAACAAGATTCCATTTATTGAGCGCCTTTCACGTTGGGAGGACGTCCCAAGGCGCTGTACAGTTGGGTCAGGACCCGAGCAGGGGGGGAAATGGTCAGGGTGAGGGGAGGGAAGGGAGGGAGCGAGGAGGGGGTAGAGAGTCGAGAGGGGAGCTGAAGGCACGGTCAAAGAGAAAGGTCTTGAGACCGGCCTTGAAGGAGGAAAGGGAGGAAGCGGCGAAGGCACTGGGGGATAGAGTTCCAGAGCCTAGGGGCTGAGAGGCTGAAGGCCCGGCCACCGATGGTAGGGCGTTTGGGGTGGGGGATGTGGAGCAGACCGGAGCCAGAGGAATGGAGGGTACGGGCAGGTAGGTAGGGGGATAGTAGGTCGGAGAGGTAGGAGGGAGCAAGGCCGTGAATGGCCTTGTAGGTGAGGATGAGGATCTTGAATTCGAACATGGATGGAGTGAGGAGAAAGTTACTGGCATCAGATGTTGTTATACTCGACTTATCTGAAACAGAAAATAAAAAATCTTTCTAAAAAGAAACAGGGGTTAACAGGACTGGTTCAGATTTGACCAGTTCCTGTAATGCCAGTGCTCAAAATGGAAACTCAAGTTAGAAAAATATAAAGAAGGAACTTACATTCGTATAACACCTTATTATTCCAAAAGTCTGAATCACAGAAATCCAAAGCCTGTGGAAAAGTAAACGGAATCCAAATAAGGGCTGAACATTCAAGCATTTGCCTACAAACTACACAGTCACTACACTTTACAAGGATTCCTGTGGTGTTTTTTGAGATGTCCTCTTGTTGCGAAAGGCGCTGTATCAAAAGCAAGGATTATTATTGGCATTTTTAATCATCATTTGCGCAAACCCAGAACACCAATTCCCATCGTGGGAGAGAAGGAGGGAGAATGGTTTCTTGAATATCTGTGTAAGAGCGAGAGAGAGAGAAAAGAGACAGAAGGGAGAAAGTGAGTGAGAGAGAGAGGGTTTTTTATGTGTGGTTTGCAGCAACTGCTAATAAACAGGCCTGAAGATCTTGTTGAGCTGGTACATGCTCCACTTCCTCTGGTTCAGTTCTAATCAGCACCCGGCTGTCTTAAGCTGGTGTATCTCATTCTGTTCCAACGACGTATGCCAACTTTACAGCCGAGTGCTGATTAGGATCAAGCAATCGGGGCACTGGAGCATTCGGCTGCAGCTTTTCACTAAGGTTTGAGACATTATCAGCCTTTAGTTGCTGTGTGTATGCGTGCCCCACAGAAAATACATATGAAGCTAACTGTATTTCTTAACCCTGTGATCCAGCCTCCCTCCTGGTATCCTAGTTTACTCCAAGCAGTCTCACTCACTCCCTCACTCTCTCCCTCACTCACTCACTCACACGCTTGCTCACTTACTCACTCCCTCACTCACTCACCAAACCACTCACCCATCCACCTGCAATTTGGCTTCCGTGTTCACCCACACAATACAGTCAATCCACTTTACAATATATCCTGTGAAGCACTTTGAGTCATCCTCCCATTGCTATATTAAATATAAGGATATATTATATATAATATACTGTATACATACACACACATACAACCTACGTCTCATATATGTACACGAGCACAGAATACAAGACACACTTGATGTAGCATTTTTCATGTCAGGAGGGCAAAGGATATACTGTAAAATGTAATGCCTTGTGTATTTTGTAGGTTAACGCAGCAGCCAATTTTTCACATAGCAATTTCCCACCAACAGCCGTGAAGTGACTGATCAATTTAATCTGGGGGATTGTTGGAGAAAGCCCTTCTCTTTTCAAGTAGTACCATGGAATTTTTAATGTCCACTTTGCACAGGCAGACCGGGCCTCGGTTTAACATCTCATCTGAAAGACATCACCTTTAACATCACCTCTGCTCCACCAAACCACAGTCAAGTGTCAGCCTGGACTGCAAGGTCAAAGCCCTGATGTGGGGCTCAAAACCAGGACCTTCTTGGCATAGAGGCAAGAGTGCTACCAACTGAGCCAGGCTGATATTTTCCCAATGTATTGGTTCAGTTGGACAACGGCAGCTAATCAGTGCAGAAACTTACAAAATGACATAAAAAATTAATCTGCTTTTTTTGCGAGCGAATTTAATAAGAGAAGAATAGTGGCAATGGCATCGGGGGAACAAGATGTACGATTTGTAATCTCCTCCTCCTCGTCCTCACAGACATCAAATCCTGGATGAGAGCTAACTTCCTTCATTTGATTGTTAACAAGACTGAGGCCTTCCTGCTCGGTTCCCATCAGTGCCTCCATACAACAAACAACAACAAAATTACATTTATATAGCGCCTTTCACGTCGGAAGGACTTCCGGTGCTGACAGCATCTCCCTCCATGGATGCACTCTACATCTCATGGAGCCAATACAGAACCTCGGCATCTGGTTCGACCCTCAACTGTCCTTCATACCCCACATCCATGCTGTGACCCACTCTGCCTTGCCCCACCTCCTCAACATTACCCAGTTCCGCCACCGTCTCACACCATAGGGAGTCGAGCCCCTCATACACGCATTCATAACATCCAGGCTTGACTACGCAAACTCCCTGCTTGTCGATCTCCCCAACTCCTCCCTCCATAGGCTGCAGATCATTCAGAACTCTGCAGCCCGTGTCCTCTGCAGCCCGTGTTGTTGTTGTTCTAAATCTCTGTCCTCGATGGTGCATTTTACAATATGAATGATGTATCATGTGTAAAGAGGAATTAATCGGGCATTTGCACCTTTCCTAAAGGGTTGACAAGCCATCAGTTCAGGCTTGGTACTGTGGCAGCCTAAAAGTGAGATCTCTGCCAGGGACAGATAGGAGCTTATCCAAATGACAACACTCTGTGGCATCAAAATGTTGAATAAATCAGACAAGCCGTCTCGGTTTGCGTTGAGATGAATTATATCCCCCCTCAAAACAACAATAAAAATTTAAATGTAAAACGAAGGTCACGTTAGCGTGATTTAAATAGTATGACAAACTCAGTGGCTCAAATGTGTCCAAAAAGTACGATAACGGAGATCAGTCCTGTCGTGTCAACTTACCATTGAAACGCTGCTGTGTGTGCAAAAGCTCAGTTTGATCTCCGCCTCCTCTCTTTGGCTGCGAGTGACAGATGTGGCGCAAACCAATGATAGAGATTTAGAAGTTTAATGGTTCATTCTACAGTAATAATTATCCCATCTCATCCCATTCATATCAAAAAATCTTATGCTTAATGTTAAGTTCAAAAGTTACAAACAATCTAAATATGATATTTTAATTCTTTATGAACGGCAGAAATGGAGGTTTGAAGGAAGATTGGACATCGAATAAGATTATTTTGTTTAAATAATCCTTGCATTTGATATGGTTAAATAGCATTATCAAATAGTCGAAACGCCTCAAAACGCTTCTCAGGAATTACTGTGAAGTGTATTGGTAGGTGAATGCAGCAGCCATTTCGACAGCGCTATATTTTATGACAAAATGAAGAGGAAGCTAAGGCTACGAGGAATTTCAGGCTCCTGATATCATGATGTTAACTATTTATTTAGCGGTTACCATGGCATCCATTGAGATCATTTGCAGCTACATTGATCTTGAAGCAATCACTGTCAGATATGAAAATTAAGGGTTACTGCAAGGTAAGGAAATCGGTGTAAGATTTTGTAGACAGGAGACATTACACAGAAGAAGGATAAATGTATTTACCCAAGACTCAGTGCCGAAGGGTGTGAGTTCAGACTGAAGAGCTCCTAAATCTCCTCTGCTGTAAGGAATCTGGCGTATCATATATCCAGTGTGTATCAAAACAAATCACTTGCAAAGAAATGCATTGTAATTGAAATTGCAATAACCTCCACAGCAAAGCACCTAAGTCAACATATCTTTTAATAATTCTTTTGAAACTTTATTTACATTTAGTGTGACATTTTGTACTGGAAATAGTGGATAGAACCATAGAACCGTAGTGATTTACAGGAAAGAAGAAGGCCGTTCGGCACCCCCTGCCTGTACTGGCTCTTTTAAGAACAATCCTTTGAGTTCTGTTTAACCGTTCTCTTCCCATATCATAGAATCATAGAATTATAGAGCACAGAAGGAGGCCATTCGGCCCATTGTATCTGTTCCGGTTGAATAGCCTGCAGGCACATGGCGCCTAGGATCACATGTAAAGAATGGTCACGAGTGTGAGATAGCGGAAGGGCTACTGGCCCTTTGAAAAGAGTGATCCAAATCAATCCCACTCCCCGCGCTCTCCCCAAGCCCTGCAAATTTGTCCTCCCCCAATAATTAGCTACTTCTCTCTTAAAGGTTGTTATCGAATCGGCTTCCACCACCCTTTCAGGCAATGCATTTCAGATCCTAGCAACTCGCTGTGTGAATACATTTCTCCTCACCTCCCCTCTGCTTCTTTCAACAACTATTTTATATTGGTGCACTCGAGTTACCGGACCCACCCACCAGTGGAAATAGTTTCTCCTTGTTCACCCTATAATTTTGAAAACTTCTATTAAATCTCCTCTTAACCTTCTCTGCTCCAAGGAGAATAATCCCAGCTTCTTTATCCTCTCCTCATAACTGAAGTCCCTCATTCCTGGTACCATCCTAGTAAATCTCCTTTGCACCACCTCCAATGCTTTGATATTCTTCCTAAAGTGTGGTGCCCAGAACTGAACACAGTCTCTAGCTGAGGCCTAACCAGTGTTTTATAAAGGTTCATCATAACTTCCTGACTTTTGTTTTAAAAATAAAGCCTAGTATCCCATATGCCTTTTTAGCAGCTTTATCTACCTGTCCTGCCACCTTCAAAGATTTACTTATATGAACCCCCAGGTTTCTCTGTCCCTTCACCCACTTTAATATTGTACCATCAGCTTATATTGCCTCTTCTCATTCCTCCTCCCAAAAATGCATCACTTTGCATTTCTCCACATTAAACTTCATCTGCCACGTGTCTGCCCATTTTACCAGCCTGTCTATGTCCTCTTGCAGTCTGCTACAATAATACTCACTGTACTACTTACCTACCAAACGGTAGTGGAAATCTGGAACTCTCTGACACAAAAGGCTGTGGATGCTTGATCCATTCACATTTTCAAGATGGATGTAAATAAATATTTGTTAGGTCAGGGATTAAGGGATATGGGGTAAGGACAGGTAACTGGACTTGAGATATAGATCAGCCACGATCTTATAAAATAGCGGAAGATGCTCTTGGGGCTGAATAGCCTATTCCTGTTTCTATATCTATATGTCTATGTATATTTTTACTTTTGATACACAGCGGCACTACAGTGTAACTCCCAGGGCAGGTAACCTCCAGTCGTATCAAGAATAAAACTCCTTCTTATAGATGTCCAAAAAGAGGATGGGGGTCGAATGAGGGACGAGGAGGACAAGGAGGATGATCAGTATGGGGAGGACAAAGGACAAGGTGGACAAGGAGGATGAGGAGGACGAAGGATGAGGAGAATGAGGAGGACGAAGGACGAGAAAGATGAGGAATGATGAAGGATGAGGAGGATGAAGGATGAAGAGGATAAGGGACGAGGAGGATGAAGGACGAGGAGGAAGATGGACGAAGAGGAAGATGGACTAGGAGCACGAGGAGGTGAATGAGGAGGAAGAGGAGGTGAATGAGGGACGAGGAGGACCAGGAGGAGGACTGTAAGATCCAGAATCCTTCCCGATGCCTCACTGCCTCATTAACTGCTTCCCTTTGCGTACTTTGATCCGCAAAAAAACTGGAGCCGAGCTTATCTTCAAAGTCAAGCTTGGGTGAGCTGTGGTTTGACTCTGCCTCACATGGTATGGGAAGTGCAAAAGCAAGCCCTTAAATGATAAAACGAGGATGATCGCTTGCACAGAAAGAGAGTATGAAGACTGAGATTCAGTCAAACTCTGGTCAGAAGAGTGGGACAACAGAACGTTTTGGGTCAGAAGCGACTGAAGCACTGACCCGCTTCCATCACATTGATGACGACGTATTGAATCGAAGTCGATAACAGCTCCATCTCTTCCAGGCGATGGTGGGATCACCTGACAGCCCTGAGTTGTATTCCACAGTCGTATTTGCGGAATCTGCGCCATGACCCGCTCTACCATCCCCCACCTCCGCAACATCGCCCGGCTCCGCCACTGTCTCACACCGCAGGTCTTCATCCCGCAGTCCCTCCATCTCACCCTCTCCTTTGCCTCCTTCAAGACCCATCTCAAGACCCTCTTCTTCAACCGTGCTTTCGGTCTCCCTGCTTCCCCCTCTGCCCTCCACCCTCCCTGACCCCCAGCTCGGGTTCGAAACTCTATCCAGCGCCTTGAGACATCCTCCCGACATGAGAGGCGCTATACAAATGTAATTTTGTTGTTGTTGTTGTAAGACTAAACTCTTTAACTGTTGCTGATTGCTTTTTCTCACAAACTATAAATCCAGACAATTGTAACATTTTAATTGTCTGAGTGTTTGTCTTGTTCTTACCTCGGGAGTTACCAACGTATATCACCCTACAGGACAAGGGACGAGGAGGACGATGGATGAAAAGTATGAAGACAAAAAAGAAGATGACAAAGACAAAGGAGAAGAGGAAGGATAAATCCTTCATGTAATCTCATTTGTATTGCTTTATTATGCTCCTTTTGGTAAATCACTAAACCATTTCTGCCACTTATCGAGCGCTAGGTTCAATAATAAATAATAATACTCCTTGCATTTGATATAACGCCTTTCAAGTCAAACACATGTCTCAAAGCAGACTACAGGATTTACTGTAATGTGTAGTGACTGTGTATTTTGAAGGCGAACGGGCAGCCAAATTGCACACAGCAAATGTACATCCAGTTTAAAGAAATGGACATTGCAACACAATACTCAGTACTTGACTCACATACACAGATGAATTAACATATCAGCTCACAAAATATTCATACAGTATTTGACAAATACAATTCAGAACCTCTGTGAGTGGACCGTTTAACCATTCCTGAGACGTGACATCCATGTAAGTGATTAAGGATACATGCCCACAGTAATGACACTTCGTGTTCCCTTCCAAATTCCTATTTCATTCACAATTGCTTGCTTGTATTCACATTGTATAGATTACAGTGTGGTTGCACTGTTACAGATAAATTGTTTTGCTGTGTGTTGTACTCACAACTGCAAAGATTAACCACCAGGTAATGACTGCATTCAAATCTCAACTGAACGTTAAAAGGTAGTAAGCAAGTTGAACGCTAACCAAAGAACATTTTTCCCTTAATTGTATTAGTCCTGTTTTAAGTGCACCTGCTGAGCTGATGTAAATTTCCGAACTCTAATGTGTTTTTAAAGCTTGGCTAACATGGATTGTCCACATGCCCTGCCCCCTCTGCGCCACCATTGATGGCTGAACTTTCAATCACTACACCGCTAATCTCTAGAGCTCTCTGCCGCTATCCCTCCACCTTGTCCCCTCGCTATCTGTCTTAAAATACCACCTTAAAACCTTCCTCTTTGACTGCTTTTGGCCCCTTCCCTTCACCCTTGCTCCACATCCAACCCCGCCGCTGTTAAGTGCTCCGAGATATTATATTACATGAAGGGCACTGTATAAATGCAAGTTATTGTTGAATTTGTTGTAAACTTATAACAACTACCACTGTATCATGAATATCATGAATTCACCAAAAGCATAAAAGTCACAACAAGTAAATGTACACAAATTTTAAAACTTTTTATAATTCTAAGCCCTGTCAGAACCAATGGCTTATCCCATCAGTTGGTACTTAGAAAGGAATGCAGGAGGTTAACTTAAAATTTTGCTTCAAAATACTCATTTCATTGAATTAAGATATCAAGGTTAACACTACATTTGGTTTGGTACAAACATTCAGTACACAATGCAATACAATTTACATCTCTACAGCTCCTTTGATGTTGGAAAGAAGTTTAAGTGTTTGAAAATGGGGAGGGTGGGAGAGAGGAGGGTAGCAATAAGTAATGTTTAGGAATAATGTAATTTTTACTTGAAATATTTGTAACTACTAATGTGAATATAATATACACATACAATTTACATTTACACGTCGAGAGAACATCTCAAAGCACTTATAGGAGGATTCATTCCTTGAGATCACAACAGGAGTTTGTATCATAATAATATATAATCCTTGCGTTTTATATAGTGCCTCATCACATTGTTAATATGTCCCAAAGCAATTCACTGAAGGTAATGTGAATCATAGCAACTGTGTATTTTCCAAGTGAGCATGGCGGACAATTTGCATACAGGAATGTCCCACAAACAGCTGTTGAATGATCAATTTTATTTAGGGGCTTGTTAGCCAGGACACAGGGAGGAACTCCCTTCCATTTCAAACAGTGCCATGGGATCTTTAACTTCCACCTCAACAGGACAGACAGAATCTTGATTTAATGTCTCATCTGAAGGAGAGCACCTCTGACAAAGAAGTACTCCCCCTGGATCTCAAAAGGCACATTGTAAACACAGACCTGATTGGTAAACGTAGAACATTGTCCCATGCCGAAAATGCTATTAAACTGGAATAGTTCTGCAGCATACAGAGCTAGTTCCACAACTCATATCAAAAGTACGTCCACAGACAAAGTGGGTCAGTCAAACTTCTCAAGAATGCAAGCTACACATTTTGAAGCGAGCCTTTTCTTGTCATCTCCAGGACCTCACTTGCTCTATCCCCTTACTTCTCTGGTTCATTCCCCTCATTCAAGCACCTTATACTCTACCATCCCTCCAATCTTTTCCTCAAAATTCTCCTCATTTACCGCCCCCACACCCCACCTCCAAAAACCTCCCCCACCTTCATCTCTGACATCTCCATCCTCCTAGCTTCCCTCTGCTCTGTTCTGAATTCATCCTCGGCGACTTCAACCTTCACTTCATCGCCTCCTGCTCTATCTCCTTGGACTTCTCCTCTCCTCTCACAACCTCTCCCTCCACATCCACTCTGCCAACCACGTTCATGGCCACCCACTTGACCTGGAAATTACCTGGAGCCTCACTGTCTCGGATAACATAATCACAGGCAAAGCCATCTCTGATCACCATTTCATCTCCTCAATCCCTTTCCCCACCACCACCAAACCCACCTCCATCTCCTACCACCCTGGAAAAAAATCTGCCCACAATCCCTCTCCACTGGCCTGGAATCATCTGAACTCCTCCCCCTCCTCACCCACTCTCCCCCACAAGTCCCTCTCCACCACTTTTGATGCCCTTTCCTCCCCTCATCTACCAAACCACCTCCTACTCACCAGCCTCAACTTGGTACACCAGCCACTTCCGCTCCCTCAAGGGTCAGGTACAGGCAACCACTCACACCTGGCTCAAATCTGATCTAACGGTCCACCGGCAGATTTGGCTACACCACAGCAAAATGTACCACTCTGCCCTCGCCTCCGCCAAATCGTCCTTCTACCAGGCTCTGTGACCCCATCACCCCACCCTTGCTCAGCTCCACTGGTTCCCCACCCCTCAAAGGATAGAATTCAAAATTCTCGTCCTCACTCTTAAAGGCCCTCCACAATTTTGCCCCCTCCTACCTCTCTGACATGCTAACCCTCTATTAACCTGTCCGCTCCCTCCATTTAGCCTGTTCCATGTCTCCCGCCTGACCTGCCCTACCATCGGTGGCCGGGCTTTCAGCCTCTCTGCCCCCACCCTTTGTAACTCCATCTCACAATCCCTTTGCCTTGCTCCTTCCCTTGCCTCCTTCAAGGCACTGCGTAAGATCCTCCTTTTCAACAGTGCCTTTGGCTGCCCTCTCCTGCCCTCCCTTATCCCAACTCTGCCCCCCCCACGCTTGAGTCCAGATCCCCAACTGTTTAGCGCCTTGGGAGGTCCTCCTGAGGTGAAAGGCGCTTTACAAATGTAATTTTTGTTGTTGTTGTTGTTGTTATAGTCTGCAGCCATGTCTCATTTTGTTAATCTTTGTTTAGCAATTAGTTTCCTTGGGCAAAGAGAATTTAATTATATTGTCTGAAGATATAATGGATTTGCTGCCATGTTAACAGATGACTCCGTTCTGTTCCTTCTGCTTTGGTAGTTCACAGACACAAGGATTTTTTTTAAGACTGAGCTTGGCCATGAAATTCAGAAGGCTTTCTGAAGCAAGACACTTTCGAGGTTATCAAGTGTCAATCAAATGGTATAGCTTAAAGACTGCATAGCAGTCATAGAACTCAAGGGAGCATACGGCATTTTCATACATATGGATAAAGATAGACAAAAGGTAGATCGAGTATTTATGTTTCCTGGTGTATGATAGCCGGAAACAAACATACTGCCATTGGCACATGCAACCAAAATTAAAATCCTTCACATTCCTCACATAGATGCGCAATATTTATCTGACGCCTGCGTCTTTACATTAATATCTGCCTCCTTTCAGAACTCAAGTAAAGGTAAACAGTACATATTGTAATAGCTATCACTAAATCATGCCCCCCTTCCAGGTAATTCTAAGAAAGCTCAGCCTCACTAACTATAGACTTCAGTGCCAGTCGTTTACAGATGAAACTGGAAAGGGTGCTCTCTGGTTGCAGACACATGCATATATGCCAAAGCCAATTTCAGACTCAGGGGTAAAGTCAACACTCTTGAGTTCATCGTCTGGGGTGTTTCCATCTACAATGGAACTAGAAGATTGGAGAGGAAGGAAAGAGAACATTGAGATACATTCAATGAAGCAAGAACAATCTTATACGTAAATACAGCATTGTTAATTCACATAAAAATAAATTCATATTCAGCATTTTGCAATTTTAAGAAACACATTTTTATATTGCTACAATCACTGAAATTTCTCAAAGAGCTTTGAAGTATCTGCTGTTATTTATGGTGATTGTTCTTGTAGACAAACACAACATCTATTTTTCACACAGTAAGATCCCACAAATAAGGTCAACAAGAGGTGATGATCAATTTATCTGCAGCATTGTCGGCGAGAATGTCCCTTGTAGTGCTATGAAATCTTTAACGGGGACAGACAGCAGCTTAATGTCACATCTGAAGGAAGCTTTGGTGAGAATTAGTGCTCTGCTAATAGTGCTCAGGTGTGCTACCTCTTGAATACATATTCTTTGTACCCAAAGATGAGAGTACTACCAGCTGAATCCATTTGTTTGTACAGATGTTCACAAAGAGTTTAAATGCAAATGCACATGTAACACTCTATGCAAAAATATTATTTTGTAAAAAGTGAACAGCAACACCAATTCTTAATTAAATAGGATACATGGGCATAAGATCAAACCAGCAATACCTTCTTTTATGTAGCCTTCAGATCCAGGAGCACTTAACTTCTGGTCTTGAGAAGAACCAGCTGTCAAAGGATGCTCCATATGGTGGTATAGGGAGTGAGGGAAGCATTTGAGCCAGAGGTGAAACAGATCCTGTGGTGAATTGAGATACCATCTGCTCTGTCAACTGAATCCAGCCCAACTGTATAAATTATGCAGGTGAATTATTTTAACGTCCATCTGGAGGTTTCTGGATTGCCCACTGGTATCAAAATTACCCAAGTTACTGAAGCGCTCCGAGACACTACCCTCTGTGAAGGGTGCTATATAAATGCAAGTTGTTGTTGTATTATGAGTTTGCAAAAGAGATGAGTCTAATGTAGATTTAATAAATGCTGTATCCGACTTTCAGGCTCCAGAATGGTCCTCTGGCAACATTGGACTATACTTCAATGGTGAAATGTCAAAATGATGTCTTTTTGATCATTGAGTTACATTTTTCCCCAAAGAATTTCCAGTGCAACAGTATCTTTTTCTGACAGCTGTGAACAGTTGGAAGAAGCTCAGAGAATTTATCCCTCTCTTGCAATTACTGTCCATGGATATTCCCTTCCTCCTGGTGCTTGGACTGTGTGCTATTCTGAGGGAAGCCTCTGGAAAACTGGCAGAAACATTCCGAGAACGAAAGAAACTTCACCTATGTGGCAAGCAGTCGGCATTGCAGCCTCCGAGACTTGTTGTTGTTTTTGTAAGTCTGTGGTGTGAGCTAGTGACAGGATTTGTCCGAGAGATCTTCAATGCCTTAAAAACACAAGGATACATGTTTTTGAAACACTCCTAACATTACTGTGACACGGGATGTTTGGAGACTGTTTTTTGCTTGCATTGCTGAGAAAATTAAATGATTCTTGTACATTCAGTGGCAAGTGGAAAGTAAAGACTAAAACTGTCTTCTTGTCAGAGAAAATTACCTTTCGATATGATTGATAATGTTCAATGAACCAAATTTGATAGCAGTCCTTCAGGTACTTGGATACAGCAGGCACTGTGTTATGGAGGGATGTAAATTATTTATTTCAGTGGGGAGGACACTTTGATTAATGAGTAAAGAAGTCTCAGTCATTGAAGTCAATTAAAAGCAGATTCTACAAGATATCAAACTCCGCAATCTTATTGCTTTCATTTTGATACAGGGTTATTTATGCACACAATTTCTGACAAGCAAGCCAGAAATTGCTAATTAAAAAAAAATCTGTAAATCGTCAGATGACATCACTCAAATACTGCAGGTTGATCCATGGTTAATGTCCGTCAAAGTGTGATTTATATTCTTCACCAAATCATCCTCATTATCTTTGATTCTGTGATTCTATGATCTTTACCAGACGGGTCTCTTCGGGGCTGAGCTGGCTCCAAGACAATGAATATCGGATTTGAGTCAATTCTCTGTGGCAGCCTCATTTGCCTGTTCCTCAGCCAGGCAGGTCTGGAGTACTTCAAGGCACTGTTGAGGGCAGACCAGCCAGTCTGATTTGAAGGGGCAGACAGTCACCGACAGCAAGGATTCTTCCCAATTGGCTCCTGTTAACTCTCTATATCGAAGCCCTAACGGGTAGGTCAGTTGAAGTTGGACAAGCAGTGGGAGCGCTGTCAGGCATTGCCAATCTTGGACACTTGGTGGTGGTAACCAGAATTGCAGTGCATGTGTTTGAAGACAAAAGGGAGCTGGTCATAACAGCAGGATAGGCACCAAATCCCCCTCGCCTTCCCTTTCAAAGGACAAGAAAACAGTATTAGAGTAGTAGCAAATGGAGGATTCCCGACAGTAACCAGAGGCGAGCCACACTAGCCTGTGGGAAATCCCTTCGAAATGATATTGTGTCAGATTTCCTTCCACAGAGGGAGTTTCCATTCACCAGTCAGTGTCATTATTAAAGAAAACCATTAAAATATGCAAATTGCATTTTGGGGCAAGTGTTTTCTTATTCGAGATAGAAACTGCAGATGTAATTTATGCAAAGGTTCCAAGTGAAAAGTGAAAATGACTAAATTGTAATGAGATGTGTTCCAATACGCTACAACATAGTAATATTCAATTGCCAGAAGGCAGCAGATTGCATTTTTAAGCTTGAGTAATTAATTATTGAGGAAATGCTCATTTAGGAGATTCCATTAAATTATTGCTGAATATCTGTAAGTGTAGAAATTCATAAAGTTGTCTGTGTCTCAGTATCTCACAGTAACTGAGAAAATGACCTAAGCAGCAGGACACACGTGTGCTCAGACAATATAAATAATCCCACATTTGTGAAATGATAGTTTCAATCAGTTAGTGGACTGTGGTGTCAGCCTGGCTCAGTTGGTAGCACTCTCGCCTCTGAGTCTGGAGATTGTCGGTTCAAACCCCACGTCAGGACTTTGAGCTCCCACTCTAGGCTGGCACTCCAGTGCAGTGCTGGGAGAGCATTGCATTGAGAGATGTGCCATTCTTCAGGTGAGATGTTAAACCGAGGTCCTGTCTGTCTGCTCAGGTGGACGTTAAAGATCCCATGATACTACTTGAAAAGAGAGTTTCTTCTGGAGTCCTGGCCAATAATTCCTTAGGCAAAATTGATCATAAAATTGATCATTCACTTCAAGGCTGATTGTGGTGTGTGCAAATTGTCTGCTGTTAGCCTACAATTTACGGTCACTACACTTCACATAAATCCTGTGAAGTGGCTTGAGACATGATAAGGTGCTATACAAATTTATATATACATAAATATTATTATTCTATTTTATTTTACAGCATACTGTTATAGTTTACTGTAAAAGTGAGTTTCGTTTTAGTGCATGTGTGGTATTAGCAGAACTGCACAATTCACTCAGTGGAGAAACTCATAACCATTAACATCTCATTTCTGTTCCTATAGGGTTTTATATAGAAAGGCAAATTTCATCAGCTGTGCTTCCTTTCAAATAACACTGCTCATACAAAAGCACTAATCACAAGATAGAAAGTCTGACATAAACAGAGTTGTCAGTTAGGTTCAGTTGATATCACCCTTGCCTCTGAGTCAGAGGTTTATGGGTTCAAGCTCTATGCTGAGTTTTGAGCTCACGCTAACCCTCCAGCGCAATGTTGAACAGTTCTGCATTGTCAACCCTCAAATTGTACTTTAAGCCATGTCTGCCTGTTGAGATGGACATTAAAGATCCCATGACACTCTTCAAAAAGAGGAAAAAGGTTCTACTGGTGTCCCAGCCAATGATTCCTCCGGATTAAACTGGTCCATTCTCTTCATAGCTGTTTGTGGGACATTGCTGTGTACAAATTGACTGTTGCGTTTGCTCACAAAACACACAATCACTGCACTTTTACAGTAAAACCTGCGAAGTGCTTTGAGATTCCTCCCAACATGAAAGTGTCTACATTAAATGCAAGGAATATCATTTATTATTATCAGATAGAAGCGATTGGTTCGAATCCCACCAAAGGCAGGGACGCTGAATATAGTAACGGAAAGGAAGTGATCCACAACCGTCACTTAAGAGTCTAAAATTTGGAAACCGATAGCGTTGTCTACGAGGCTGCAACACACTTGCAAATGCATTATTTAAATATAGTTAGATTCTGGTTGAAATACTCCTCACAGCATCTCCTGTTTTAGGAGGGGTTGTCCATGGAAGCAGCTGCTTTTTTACGAGAAAGAAAGCTTGCAAACCAAATGACATCGAGCACTTGAGCACCATACTGGTTGTCATTAGGTTAATAGGTCTATAGTGGGCCCATAATTGGTTCCCATAATTTGTCTGAACACTACTCCATTAAATAGTAATTTAACGTTCATCAGAATATCTGGGTCACAACAGAAGGAAAGCAGTATGCCTGAATTCTGACGAAAGGTCATAGACCCGAAACGTTGACTCGCTTTCCTTCTTCCATGGATGCTGCCTGACCTGCTGAGTGTTCCCTGTTTTTGTTTCAGATTTTCAGCATCTGCAGTATTTTGCGTTTGTTTTATGCCTGAATTCTCGTTGTTTTCTATAGACTGGTAATGAATATTCTCTTCTCTCTGCCCCTGCCCAAAATAGCTTAGCAGCACCTAGCTCCAGAATCAATGGCGCATTCAGCAAAACTAAAAGCAAGGTGCCTTGATGTGCTACATTCCAATGGCTGTGTTAATGTGTGTTGTGTCCAGATTGCAACGAGCAATATATTATTGAAAAGAAAAATTTTTATGATAGCTATAGCTCACCGATGAAAGCTAACAGCTCCTCCAACAGAAGGAGACCATATCCTCCGGAAATCGCAATGCATGTGTTCAGTAATTTTCCCAATACTGGTACGTATTACTATATCTTATCTGTTGAGGTCTGCACGAGGCAGTCAAATATTTCCTTAGCTGAAACATAACTGGACCCAATTTCTGATGGAATCCAGTAATTCCAGATTTTAATGCTCAATTCAACTCGCATTCAAAGCCCTCCACAGCTTTGCTCCTTCCTATCTCTGTGACCTGCTAATGCCATATCAACCTGTCCACTCTCTCCGTTCAGCAGACTCCAGCCTGCTCCACATTCCCCGCCCGGCCCGCCCCACTATCGGTGGTCAGGCTTTCAGCCTCTCTGCCCCCACCCTTGGGAACTCCATCCCTTCGCCTTGCTCCCTCCCTCTTTCAAGGCGTGCCTCAAGACCCTCCTCTGGAAATACCATCTTTGGTCATCCTCCTCTCCCTACCCACCCTGCACTCCACCCCTCCTGATCCCAAACCCCTGCTCGGGACCAAATCCCTGACTGTCCAAACTCCAAACTTCTACACCCACAGCACTGTTTTGAAGTGTCAGCCTAGATTATAATTTCAAAGTCCTAATGTGGTGCTTGAATCCACAACATTCTGGCTCAACAACAACAAAATTATATTTGTATAGTGCCTTTCACGTCGGGAGGACGTCCCAAGGAGCTGGAAGTGAGAGTACTTTCAACTGAACCAGGTGAGCACACAAAAATCCCCCTGGCCAGAGCAAAGGGCCAGAGCAAGTCTTCCTGATAGCATAAGTGTCACTGTGAGAAACGAGAGCAATATTGTGTTTGCAACCAGTGAATCTCTGCATACAATGAGAACACGTTCGCTAAGCTCTCCCTAGCAACAGGGAGAAACCTCTGTGAGCTGCTAAAACAAACAGTGATCTTCACAAGAAACAAGAATGTGATAAGAAACCCCAAGAGGAGACCATTATTACCGTCAGGATGTAAGACGTTGAGCATCAAGACAGATGCAAGGAATGAAATATGATGGTGAGTCTTTGCGAGACGCGAGGCTACAAGTGAGATACGGTGCATCCCTAGAAGAGGTTAGAGTGACCCAATGAATCACATCAAACCTCAGCAAAAAATAAGAGCACTGAACCAAACTGTAGGGAGAAACAAATTGTCTCAGATCACGTTATCACAGGAAATGAGAACATCAGTAGAGATGGTTATTTTTAGCATTAGTGCAGGATACCAGTGTTGCAGAACCACTGACAGTCCTGCTCTGGATATTACCATAAACTCTCAGAGAAAAACATAACAACAACCACCAGAACCTCGAATGCTTTTTGTCAGCAAACTGGGACACGTTTACCCAAAAATTGATCACTACATTTCACAGTAAATCCTGTGAAGCACTTTAAGACAGAGCGCTATATCAACGAAAGGATTCTTTTTATTATTACTACTACTCTGCCTTTGAATTTAGAACGAGGAACAATTCTTAAATGCAGACTCTAGGGTACTGAAGAAAAATGTTTCTCTGTCTTAGAAACACATTGTGTCGGAAGACAAATGGTTGTAATAACCTTCTCCAAGTCGCCAATTGACAGGCCTGACTGAGCACCTCACAGGTTGGCTTTATTTAATGTAATTACAGGACATTATTTATTTATTTCATTTCACTGCTGGGCAGGCAAGAAGATATTGGAAACTCTGTTACCAGATTATCCAACTTGCTTCCAAATCTGTGCAAACTGTTGGCCACTACAGAGAAAAAGAAGCTTCAAGTAGAAAGTCTAAAGGGATCCTCCAGGGGTAGAGAGCGAGGGAGGGGAGTACGTAAGTGGAAAACCTTTCTATAGCCACTCTTACATATCTTTGTTTATTTCAAAATTTCTATTCTATTTCTTTCAGGTATGTACTGCTCCAATTTATCTAAAGGATTGTCGGTCTGGATAAAATATTAGAATAAAAAACAAATCGTGAGCAACCTGCGCGCAACTGCTGCCGTGTTTCGCGCACAAAATATATAATAACAACAACAACCAAATTCTATTTGTAAAGCGCCTTTCGCGTCGGGAGGATGTCCCAAGGCAATGAACAGTAGGGAATCAGCATAGAGTCACTACACTTTATAGTAGATTCTGTGAATTGCTTTGAGACGTCTCGAAGACATTGTAAGGCGCTACATCAAATGCAAGGATTATTTTTATTATGATGATAAAAGCAGAAGTAATTTCAAAAGTTCTCATAATGTCATTTCTTGAGTTAACGTTTGTTCTTTCTATTACACCAGCAGCACATTATGACATGCCTCAAACCTTATCCCATAACTCAGGTGGTAGATATGATCTGTATTACTATCATTACAGGATGTGTTTCGAGTGAGATTTAGTCTTGAGAATATTCCCTGTCTCTCTCTGTGTCTACAGACTCAGTTAGGCGCACTCTCACCTCTGAGTTGGAAGATTGTCGGTTCAAGCACCACATTGGGGCTTTGAGCTCACAGTCTCGGCTGACACTCCGGTGCAGCGCTGGGGGAGAACGCTGCATTGTTGAAGGAATCTTAAACCGAACTCTCGTCTGGCGCCAACGTAAAAATGAAGAGAGTTGCCGTATCAGCCAACGAACTACCAGATAAAATTGGTCGTGGCTAGCTATTTTGTAGGACAATGCTGTCTGTAAATTTGCTGCTGTGTTTGCCTGCAAATACAGAAACTACGCTTTACAGAAAATCTCTTATATGCTGTGAGACGTTTCAATTTGATTTTGATTTTTGTTGATAAAGCGCTATGGCATTTTTAATACAAAAGGACTGACATATTCAGAACACACTGGGTTCAGATATCTGTATAACATGCCTGAGCTTCACTCAAAGATGGAGCAACAGCCTGGAACAAATTTCCAGTCATATCCTCTGTGTGAAGATGGTTTAATCCTTGGTGCTAGCAGAATTGCATCACATATAATTGACATTGACGCTTCCTCTAATCTTGCCTTTAGGGTGTGTAGAGGTACAGGATTTTACATAATGTGACAAGAGTTATGTTTTAGAAACACAAAGTAATCAGGAACCAACTGAATTCATTAACACCTGATTCTAATAGCTAGTTCCATAATTAAGATTACCATGAATCCATAATTAAATCCACAATAGTAATCGTTCCAATGGTAACACCTTCAACGGCTTTTTTTTTGATGACTCTGCCTTGATCAATATTATTATTTGCATAACGTTTTATATCACATGCAACAAAAACGATGTCAAAATTATATTTGTAAAGCGCCTTTCACATCGGGAGGACATCCCAAGGCGCTGAACAGTCAAGGATCAGGACCCGAGCGTGGTGGGGAACAGGGTTGGGATGAGGGAGGGCAGAGGGGGTAAGAAGGCAAATGAAGGCACGGTCAAAAAGGAGGGTCTTGAGTCGTGCCTTGAGGGAGGCAAGAGAGGGAGCGAGGAGTTCCAAAGAGTGGGGGCAGAGAGGATGAAAGCCCGACCGCCAATGGTAGGGCGGGTCGGGCAGGAGACCTGAAGCAGGCCAGAGCCTGCAGAGCAGAGGGAGCAAACAGGTTGTTGGGGGTCAGCAGGTCAGAGATGTAGGAGGGGGGCAAGACCTCAGACAGCCTTGAAAGTGAGGATGAGGATTTAAAATTCTATCCTCTGAAGGATGGGGAGCCAGGAGAGGCTGGGGGAGATGGGGTCACAGAGCCTGGTGCATAGGAGGACATGAGCTGCAGAGTTCTGGATGATCTCCAGCTTCTGGATGATTCCACAAGGAGGGAGTTTCCGTAGTCGAGCTTTGAGGTGACAAATGCAGGTATGAGGGTTTTGGCAGCCTGATGGGTAAGATAGTGGTGGATTCGGGCAATGTTGCGGAGGTGGGGGATGGCAGAGCAGGTCATGGCACGGATATGGGGGAGAAAGGATAGTTGAGTTCAACCAAGACGCCCAGGTTCCTAACTGGCTTGGTGAGGTGGAGTGTGCAACCGTGGATACTGATGCTGCCAATGTCTGAGGTGCTGAGATGCTGGAGCGAGCCAATTAGGAGGGCCTCAGTTTTGCTGACATTCAACTGTAAAAAGTTGGCTCTCATCCAGGACTTGATGTCAGACAGACAGTCTGTCAGGATGTCAGTTGTCCTGGAATCGAGGGTGGAGGCAGAGAGATCGTACATGTAGAAGTTGACTCCATGTCTGCCGATGATGTCACCAAGGAGGAGCATTTAGAGGTTGAAGAGGAGGGGAATGAGGATAGAGCCCTGAGGAACACCACACAAGACTATGCGGGGATGGAAGAGAAGCCATTGGCGGAGACAAATTAGAGACGGTGTGAGAGATAAGACCTGAACCATTCAAGGACAGAACCTTGAAGGTTGAGGTGAGAGGAGAGGTGGTGGAGGAGGATGGAATGGTCCATGCAGATCCTAAAGGCATAACCTGAATATCTATTGTATCCATCTGAAACTCCCCAACCCTTTCCTGCACTAAGATCTTGAAATGTTAATTTTGTCATTTTAAGTATACGTTCCATGAAATCAAAAATATACCAATGTGTCTTGTAATATGTGGTACATGAATCTCTAAATCCATGACAGCCGTTTTGTGTGTGTGTGTGTGTGTGGATGTGCACCTCTTTCTCAGTTGGGTGTGTGTATGTGTGTGTGGGCATCTCACAACTTTCAACTCAGGTACGGAAAGATAAGGGAAAACATGACATTATCGTAAACACATTGCTGTTGCCTGAAGGCACCAAACTTGGACTCCAGTGTCATGCTGGGAATCTATTCATAACCAAATCATCGAAACCGCTGCAGCTCGTGTCCCTCCCTCACCAAGGTCTGTGAGCCCTATCCTCACTCAGCTCCACATTTCTCAGTGGATCAAATCCAAGAGCCTCCTGCTTGCATTAAGAGTAAAGCCACAGCAACTCTATCACCCAGCTATTATTAATAATACTATTCTCAACATGATGATTATTATTAGAGCCAATGCATGAGGTTACAATTCATTCTGGCACTGCCCAAAAAGAAAAGCAAATATGCTGCGGGAAGCAGAATTAAAACCACAGTATGAAAATTTTGAGATAATTTATCATATTTATTTCCATAGCTGGCTTTGAATCCCAGGGAAAGAACGTGGCTACAAAGACACGTAAATGGATAGGAGTGAAAAAATGTCCCAAGGCCCATTGAATTTGTTCCCAGTAAAATTCCCCCCCCTCACCGACACTTGCACAGTATTCACCAACAATAAAAGGGATTAAATTGAGTACAATTAAGAGAGTGAGATTAAATTAAGAACAATTAAATACAAATTAGGTACAATTAAGAGAGCTCCTCTCTGTGCTCCTGCTCAAATAACACACAAGCTATTTGTAATAAGAACCCCAAACCCCATTCAATAATCAGGTGCAATCCACATGGTTTGTTCTTTATTTGAACGGAACAATGATCACATTGCACTCTCTGGGGTCAAAGCTGCTAATAAAAACTGTTAAAAAAGCATACAGGATACTGGGCTTTATAAACAGGGGCATAGAATACAACAGTCAGGAAGTCATGATGAACCTTTATATAAAACATTGGTTAGGCCTCAGCTAGAGACTGTGTTGAGTTCTGGGTCCCATACTTTAGGAAGGATGTCAAGGCATTGGAAAGGGTGCAAAGGAGATTTAACCAGGATTTCAGTTATCAGGAGAGGCTAGAGAAGTTAGGATTATTCTCCTTGGAACAGAAAAGATTAAGAGGAGACTTAATAGAAGTTTTCAAAATTATGAGGGGATTCGATAGGGTGAACAAGGAGAAACTATTTCCACTGGCGGGTGGGTCGGTAACCCAAGGGCACTGATTTAAAATAGTTGTTAAAAGAAACAGAGAGGGGAGGTGAGAAGAAATATTTTCACACAGCGAGTTGTTTGGATCTGGAATGCATTGCCTGAAAGGCTGGTGGAAGCCGATTCGATAACAACTTTTAAGAGAGAAGTAGATAATTATTTGGGGAGGACAAGTTTGCAGGGCTATGCGGAGAGTGCGGGGGGAGTGGGATTGAATTGGATCACTCTTTTCAAAGAGCCAGCACAGACATGATGGGCCGAATGTCCTCCTTCTGTGCTGTATGATTCTATGATTCTATGAAAGCTACATTTTCCACAATGCCAGGAATAAAGCCATAACAAAGCCAAAGGCAGAAAACTATTCTCAAGCAGCACTGATACCAGTTGCTACACCTTACTAATGGTGATTCATGCACCCTTATCTGTTCTAAAGTAAGACGGCGCGGAAATTCAGCACTGCCATTAATTAGTATACGTTTGGTTTGCATTCGTGTACCTAATGATTTTAACAGAATGCAGCATCGTACTAATGTTATTTAGCAAAGGTGCAAAAAGGAATTTGTTCGTGATTCCTATATAAATGTACCACTCCTCCCCACTTCTATTCTCAATTTCCTCACGAAAATTAGAGATTGCTTTCACAAGGTGGTTTTATCCAGTGGTCTCAAGCCTTCAGCAATATCCCCTATTCAGCAGTAAAAGGATGTCGTTAAATCCTGGGAGGCCCACATAAATGATCCACTGTGCTTCTGTTCTCCCTATTAAAGCGGATTAGTGCTTCGATTCATCTGCCATTCAGTTCTCCCCGAAACAATCAGCATTAGCCACAGCTTTAAGAAATTCTGACTCATGAATATGTAATTGCCTATTGAGAACAAATAAATTCAATTCAAAATCAAGTTTTTTTAAAAGAGTTATTTCCATGGTCTTAATAGATTATTTTATCCTTTGCCCTCCAGTTTAATTTGGTAATTTGTTAAACGGATTACCCAACTCGCTTGAAAATGAAGGCAGGCATAGAAAATAAGGACTATAAAACAGTGCTGCCCCAAGTTACAAAGGAGCAGTTAGTCAGTACTTAACCCTTAGCCTTCATAGTAGTGGAAATAATAATGATAATCTTTAGATTTGCTGATTACACCTTTCAAGTCAGGAGGATGTCTCAAAGCGCTTCACAGGATTTACTGTAAATTGCAAAGACTGTGTATTTTGGAACGTCCTCCCAAATCCCTGAGTGTCCAGTGCCTTGGGGTGTCCTCCTGAACAGTGCTATAGAAATGTAATTTTGTATTGTATTTTGTACAAACCCAACAACCAATTTTGAGCACATCAATCACTTACAAGCAGACATGAAGTGAATGATTAATATTTGGGGGATTGTAGGGCAGGACACCAGAAACCCACTTCTCTTTTTGAATAGTATCGTGGAATCTATAACGTCCACTTGAATAGACAGACATTTTGTTCACTGTAAATATTAATTGTGGAATTCTCTTCATCACAATGTTGAAAATGAAATCTGCTACAACCTATCAGCCAGAAAGCTGAACTGGACATAACACATTAGGATTTGAATACAGGACAAAACTTACCAGTCAGACATAGCCTCTCAATGTGCTGGGGACTAGTTCTGAGTCTCAGTCAATGAAGGCACCTTTGCAAAGTAGAAGGGAATTTAATAATAATAATAATTTAAAGAGTTACTACAAACTGCTCATGTGCAGCTTTGAGCAGATGTTCAGGAAGCATCAGTAATAGAGAGGTTATGGCTGAGCCACATTGATAATTATAGACTGGTGTCGACTGTAATTTTCAACAGCACGAGAATATCATATCACACTGTTCACTTTCTTACATTTAGACTCATTCATACAGTGTTACTTTCTACCTGGCAAGTTTGTTCATTTCCAAAACAAAACAGCGTCAGACACATTGGTTATTGGAATGGACAACATTGCTGAGGCAGCGCTGTGAACATGTACAGATAAAATCACGTTATCTGCAGATTTTACAATCCATACTTACCGGCTTAGCAAAGGGAAACTGTCCTGTCAGACTCAGCCTTTGACAGTGAAGCTAATATAGCAGGAAAGTCACATGCTTCAGGGCAACAAATACACTGCTAGCTTTTCCTCCGAAATCATAAGGAAGAATTTGCTCTTCGATCATGCTTAAGGTCATTCACCCTCAGCCCCCCCAGCTCGGTGTTGTGCTCCACCACTGTCAAGCCCTCTGGGATGCTACCCTGTGTGAGGGGCACAATTTAGATGCTTGTTGTTGTTTCTTATGTTGTCTTCTCACAAGGATTGTTGTGTGGAAGAAGTTCCCTTCTAATAGTATTATAGTGTCTTTGACGCCCACCTGTTTAGGCAGAGGGGAATTTGGTTTAACTTGTCTGAAAGGCAAAATAATGGAAGCTCAATCAGTGTGCAATGCCTCAACTTGCGCAGATTCAACTGATACTAAATGTAGAGTCCCACTGGAAAGCGTAGTGACTCAGTAAGGAATAAAGGTTCGGCATAAAGGCCCGAAGGAGGAATATATGTTCTGATAGGATTTGGTATACAAAATTAGAGTGTGTAAGTCAGATATCCTCACACTTAAAGCCCTTGACTTCACTCTACTTTCTAATGTTTCACTTTTTTTATATAGCTGGAATACATCTCTGGTGCTGTGACATGTCTTCAGTGTTATCCATCATGAGATGCCTGTTTAGCCAACCTTCAAGGCCTGGTCCTGCAATAACTGTAGGCATGAACCTTAATTCAACTGCACCCAGAAGCAACAGTACAAGAAGTCATTGGGTGTATTATATCCCAGACGTTGATATTACATAGAGGGCGAGAATGTAGAAATTGCTGCCAGAACTGAGGTTGAAGCAGAAAACATCAATATATTTAGGAAACTCGATTAACAACTAGAACAGGTTGCCAGCAAGAGTGGTTGAGGCCAGGATAGTGAATTCATTTAAAATGCAGCTTCATGCTATGATCGGAGTCAAGTAGGATATGTGTTCTGTAAAGATGAGATCAGGTGGGTTGAAGGGCCTTTTTTATCTCCATCTCTAGAATCTCCAGTGATCAAACTGCTGACATAATACGACCTGTATTTTGATTTCCTAGAACATTTTAATGTTATTTATATAATGTAAAGATGTTAAAAGAAACTTTTCATCCGATTCAAAGGTCTGTGGTGAACTTAGGAGTCAACTCGGGGGAAAAATCAAATGCAGTAATAAAACGTGTGACTGACATTAATAAAACTGAGATAGAAAACTCAATGTCAGAAATAATAAAAAAAACTATATTATAGATAATAAAGAAATAACCTAGAGGGTATTCACTGGAGGGGAACAATTTGTGATTTCTGCAGATGGTTGTGGGAAGCGAGAATTGGAATTGAATAAGTTATCAAAATGCCAATATTGCTATACAGATGTAATTTGTTGTTGTTGTTGAGAATACAATGGATGGCTGTGGGCAGATGGTATTTTCTTCCACTTAGATGAGTGACTGTTAGAAGAGCAATTGGCACTTCCCAAAGAGGAGGGAATTCCAAAGGGGAAGGGTGCAGTTGCTGAAAGCTCACACACAGATGATGTGATGGACGGAAAGGGTGTACACAACAGGTCACAGTTTGCCGAGCGGAGCAGACAAGCCAGAGAGTGGGTGAAGATCAACGAGATAGGGAGGTGCTGAGGTGTGAAGAGCAAGGACCTTGAAAATCGATCCGTAGGGAGACAGTGGGGCCTAGCGAGGACCGGAGTGATGGTCAAGCGGAGTTTGGTGCGAGTGAGGTTGTGGTGGGAGGAGATTTGAATGAACATAATGTCCAAAGCATCCTTTTGAGAAACAACGTCATTTTAAAACTAGCATTTTTAAAGCAGACTTTTTGTGATCAAGGACCTTTGCATTAACAGGCAGAGAAAGCACTGCTGGCGGGTGCGTTCTAAAAAAGGGAGCTTTGTTAAATTGTGCGGATTTTTTTTTAATGTCACCCCAGAGCTGCTCCAAACAGATGTGCCCTGGCTCTTGATTGCAGCGGCAGCAGCTGCCGGGTAGGATTCAGTTCACCTGGTTTAAAATTAGATTCAACATCTATCATTTCCCCGCTCTGAATGGTTGTGTGCCTGCTTTGGCAGCAGCAATCAGTCACACAGCCTCTGCTCAGCCCGGCTCGATCCCCCAACACAAGGGCATGCGTCACTGCCAAGACAACAAAGGAACTTTATGTTCCAAGTGTCAGGGAAGGCCAGGCGGTGAGGTTTTGAAGCACTGGTCGGGCATCCTCTTTAAATATTTTGTCAATAGTGTATTAGGTTTTCATTAGCATAAAATGGTCCACTGGGAAGATAGATGGGATGGAGACAGAGAGCTATTGTTCTCTCTTACCTAGAATAAGTACATACTGTGATTTATCAGGACTTCTAAAGTGAGTGGCGGAAGTCTCAGAACCGGTCCAGTCCAACATTCAGTAAATTCTAATCAACCCAATAATATGTAAATCAGATTGAGTGTGAAAACATGTACTGTACGTATATAAGATCCTAAAGACTGTGCCAGCAGAATTGAGGTCTGCCCAGATATCAGACCCAGTTTGAAGTAACTAATAATCCTTGCATTGAATATAGTGCCTTTCCTGTTGGGAGGACGTCTCAAATCATGTCACAAGATTCACTGTAAAGTGTAGTGACTGTGTATATTTTGTTAGTGAGGTATCAGAATAAACTGAGTTCAAAGTCCGTCGTGGGCCTTGACTCAGAGAACAGATGATTACACTGCAGTAAAATAGTTCCTTGCTTTGGGGCTGAAGAAACACTTGAATGGGGGAATGGCGTAAACGCCTCGGGACGTGAAGAGAATCTGCACATCCCCTCACGAAACCGCTGCTCCGAAACGATTTGGGGTCTCAGGGCATTGGTATTGGTGAGTCAGCATGATGTACATGAGACAGATCCCGCTCTGAGTTCCGAGCCACTATTTCTGGGCACGTGCCATTCACGAAACAATTTTTCGCGTGCTTGGGTTCAATCTGTAACAATCCTCTCACACTTATTAATTTCTCCCCTTGGTAACATTGAACCACATGTCAACTATATTCAAAGAGTACAAGTTGGGTGAGGGGTACAGAGATAAAATACCACATCGATATAGAGACCTTCTGCATCTCTGAGCCACTGCTAATCATTTGTTCAAATCACCCCACTTTTGATCAACTATTAATCTAGGGAGAGATTATGCCTACATTCCCTTTGCCTGGTTGAAATGGATGTTCCTTAAATGATCAGGCAGAATCTCTTGTGAAAAGGACTACTATGTTTCTGAATTTCAAGGTTCTTTCAAGGAATTTCAATTTCCTGATCTATTCGCAAGCCACTCAGGAGTGAACGTGTGTGAGATAATGATTCAGAAAATTTCTAAGATGCAGGAGTTTATGAGACGATTCAAATCTCAAAGCAGCGCTTTTCGTACAGGATCTCGTATCCACATATTCTTACTCTTCGTTCCAAGGGGTTTTGAAATATTTATCAAGTGAAGTGCTTTAGAATATTCCAATTCATTCTGTGCATGCATCTGTCACAGACTCCGCATGTGGCAATATCGCTCGGCATATAGAAGGCTCATTAAGAGCTGTGCAGGAGATGCTTTCAAAGCTAACATGAACAAATGTATTGTGGCAACAATGCCTGAATGAAAGGGATTGACGCTCACAGGAAAGATTAATTTAACTTAATCAACTTAAAGCTCCCTTTTCAGAGCATTTAAATAATACCGGGGTCTAAATTCAAGCCCCACGTCAGGACTTAGAGCTCCTGGCTGACAATCCAATGCTGCACTGGGGTACTTACGCTGCACTGTCAGAGGTGTCACCCTTCAGATGAGACGTTAAACCGAGAACTGTTCAGTGGACGTTTAAGGTCACAGAGTACTAATCGTCTCCTGGTGCCCTGGCCAACAGTCCGCCAGATAAAATTCGTCATTGGCTTTGTGGCTGTTTGTTGGGCATTAGTGTGTGTGTGTATGTGTGCGTGCAAACTGGCGGCCGCATTATCCCCACAAAATCCACAGTCAATCCACTTTACAGTATGTCCAGTGAAGGACATATCGATGATGTGATAAGGCGCTATATCAAATGAAAGATTATTATTATCCTAAAAGCATTTAGCTACAATAACAGTCACATCATTCGCTAGTAGTTACTCTGATGTGCTTTAAGATGCTTCAGCAAAAAATGCACATTCTTTCTGTAAGTAAGACATCTAGACATTAAAAGATATTCTTTCCTCTTATCTTTCTGGTATATCTTTTATCTTTTGACTGACCTGCTCCAGTCCTACATCAGCAAAGGCCCCTCAAGACATTAAACAGGATGTAAGCTAATAACTTCCGAGGATTTTAAAATGTTATTGAACAGATTTCTAAACATCTAACATCAAAAATGATATTCGACAGATTTTCACCGTGTTAAAACTCCTTTAGCCTCCATTCAAAACCTGGCGATGTTTTAGATTTCTAAGGATTTTCTCAGGGTCAGTGAAGGACTCAGTTGAATCCAACCTTTTATGTTCCCAAAGGTGAAGAGTTACGACTGAGGTTCCAGTATAAGTAGCTACACTAGGTAGCCTCTTAACAACTACTGACAGTCAATAAATTGTCTGGGTTTTTAATTGACTCCTGGGAAACATCAAACACTACAGTAGTAAATTTTCTGAGGCTGATAGATTCAGGACCCATGGCATCGATTTAGCTGTCACCATGTCCTATGTTATTTTCTATTCAGAGTTTTTATTTTCAAACCCGTTTTAGTGAAGCTTCATGTCATTATGAATGTCTTGAACTAATTTCTCTGCCCTTCACAAGTATGTGACATGTACTATAGAATCTGCTTCTTTGAAACTGTTGGAATACTGTCTGCATGGTGGGGAATGCAGAATTACATTTATTTATGATCCTTCAACACGCTGGGCAGGTGAAAGGCAAAGGATGGAAATGGCTTCCTCTTTCTACCTCCTAACACACACACACACACACACAGAGACACTCACATACACAAAGGTTACTTAAAGCTGCATCTGCAACCCTTAAGAACACGGGAATGTAGGAATCGCTAGACGTGAAAGGGCCAAAGTCCATCTAGTTCGCCTTCTACCATCCTTGTAATCGCATGCTACAATAATGAAGATGTTGATAGCAATTGATTTTGTACGGATTAGTCTACAACAGAATGGGAAGCTTTGGGAACTGCACATCTGCCTGTGCCATGCAAGAGTTAAGTACCACAAGCCAGTTCGTGACTTGTTGAGCATCAGTCCTCGCTGATTGCTGCTTTACATTTGTTGCGGGATGGTTCTGGCACACCCAGGCTGCATACCTTTAATAATATTTTTCTACACATGATTGCTGGTTTCTGGGGCGTGGGGGTGGAGGTGGGGGGTGGGGATGAAGGAATCGTTACAGATGTTAAAGACCTTTGAAAGCTCAAACTTTCTAGCTCCCACGTGATGTGCACCAGCTGACTGTCCAATTAGCAAATACATCAAAGCATCCAGCACTATCACATCCCAATTTAAACAGAAGAACTTTGCAAATAAAGAGATTACGGACAGCGCAGAGAGCTGCACTTTGATAAAAAACAGCGAAAGTTCTTCATCAGAGATCACAACTTTTTGAATTCAACGGCAAAGCCTCTGAACCATGCATTTGAGGAGAAACCGGCTTCTGAAAATGTACAGATAGGATATCTCTTCTACGCTTGCATTTTAGAATGCAATTTATTTAAATGATTTCTATTTAGAAATCTCTTAAATGTCCTTTTTTTTATTAAAAATGTTCCCGATTTATACCTTGCTACAAAGAGCTTTGGTTCTGCTGATGGTTTGCGCTAATGATCGATGTCTTGTGGTAACTGACAATCAGCTCTACCTTTGCTGTGGAAACGCTTTGAAAATAAATCAAATTAATGTGCACTGCCTCTCTAGCAACGTGTGTCTGGCTCGGTTTTGAACTACTTTTTACCAAGCCAACCTTTCATCAGAATCAAACCAAGAAAATTCAATTCTTCTCCCCCTTCACCTTGAAACCTTCTTCATTTACTGATTGAACAAAACCATTCCATTCTTCATTTCCCCGTTGTGATAGTCAGTTAACCCCCACACACCCTCCACAACCAGAGATCCTTTTGCTGTGTATTTAGCATTAAAATCAAAGATCTTCCTCTTTGACCGTGGTTACAGTCACCTCCTTTCCCCCCCTCCCTCCCACCAGCTCAAAGTCAGACTCCACCACTGTTGAACGTTCCAAGATCCCGCCCCATGTGAAGGCCGTTATATACGTCCAAGTTGTTGTTGCTGTTAAGTCCGTATAATTGTGAGAGGAAATAAAAACACCCGCAAAGGAGAATGTGTCATTATGATATGTGATCACTGCACTGTTTGCAGTGTTTTCTGTCAGTGTTATTTGCTGATAATTCAACTGCAGGTTATATTATTCGGTAAACTCGTAGCGATCTTGTCACAAAATTGTTAGTGCAGATGTTATCAGTAAATCGAGCGTGTGTTAGTTTGTTGCCCATTAGTGTATGCTAACCCAGCGCTGAAAGACTGAAAACAGATCCATTGGAGTGACTTTGATGCAGTCATGCCACCTTGAGTTTCAAATGTTTGCTGCAAACCCTTAAGACTGAAAGGCACAATAAGATCACTGTAGTCGTATCACCACGAACAATCCATCCTCCTCCAAGTCAATTTCTAACCTTTAGAAACTGCTGCAAGTTTCCTGGCATTTTTTTGTTTAATATCGTTCAATTCTGTGTGAGGCAACTATGAGGAACCAAGGTACCGATTACTGTCTATTCTGTGAAGCGCTTTGAGACGTCTAGAAGACGTGAAAAAGCACTATATCAAAGGCAAGGATTATTATTTTTATCTTGCACGCATTTAAAGGTAACGCCATCGTACAATTGTAACTGGGGAAAAATGATAACCACGACTGGATGTTTAAGTAATTTTTTTTCTTAAGAACTGAACGAAACTTTAGGCTCAGAAAAATTTGTTGCCAAATGCAATATTTAGGGACTATCGAAACATCATAGGTTCCTTGATAATGATTATAATAATAATAATAATAATAATAATAATATAATAATAATAATAATAATAATAATAATAATAATAATAATAATAAAACAAAAGCAGAGAGAGTTGGGAAAACTCAGCAGGTCAGGCAGAATCTATGGAGAAAGGAAAGTGAGTCAATGTTTCGTGGATCCAAAATGTTGACTCACTTTCCTTTCTCCATAGATGCTGCCTGACCTGCTGAGTGTTCCCAGCTCTCTCTGTTTTTGTTTCAGATTTCCAGCATCTGCAGTATTTTGTTCAATATCGTTCAATTCTGTGTTTTGTTCATGATAATGATCATAGTCCTTACATTTGGTACAGCGCTTTTCACATCAGGAGGACATCTCAAAACCTTCACAGGATACTACTGTGAAGTGACTGTATTTGATAAGGGGCTAAAACACATGACCTTTGAGTTAATGATAACTTGCATTGATATAGCACCTGCCAGATAATATTAAAGCACATCACAATTTTTTTTATCAGAGACAAACTGAAGGGTATGGGCAAACGAGAAGTCAATTTGTCCACAGCAATGTCAACAAACCGCCATGAAGTGAATGATCAATTTCTACTGGAGGATTGTTGGACAACAGAAGAAATTCACTCCTCTTTTGTGCCATGGGATCTTTAACACCCACCTAAATGGACAGATTTCTTGGTTCCATGTCTCCGCATACAATATAGACAGTACTGTAGTCTATTGGGTGAAATTCCAACATATGAAGTCAAATTCCAATCCATGGGGTCAAATTCTAACCTATTACAATCTATAAGGTGATGTCAGCAATGTTTCAATTCCAATAAACTTCTAATAATGCGCTACTCCAAGGGGCAAAGGCTCAGTGATGAGTTATCCAGAGTGGCAAGTTAGGCATATATTGAAATACAAAAATAAAAGCAGGCGGGATATTGACAGGATGATGACTAATTAATCGTGACAACTTAAACCAGGGTTGAGATATCAGGAGTCTATTGTATCACCTCAAACGTAATATGAAAGGCCATTAACATTAGTTCTCTGGCTTTCCTGTGTGCCGTGCTTTGGTCTTGCACCTTAGTATTTTCCTATTTTGTGAGCCCCAGTTTGGCACACGTAGCTGAATGAGAACAGTGTGGAGACATTCAAACACCCCCTCAGCTTGTGAGAGTCTCACAAACACCTTGTGCTGGAGTTAAGACAGCAACAATAATTCAATCAGCCCCACGCATATCTGTCATAATAGTGTTTATTCTGCAATGTAATAAACTACACCGTGGAACAAAACCGGTGACACTCCATGATTGATTCCTGTCAAATAGCCAAACCAAGTTATATTTTGACAGCTTTTTTTCTCCCTTCTCCCACTTATATTGAGCTATGTGTACATTCACACAATACTGTCCTTTGGCAGTGGGAGAATACACCCATACTAAGTTAAGTTCAAGAAGCAACCCTTGGCCTCAGGTTCATGAGGACTTTCTGGTTTAAATGGAAGCACTCACCTGGTTCAACTGCACCCCTAGTAAGACGTGCAGCCAAATACAGGTCTGTATAAATGCCAGAAAAAAATACTTGAAAAGAAACTTGCTGTCTTGTCACTGGGATTATTGTTAACCTGCCTGGATGAACTTTTCAGTCACCGAGAGCAGTTGCTTGAATTTTAAGCAGAAGAAATAAACCCAGAGCAAGAATGAAAATTCACTTGTGACAGAGACAAAGAGCCAGGCACTAGCAGAGCCAGAAATACTTCAGGTGTCAGATATTTTCTTACAATTTTGCCGCATGCAGAATACTGTCACATTCTTAATACCAGTCTTGATTTAAAAGCCAACTTTAAAAAGGAATCAAAAGACACCTCTCCCTTCAGCAACTGGGGAAATAAAATGAAACACTGGAGAAACAATTCTCCAGTTTGAGAATAAAATTTAACCTGAAATCCGTTAGGTTCCAGATATTTTCTTAAAATTTCACAGCACCCAGGATTCTGCCAAATTTTTAAATCCAATTAAATTCTTAAATTTCAAAGCCAGTTTTCCATCGTTTAATGTTAAAAATTCCTTTGAGAGCAATGCTCTTCGTCAGCTCAATAATAGGATTTCCCATGATAATCACAAATTGCCAAAGGCACTGCATTCAACACTCAGTGGAAATTTTACCCTTACAATTGGTCACCAAGGAACAGATGCATAAGAAAGCTCTTGATCCAGATCATCTTTCATTTTGATCAAGTCTCCCCTCTATTATTTTTACCTTCCCTGCACAAACTGCTTTTGGATAAGATTACCCTAATGATGATAATTTTGCAGCTCTGACCTCCAAAATAGCATTGTGGTTGTCTACATACTCCAGCCTCCATTAATGTCAGATGGCAGCTGAAAATTAATGACCCGGTTGCCTTTCACCATCTTTTATTTATCAAAGCGTGTCTTTATCAACCTGCAACAGGTGTCTGAAACACAACCAGGATTTTAATAACCGCAGAATTGTAGCATTCGCCTGGAACACTTTCCCGCAGGGCAGAAGAGAAAATGTTAGCAACCAAATTCAATTGAGGGGGAAGACACAATAAGCGGGGAGTCATTCTGTTCTGCAACTGCTCTGAGCACTTCTATACCTTCAGAAGCAAAAAGAAAAATTATGTGAAAACAGAGAGAGTAAAATCCTCAAGTAAGCAGTTTCAAACCTTGCTAAAGGGCATCAAAAGAGGCACTTCACCCAACAGCAATGAGGGAAATAAAATGAAACAATGGATTCTCAGATTTAGAGTAAAACCCAATCTGAAAATAATAATAATAATCGTAATAATAGTCCTTTGCTTCAAAGCGCTTCACGGAATATATTGTGAAGTGGATTGACTGTGTATTTTTGTGGGTGAAATGCGGCAGCCAATTGTGCACAGCAATGTCCCACAAACAGCCGTGGATTGAGTGACCACATTTTTTTTGTTCAAATAGCATTCTGTTTGAGCAGCAACATATAAGAGTACTGTTTTGTACTGTCAGCATTACCGACCATGTACACTGCAGGTTAACACACTGGCACTGCAGATATCGCATTAACCTCATTGAATCAAATGCAAGCCTTCCACAATCTGTATAATACAGGAGCTTCCTGAAGAGATTGAAAACTAGATTGAAAATCTCCAACTCTTTCATGTCTCAGACTATTTCAAACTCTTCAAACACAATTATCTTTACTGTAAACATTTGGACAAATCTGTATATGTACCAGCAACTTCGGCAATGCTATTTGTTTCCTGAAAAACATATGTTCCTGTAATAAGTCTTGGTGAATATTTGGTATTATAGTCGCACTGGTAATAAAACAGAATAATTTCTAAATCATTGCAGCAAGACTCATTCAATCATTCAGGTTACAATTTCAATCCAGTTAAAGCAACACACTTAAAACCTGCTATTGCGCGCGCAGGGAAGATTAGAGATTTGAACTGCGTTTCAGTCCGACGGCAGTACCCGATTAGATGAAATGTGCTGAGCGTAAAACGTGAATAATTGGGCAAACACTGGATGGCTAGGTCAGGGCATTGTAATTAAGAATTACACTTGAGTTAGGGATTCTGTGCGATGCGAGTGAGTGTGAAGTAGCTTTGATACACCGCAAATCTGAGCTCCAATTGACAGTTTGTTTATCTGGTGCAAATTGTATTATAGAGATAGTAACGTTTCAGTGATTTGTCATGTAAATCCACAAATCCCTGATTCTATTTACTTTCTATAAAATCCCTGATTCTATTTACTTTCCAGTATGCAAAGTGGGTAAATAGGATTATGTCAATCTCAAATGGCTTAACTGTCTAAAACCAGAAGCAGGTGCATTGCTGGTGGAATGCATACAAGGTGGGGACATGTCCTGTTACATTGGAAACTAAAGACAATAAAGTCTCAAAGTGCTTAACAGGATTTTACTGTGAAGTGTGTTGCAGAAGCGACAGCCAATTTGTGCACAGCAACATCCCACAAACCATGATGGGAATGAGTAATTCCATCTGGGGGATTGCTGACCCAGACACCAGGAGAAGCTGCCTTTTCTTTGCGAATAGTGCCACAGGATCTTTAACATCTGCCTGAACAGGCAGACAGTACCCTGGTTTAACGTCACTTGCAAAGGATAGCCCCTCCAACAATGCAACACTCTGCCACCACCAATGAACTGGACCGTGAGCTCAAAGGCCTGATGTAGGGCTTGAACCCACAGCCTTCAAATAAGAAGCAAGAGAGCTACTAACTTGACCTGGCTGACACCTAAATTTTATGAGGTTTCAATAATTTTTTGTAAAATGCACAGACCTTGCATGAATGTAGCTCGTACTTACCTAAGAGTAAACGTGACACCATACCAGTGGTGGAAGAGAAGTAATTCTGTGCATTCCAAGGGTGAAAATAAAATGTGCCCATGACTTTTTTGGGTACATGGGAAGCATATCACTGTGAGGTCAGCACCCAGACTCACAGGATTTCAAATGAATGATTATGACATTTTACAAAATGACAGCAGTGTAGAACAAAGAAAGCTGAACTGCTAAAGACTGTGCATGGTTAATCGCTGTTGCATCTAATTTTCCCAGTGGTACACTGTAAGCAAGGGTTGAATCTTAATCGTGTTACAGTACTACTACAGGATGGTGGATAAATACACTGGATTACAAAGAGGGGGATGGAGAGATGGGGTGTTGAGTTAACTGACCTCACTCAGAGAAGATTGAGGGTTAAATTCTACTGTTCTCACAAGCTAAGGAAGAGAATTAACATTCTTTTTTCTAATTGTAATACCTCACCTCGCCATCAGTGACCATCCCCCTGTTGGAAATTGAAGATTTATGAATATTGATGAGGTTATGATTGGGCACAAGTTTCCAATACTCATTTGGTGATGATGCTATTCATGAGTGATAAACATGAATACATTAAGAAAGTAATAGATTGAGGTCGGGCTGGTTGCTCTGGTTTATAATTGTATTCTGCAGAAATAAATAGTTGTCTGGGCCTGAGGGAGTTTTATGCATTTTCAACAAGCGAGGCTGAGCTGAGCTCCTGTATAGATACAATCCCAATGCACTTCTATCTGTTCTTCTGAAGATGTCCCATACAATTTATGACAAATCCCTGGCCTGTCTGTTTGATTCATGTTGCAAAGCTGGTTATAGGTTGGGTCCTATCTAGTTTATTTGGTGCTTGATTTTGAGTGTTTCTATTATATGGGGATGACTGATATGTTCACTGTCCACCAGAGAAATGATTTACAGGAGCAGAATATAGGACTATAATGCACATGCATGACTGATGGATTAATGGGTGGCATTTAAGCTATTTGCAGCACAAAAAAATACCCAGGTTATGTTCTGATGGCCGCATTCAGAGTTTTTTTTTAAAAAAGACACAGATCAGTCTTTATTTTGCGATCTGTTTTCTACCTCCTCCAGCATCAATCTGCAGCTCAGTAACAGGAGACAACGTTGTGTGGGTGTACTGCACAAAGTTATAATGACGCCTAGACCTAAATAAAAATCCTTGCATTTGATAGCACAATATAATGTTCATCATGATGTCTTGAAGCACTTTGCACAATTTTACTGCAGTGACCGTGTATTTTGTAGCTGACCCCTGCAGCCAATTTGAGTACCAATTCTTTAATTCAAACTTGCTTTGTGAGAAGTTTCTAATAACTAAACAACTAAATTTCAAATTAATAAAATAATAATCCTTGCATCTGATATCGTCCCTTTCACATCAGCAAAATGTCTCAAAGCGCTTTACGGGATTTTCCATGAAATTGTGAAACTGGGATACAACCCCATATGGGATTGTTTAATGCCTTTCAGGAGGTCCTAAAACAGGAATTGGTATTCTTTGGGAGTGAGAACATGATGGATAAGTAAAGGATGAGTTCTCTGGTATGTGTCATTCTACATGTAAAAGTTAGACCTTTTGGGGTATAAAAGAAGGGGTTATAGTCAGTATCTATGAATTACAGATCTGAAGAAACTGAGATGCCCTCTTTGCTCCTGGTTGCTACCATTATTAAGCATTGGCATAGGGGTTTATAATAATAATAATAACCCTTGCATTTGATATAGTAATAATCCTTGCACTTTGATATAGTGATATAGATATAGCGCTTCACAGAATATACTGTAAAGTGAATTGACTGTATTTTTTTTGTGGGCGAAATGCGGCAGCCAATTGCACACAACAGTGTCTCACAAACAGTTGTGGATTGAAGTGACCAATTTATTATTTTCTTGAGGGATTTATTTTTTCTTGAGGGATTATTATCAGGCATGTGGAGTAAGGAAACTTGCCCAAGGTTTCATCCTGCTGGGAATCGAGCCCAGCTCTTTCGTTTGCGAGGCGAGTGCGCTAACCACTGAGCTACAGGACTCCACTGTCCTGTTTAATGCTCTTTGCGCAATCATTGGGTGATGAACTGTAATAAAGGAAACTATTGTTTAAAATCTAAATTGTGTGCACACTAATTCGTTATTAATTCACTGCTAAAGTCAAGTTTCCTTACACCGCTCCTCCTCCAAGTAACAGCATACGGTTACAAACGTGGAGCTGCCAACAATGGTGGAGTGGAGAGGATTGCGCAGCAGACTGTGTTAGCTAAGCAGAGGGTTCTATTAAAGTCAAAGTGAACAACTAAATCTCAGTTCAACAACAAGCCAAGGTGAAACAATCGATAAAATATTGCGAGCATATTGCCAGAAGGCAGTAAAATTATAACAAGATAATAAAGCACCACACACAGCAAGTAATTTACTAAATAGAGTCAAATCTAAAGCAAATATGCACATTTAGTCCAGATGGTAGTCACGGGCTGGAAAACAAGGGTAGAATATTTTAAGATCTAATGAAAAAAAACACATTTTCTTGCCTCAGCTCCACAGTTTTCACATTGCCAATGTGCACTAGAGGATGATTTTTTGACACTCCTTGTTCTGAATAACACAAGGAAACATTGCAAATTTTACCCTGCAACTATCACAACAGAACTCTGTTAGACTATCTACTCTGTGGCTCCTGTGCAAAATTGACAGGAGACTTCAAAAATACATTGCATCAATAGTTTGAGAATGGTCTGGATTAAATATTTAATCCATTTTAATGGAGTTCTGCAGCTCAGTGGTTAGAGCACTCGCCTTGCAAGCGAGACACCTGGGTTCAATTCCAGGCAGGGGCGAAACCTTGGGCAAGTTTCCTTACTCCACACGCTTAATAAAAATCCCTCCAAAACAAAACAATAATAAATTGGTCATTTTCAATCCACGACTGTTTGTGGAACACTGCTGTGCGCAAGTGGCTGCTGCGTTTCGCCCACAAATATACGGTCAATTCACTTTACAGTCTATTCTGTGAAGCGCTTTGAGATGTCGAGAAGACGTGAAAAGCGCTATATCAAATGCAAGGATTATTATTATTATATTTAGAGGATTAAGAGGTCAATGTGGGTGATTTGGGGTCTAGATGATGGAGAAAGAACATTGAGAGGTGAGAAAAGAGGTTGACAAGCAAAGAGATGACATGTGCATTTTGCTAACACAAGTAAAGGACACTTTGCAACTAAAAGATATTTTCATCAAACAGGGCACATCACATATACACAATTTCACCGTTACAATGCCCACCTGCAAATTGTATGCTGTTTACACTTAGGTACCAGATTGTTGAGTTAAATGTCACATACAAAGACTATGGTTCACATCCACAAACCAGGTCTGCTTCTTGGGAACTCATTCTGAATGCAGTTAATGTCACTGGTTATTTAGTTGGATACAGACAAACATCGACCATAAAGAGCCATGTAATTTCAGCTCAGCCAAAGTGATGAACCTTGCTGCCCTTTAATGAGGAAAGATTCCCTGTTTGGGAGGATTTAATTGCATCACATATAAGCAAATAGACTTGGACGTGCATTAGGCTGGAATCAGATTTTTGCAAATTAACTAAACAGGCACACAATTGTGGACGCTTTGTGATAATTAAATAGAAACAACAAACAAACAAATTCAAGCCTCAATAAGATGTAAATTTGAAAATATAAAATCATTTCAAAATGTGACCAAAGTGAAACAAAAGATAACATTTTGGAAATCTAAGAGTAAAATTTGCAATGTTACTTAACCCATTCCAGGTTCTAATTAATGCAAAGGGCTAAGAAACAACCCAATTTCAACCCTCAGAATTTCGATCTTTGCATATTTTTAAACCTGAGCTGGGAGTGGGATTCAAAGTGGGTGGGGAAAGAAAGATGACCAAAAACGTGGTCAAAGAGGTACATCTTGAGATGGGCCTTGAACGAGGACAAGGAGGGGAGGGCCACCAGGTGGAGTTCCAGAGAGCAGCAACAGAATGATTGAAAGCCCGCCCGCTGATTGTGGACGGAAAGGGAGAGACTGGGTTGGTAGGGTTGAAGGAGGTTTATAGTAGTAGGGTTGGGCGAGACTGTGGAGGAATTTAAATTTTGGAGGGATGCTGAATGTTAATGTTTAGAATTTCTCTTGTAATTGAATATAGTCAGCGAATTGCCTTTTCACTTTGCAACAAAACATTTCTGGACAGAAATCAACAAAAAATTATGCAGTCAAGAACAGGCGCACACTGCAATCCATTGATTAATAATGGAACTTCTTCCAAGAAATTCCTGTGTAGGAAATGCCAAAGCGTACCTCCCAAGGATTTCTTTTTACACTGTAAAACAGGGGCAGTCTTTCTACTCTTACACTTAAGCGAGTTGTAAAATGATGCGATAAGGCTAACATTTAGTTTTGAAAGCTGAGCGAAGAGCAGAATTATTCTGAGAGACACTGTTTTTTTTATATAAAATTGCAATCGAAAGATATGTTTCTTTTGTTGGGAATATAAATCTGTTCTTTAATGTTGTTGCTTTAATTCGTCAGATTAACAATGTTGTAAAATAAATTCAAAGTGTTCAGATATCTCCTGGATTAAGGTACTCTTGAGCAACCTGAATAGAATCTTAAGTGTTTAGACTGCCGCACAAAACACGTGCACAGAAACATTCTGTGTCTTTGGAATTGCCAGTCTTTGGCCTTCACCTATAAAGAATTCTGTGTCACTCCACACACACACACACACACACACTGAGAGACATCAATGGATTTCTCCACAAGTTCCAGCGGGGAACCTGCAGACATGGGACAAGAGGGATAGTGCTCTCAATATAACCTTGTTAACTGGTTGACTGAATTCAATTCTTAGATTTTTCATGCCAGAACCATGATTTGTCCTGGCTTGTTATCAATGGAAAAAGATGGCTGAAGGTTTAAGAAAAATCAAATACAACTTTCATTTGTCCTCACACCTTGTAGCCTTTGGATATTGCTGAATGTGGACGGTAAAGTGGAAAAATTATGACAATTATAGCATTTTAACCTGTAGTCCGATCACATAATTAACTGGATTTCATCAGTCTTTTTTCAATGCATCGTCATGGCAGGGCAGAATACCAGGGCAGAATTAGAGGTATTTTCTACTAACAATACCATTTGCCCTATATACATAGTGGGACTTACTATCATTCATCCATGACTTATTCAAATGATTTTTGAAGGAATNAAAAAAAGACTACATTTAACATAAAAACGTTTGAAATCAGAGAAAAATATCTTACCAAAGAAATGCCAATTAACTTAATCTCCATTTGTTTCTTTTCCCAACCCCCCCATCTTTTTCTGTTAATTTTTTAGGCATTTGCCTGTTAAGCATGGATTTCTGTTCCACAATCCAATCAATTCAAATGTCTTGGTGCCAGCGGAACGAGTGGGGTGAAGGTTAATATTTTCATATGAACTGTGAGTGATGACATTATCAGAAGAACTGGTTCGGAGGAGTCACGGACGATGAGCGAGGCTGAATTAACAGCAGTGGATACAGTCATTAACTCTGGCTGCTGGCTGAGTGAACCTCTCCTTTCAGCGCGTATGCTAATTCACGCTCTCTCACACAATTAGGAGCAGCAACTCCTCCAAGGCCATGTCCGAGTGATGGCAACTGCACATTATGTTTGGCAGAAAAAAAAACCTTTCAAACTAATTCACTGCAAATTGTTTCTTCTAAAGGAACATTAATCTCAAATTCTTTTTATCAGTGACAGTAACAAACTTTTCCTTAATCAATTTTCACTCTGTGCAATGGTGCCTCAGTTCAATTTGAGGGATGTAATTTGATATTTTTTTATCAGGATTCCTTTAATGAGGANTTTTTTTAAAGTAAATTTAGTCTCATTGCAATTATTTTCTAATTCTCCCCCCCTTGACATATTTCTCTGCTCCTGGTCTTACCTACCTTAAGTGGGCACAAGTTGCTCTGCTCACTGGAACATCAAGTTGCCTTGCTCCCTCACTTGTCTCCTTCAAGGCCCGTCTCAAGACACTTCTCTTCACCCTCGACTACAGTCTCACTCCTAACCTACCCTCCCTGTCCTCCACCCCTCCTGATCCCAACCCGCAGCTCGGGTCCAAATCCCTAATGTCCAATGACTTGGGAAGTCCTCCTGACATGAAAAGCGCTGAACACATGTAATTTGTTGTTGTTGGTGGTGGAGGTGTGTCTGCCATAGCTCTATTTGGAAAGAGAAGGGAGTTCTACCATTGTCCTGGCCAACAAGTGGCCATCATAGATGTATGAGTGTCGGCGGATCACTCAGCTGTTAATCACAGTATATCCTGTGAAGGATTTTGAGACATTGTGATAATGTGTTAAGTGCTATGTCAATTGCAAGGATTATTATTATTATTATCATGGATGCCTCCTTAATAAATGAATCTTGTTGGAATTTCTATCAATACACAGGCACCCTGTTACAGAAATACACTGTAAGGAGTCTCAATTTATCTTACTAAGATAACTCATTAAGGAATATCATTAGGAAATACCATAGGTTAGATCCCTGTAATTGCTGTAATTTACATTTAGTGTGCAAAAATTCAGATAGCACGACAAAGCACTGACACCCAAACCTCTATATTGTTGTACTTTGCAATCAAGAAAAGACTTATCGTCTGATAGATCTGTTCATTTCTTCATCTCTGCTTTCTATTTATCTTATTAATACTTATTAATAATATTAATTAATACTTAATACTTATTAGTATCTTATTAATTCACATATTGGTTTTATTTGAATCCTTGCATTTGATACTAAAATCTTCTGTCAATTGCAGAGTGTTTAGTCTGTTTACTTTGATGCAAGAAATGGGAGTCTAACTCAGAATGCTGAGATTCAATATATGGCATTTAAATATCTGAATATGTCCTTTATAATTTACTGCAGAAATGTTCAAGATCTGAAACCATTTATAAATAAAAATCTGAATTTAATTTTGTTTCCAAACTCCATACGCGTTCTGACGAAGGGTCGTGGACCTGAAACATTGACTCACTTCCTTTTCTCCATAGATGCTGCCTGACCGGCTGAGTGTTCCCAGCAACTTCTGTTTTTATTTTCAGATTTCTAGCATCTGCAGTATTTTGTGTTTTGCTTACCTCCTTTCAGTCTTCCCTTCAGGAAGATGATTACACCATGGAAACATGTAATTCGGTAAGGTTTGTGTGATTGCACTGCAGGGTTTTGAAAACATAGAGAAAGATATACCCACACTTTTTCATAAGGACAACATCTCTTCAACAATTTCACACCAATCAATGCTGCACTAATAGCCAACAATGGCTTAATGGCTGTTCATCTTCAGTTCCTATTGATTTCTATTAGAAAGCAGGAGATCAGGGTAAAGGGGTGCCTTGTTCCATCATCCTTCCGTGTACCCTCAGCCCACTCTAGAAGTATTCAATATCCCATTACTATCACACTGTCAGCCAGTGATCTGAAAAGCGTTCACCTGTGGACTACTGAAACTCATTTAGAATCTCCAGATATCTGAACCTTGCTGCAGCACATTTTAATTGCCTGAGAACCAGCAACGAGGCATTAGGTCTGACTTGAGTAACAGCTTAGTTGAGGTTACCTTTGTTTAGTATTTCAGTGACCTTTAATGCTGTGGAGAGGACGCATAACAAGGACGTGGGTTCCACAAACTGGTGATGTTCAGTTTAGAATGGAAAGCAGTTTTTTGCTTTTTGTATAATTTTGGTTGAGGTCAATTCCCAACTTTTCAGATTTCTCCCTCTTCCCACTCTAAAAACTGCGTCAAAACTTATAAACAATCACACAAACAATCACAATCAGTGCAATCACACAAACTTTAGGAGGTAAGTAAAACAACCATTGCTTATTTTGTATTTTAATATCTCACGTGGTGTAACACTATCACGGTCATATGAAGCTATTTGGAGTGTCTTCCAAGGTCCTGGCCAACAATCCCCCAAATAAGATAGGTAATTTACTTTATGGCTGTTTGCTGTTTGCTACGACATTGCTGCATGCAAACGGGCTGCCGTGTATGCCTAGAGATACAAGCACTACATTTTACAGTGAATCCTGTGAAGGGCTATGAGATATCCTCCTAATGTGAAAGGTGCTCTACCAAATATAAGGATTATTATTATTAACACATTGCATTTATATAGGGCCTTTCACGTCGGGAGGACATCCCAAGGTGCTGGGCAGTGGAGGGTTTGCATCCGAGCTGGGGTTTGGAATCAAGAGGGGTGGAGGGCAAGGAGGGGGAGATGACCGAAGGCATGGTCGAAGAGGAAGGTCTTGAAACGGACCTTGAAGTAGGCAAGGGAGGGAGTGAAGCAGAGGGGCTCCAGGATGGAGTTCCAGAGGATGAGAGTAGAAAAGCTGAAGGCCTGACTCCCAATGGTGGAGTGGGCAGGGCAGACGTAGAGCAGGTGAGAGGGAGTGGACAGGTTGGTAATGGATAACCTTTACTCTCATGGTTTTTGACAGTCGGTAACATTTGTAGCATTTCCTTGGGTAATCTAGCACAATGAGCATGTGGTGAAATGCCACAAACCTTACCGCATAACCCGAACTCTTCAACGTGCCGCAGTCTTGCACGACATTCCAATCCACACCTCGTTACATACAAAGCACTCATTTCAGCACCACATTTGTCAGATGTATTTTCTGAGAGATGCCAGTTTAGATTTTTCTACCTACATCATTTGTCAAGATGGTCCATCTTTTCCTGCACTCCATGTATGCTTTGACCAAATATTTTTATACAGCAACCACCAAATGTACATCATGATTGCATTTCCTATTTTTGTTTTCCTTCGTGAATGCAAAGAGAAAATGACACAAACAATTTCCCTATCTCCTGATGTACTTGGAACGCTGTTATTCGGAAGATTACCTTATTTGGAAGAAGACAGATGTCTAACTGCCAGTGAAAGTGTGACTGGACTCATAGCGGCCACATTAGCTGAAACTAGGCTAAAATTAGCATTCAGGAATTAGACACCGGAGAGAAGATGACAGGTGTTAAACAATGCCTAAATCCCACGGCATCCGCACATTCACTGGTGATTTTACAACACGATTCATGAATATGCACCAAACCTGGTCAAAATAAAGACCAAAGCGAGACCTGGTGGATAAAACTTGACCTATGATCAGCAGAGTTAATTATTAAAAATATATGAAGCTCAACGAAGACTGTAATTTCGGGCAAACGAGGCCAACATTCCAGCTAGAGAAAAAATATTTTGGGTTTCCAGAGCTCTGTTTAAAGGGGAAAGGAGAAAGGTAGAACAGGGTCCAGGAATGCTGTCTAGTTTTCCACTTGCATTATTTTCTTTAAGACTTCAAAACCTTCACATTTTGGCCAATTCTTAAATTCTGTCTTTGTTTGGGAGCGAATTTTATAAGAATACCAATAATCCTTACATTTGATAGAGCGCCTTTCACAGTGGAAGGAGGTCTCGAGGTGCTTCACAGGATATACCGTAAAGTGTAGTGACTGTGCATTTTTGTAGGTGGACACGACAGCCAATTGACGCACCGCAGTGACCTACAAATCATCTGTAATACTTACATTTTAGNAAAAAAAATCGAAAGGAAGCCGGCTTCAAAACAAAGACTGAATTTAAGGAATTGCCAAACTATCAGAAACACGACTAGCTGAAACATGCTGAGACCAGGAGCATCCCAATTAGTGCAGCTGTTGAGATATTGGGGTTGAGCCACTAATAGGTCAGGTCAATGTGTTATGAGGATGGTCTGGACCCAGGTAGAATACATAGGTGGAGTACAATAACAAGAAGAACAACAATAATTTGCACTTACATTGCGCCCTCCACGCAGGGTAGCGTCTCAGAGCGCTTAACAGTGGCGTAGGAGTTTGGTCCAGGTAAGTATGCGGCAGCAGAATTCTGAATGAGCTGGATTTTTTGAATAGCGGAGCTGGGTAGACCTGCGAGGGGTGCGTTTGAGTAATCCAGGCAGGAGGTGACAAATGCATGCATGAGGATTTCGGCTGCATTTGGGTAGATAGTTTAAGGCAGGACTTCTCATTTTAGCAAAAGCAGTTTCACCAAATGAAGCACCGAAAGCTGACCTTGGGACAGGTGTCACCATAAGCAAAATTCTCTGGCTGGTTTGTATATCCTACTGGATAAAATAGTTTAACATTTGCACAGTGATGCATGAATAATAAGCGCTATGTTATAACATCGAACATTTCCTTTGGTATTTGCTGCAAAGCCTTATGGATTAATTTACAGCACCACCGATTTAATTCCAATGGATGTTTACTGTCGCAATAATAGCAAGTTCTGACACCCCTAGGCTGTGTATGACACTGTAATATTCACTTAAGATGTTAAAAGGCAAAATGCAATATGGATTTAGACTGTCAACATCAGTAAAGCTGAGAACTCAAGGATTTCCAGGTCATAAGGGCTCTATGAAACTAACACTTTGATGTTAGGTAATGCAGAGTCAGAAAACACTTATAATGTCTTTGGTACCACAAAATCAATGCTCTCTTTCAGAGTAATCAATAGATGCTGTTGATTCCACCGACACACTTGACTAATTTACATATGAATGCACACAGGAATACCCAGGTCAAACCGTAATTAGATTGGGTGAAACCATTCCTGCGGATTATTGAAGGGATTCCTTACACCGGGTGTGAGATAAAGTAGATTATCGATGGGCCGAATGGCCTCTTTTTGTGCTGTACGATTCTATGATTAAAAGGAAGCACATTTTCTTCAAAAAAAAGTCTGCAAGGCTTTTTTTGACTCATTGCTTTTTTGCCTGATGGATTGAGACCTGGTGTAGAATGAGGAATTGCACCTGTAAGGTGAGCTAACTGCTATCAAAAGAGGTCTTTTGGACCTGGATTGCTGATGGCAATGCACGCTGCTCCGAGTCTTATACTCTTGTTGCTATTTGTATTGATTGTAATGTCAATCCTGCTGGTAGGGTGAGGAAGAGGGTCAGGATTCTTGACCTTTCAGTGAGGCACTTTGCCCTACTCTGAAGATAGTCAATAAACCATTAGCAGGTCACTGCTAGTGGTACTCAGATCTGACAGAGTTAAATCCCAGGCTCTATTTGATAACCTGGATCCACTGTATTGCATTTCTTCCAGAACTAAAATCCATCTCTAAGCCTTACTGCAAACTTTCAAACAACGTTGTGGGGTTATTTTTTCATTTGTTAATGTTGAACTGCACATCTTTATCATAGAATCATCGAATAAAACAGAACAGAAGAAAGCCATTCGGCTCATCATAACTGTGTGGCTCTTTGAAAAGAGCTATCCAAATCAATCCCACTCACCCGCACTCTCCCGATAGCTCTGTAAACTTGTCCTCCTCAAATAATTATCTACTTATCTCTTAAAAGTTGCTATTGAATCGGCATATTTATAATCTCTCTTTTTAAAAAAATATATTTTGTAAGCAATTTTTAAGGTTTCTCTATCTACTTTATTGATGATGGATTCATAGCCGGTATAAACTGCAAAGTGTAGTGATTGTATATTGTATAGACCTGTTCCATATCTGCTATTTGACAGTCTAGGTGACATTATGAGGTTTAAATACTTGTCTTGTGTGCTCATCCAGCACTGTGACTTCATTGCTTCTCAGTCCACGCATATAAGCAAGTTTTATTGCCAATTCTCGCCTGTTGCTTATAATGGATTCTGCAATTTGGAAAAGTACAGTATTAACAATAGTAATAACTTAACATCTCATCTGAAGGTTGCACTGCACTGTAAGTCAGTCTTGACGGTATGAGTTCAAATTCCTGATGTGGGAATTGAACTCACAACCTTCTTACTCAGAAACGAGAGTGCTACCAACTCAGACAGACTGACATACAAGGCTATGGTACAATCCAATTTGCATTAAAATACTGCCTTTCATTTAGGGAGGAAGCAAATCAAAGCAAATTACAGTGCTGGATGAGCACACAAGACAAGTATTTAAACCTTGTAACTTCATCTAGACTGTCAAATAACAGCTATGGAACAGGTCTATACAATATACAAACACTACACTTTACAGTTTATACCATGATGTGCCTTTGAGACATCCTCCTGACATGCATGGCTGTATATTAAATGCAAGAATAGTTTCATTATTATTTAGGTCAGGATAGACAATGATAGCTGCATATGAACCGCCATATTTGTAAGGACTGTTTGGTATCTCAGGAAACTCCAAGTGATAATGATTTGAATGCATCAGGAACCCATGGGTGTGAATTTCACTGTTAAGAATTCTTTGTGCTAGTTCCATTTAGATTTAGTGCATATTTCGATGAATTGAAATAAAAATAATCCTGTTAGGTATTGGATGGTGTTGCAAGGGTAATAATGGAACAAAATAACAAATTGCAAAAGCATAGTTTGACGTGTGTGTTAGTTCTTTTTTTGAAAAATAAAGGAAAAGGGCCCAGTAATAAGCTGCTTAGGGAGTAGATATATTTCAAGGACTGGACTTGGTATTCATGGTAATGTTTTTGTAATAAACCATTTAACGAGGCTGAAAGAGCTATTGGAATATCAAAAGTGTACAGATTTATAGTGAAATGACAGCATAGAAGTGAGGCATAATTAAATAAAGACCAATCAATTATTACACAGATTTAATTAAAGTGGCTTTTAATTAAAGAATTTGAGAAACTCTGCCAAACTCTCCATTTTCACATTGAAGTGATGACTTCACGTTTCATTCAGTAGGCACACAGCCACTTTCTCAGACACTACCCATTTCACCTTGGAAAAACAAAACAAGTTTAACATAAATTTGCTACCACCGTTACAGACACAACAACAACAAATTGTGTTTGTATGGCGCGTTTCATGTCGGGAGGACGTTCCAAGTTGCTCTACAGTCAAGGATTTGCACCCGAGTTCAGTGCATTTAACACCGTTACTGAACACAACCTGTAGTTATCATGTAACTGTCACAACATGTAGTACAGATGAAGGGTATAAATCTTATAAATATTCAGGAAAGTGTTGCGCTCTTCAACTGTTTTCAGCAACCAAACATCAAGTGCTGGATTAAGATTTTAATTCAAATACTGTTGGCCACATCTCAAAGGTTTCTGCCCAAGTGTAATTATTTTAAAGACGCTTGCATAATCTTTTGAAATCCTAGGTTATGCATTAATCGTGCCTGAATGTGCTTTGTACCTTGAATGTTTTGTTGATATTTTGCCCAGAAATCTCACTGAAAAATTGACGCAGCGAGGAAAGTACGCAGTGATTTTAGCACTTTGTATTTGTAAGTAACATCACCCTTGAGTTTCACTCAGATTCACCCGAGAACCTGGCAGATCTGGTTGCGTGGTTAACAGTGGGACCAGATTGACAAGTGCTCTTATATTGAACAAAAATAACATCTACACAGACGATGTGTTTCAATAGATGGTGCACCTGTTTGATATGGATTTCACAAAGGACCCTACAATCACCAAAAGATTCTTTATTTGTTAATAGTAAATCAGAACTAATGCTAATCATGCAAGTGATCTGTTTTCCCTGGTGCAACATGTATGCTGCATCCTGGCACAGTGCACTTTCTTGCACCTGCCACCTATAGAATTACATTGCAGCACATTGGGTGTGTGTCAGTCGATGTAACAGCTGCAAAAACTCTGACAAAGGAGCTATCTCCCTCATCACTACCACCACCAACTCCTCTGTATCACAGAGCAGTTAATCACCAGAAAACTGGCACAATGGTCATTCCGAATCGCAGGAACATTAGTTACAGGGGTCTGTAATTTATTTTTTGTTCGCTGTCTGCGAATACAAATGTTGTCGTAGTGGGACTCCTGCATCTCTTCTGAGGAGGTCTTGAGGATACTGATACTCTGAGGACTGCCCCCTTCTGAGCAAATGATAGAAACTCGATGCAGCACTGAGATGTTGACTGCTAGTCCCGACAGCTCTTTAGCTCAGCATTATAACCTCACTGCCAATGGAAATAAGCAAAAAATAATACCAAGCTTGTTAAGTGTTTTGTTAAAGCGCCACACATCATGCGCTGGACCCATCGCAATACGTCTAGAATCCTATTCCATGCGATTCCGAGGAATGAGCAAATAGCAACACGTTTTAAAAAAATAGCTAATCCAAAGAGCGATTAAACATCACATCATTTCTCCATTTCCATTCCATTCCCTTAAAGAGAAGGCTCAACCTTTTGATAGACATAACCGCCTGTAAAAGATAAATAATAGTAACAATACCTGCATTTATTTTAATGTTTTATCTCACGAATGAAATGCCTCAAAACGCTTCACCGGATTTACTGTAAAGGTTAGTGGTTGTGTACTTTGTAGGTGAATACAGCAGCTAATTTGTGCATAGTAATGTGCCACAAACAGCTACACGGTGAATAATACATTTTTATCTCATGGGATTTTTGTTCAGCTCACCAGGGGTAACTCCATTTTCTTTCTGAATAGTATCACCGGATCTTTCAACGTCCACTGGAACAGGCAAATGGAACCTCGGTTTAACTTCTGATCCAAAGAATGCCACCTCCAAACAATGTGGTTCCCTCAAAAACTCAGTTTCCTACACCAGGAGCTCAGTTTGACAGATTGACATAGCGCTTGAACTCACAATTCATGCATGTGATTACCAAATCAAATCTAGTGCAAAACATTGCATTTTTTTCACCCATATTTAGCATTTCTTTTGATACCAAGAAATTGAAACGTGGCAGAACAAATAGAGCAAAGAAATGTAACAAATAAGAATAATTCAGAGCTATTCTGCTGCTCCCCATTATAAGCACCATGACAATTTAAAAATTTAAGTATTTATATGGAATTATTCATTACATTTTTGCATATAGCAAAACAGGAAGACTATTTTAGAAAACAGTAGAGAACATCTCCTTTTTAGTTTGGTCAGCCAGGCGTCTGTCACTTGCAGAAATTTATCTTAAGTGTATCAAAACCAGACAGAGTGCCACATATGTATGACATGGAAATTTCCCTTTGTCAAGAATGTAATACGACTCTCTCCTAATAAAGTCTAACCTGTTTACCTAACAGTTTGGCAAGAACCAAAGCTTGTGGTTCTGTCTGTCAGATATCAAGTCCTGGATGAGGCCTAACTTTGTTCAGTTGAACGTCAACAAGACCGAGGCTCTCCTGATTGGCTCCCATCAACGTCTCCACACATCCGACGCTGACAGCATCACCATCCATGGATGCCCACTCCACCTTACTAAACCAATCTGGAACCTTGGCATCGTGTTTGACATTCAACTATACTTTTTACCCCACATCCGTGCCATGACCCGCTCTGCTTTCCTGAACCTCCGCAACATTGCCCGGCTCCTCCACTGTCTCACACCACAGGCCACCAAAACCCTCATACATGCATTCATTGCATTCATAACTTCCAGGCTTGACTATGCAAACTCCTTGCTTGTCGGCCTCCCCAACTCCTCCCTCCATTGGCTGCAAATCATCTAGAACTCTGCAAACCATGTCCTCTCCCGCACCGGGCTCCGTGACCCTATCCCCCCATTCTTTCCCGACTCCACTGGCTTCCCATCACACAAAGGATACAGTTCAAGATCCTGGTCCTCACCTTCAAAGCCCTCCATGGCCTTGCTCCCTGCTACCTCTGTGACCTCCTAACCTACTACCAACCTGCCTGCTCTCTCTGCTCAGCCAGCTCCAGCCTGCTTCACAACCCCGGCCTCACCTGCCCGAACATTGGCTGATGAGCCTTCAGCCACTCTGCCCCACCCTCTGGAACTCCAGCCCGCAGTCCCTCCACCATGCCCCCTCCCTTGCCTCCTTCAAGACCCATCTCAAGACCCTCATTTCATTTTAATTTTTTATTTATAGAGCGCCTTTCACATCGGGAGGACATCCCAAGGCACTGGACAGTTGGGTCGGGACCCGAGCAGGGGGGAAATGGTCAGGGTGAGAGGAGGGAAGGGAGGGAGCGAGGAGGGGGTAGAGAGTCGAGAGGGGAGCTGAAGGCACAGTCGAAGAGAAAGATCTTGAGACCCTCCTCTTCGATCGTATCTTCGATCACCCTCTTTGCCCCCTGCCCTCCACCCTCCCTATCCCGACCCCCAGCTCGGGCCCAATATACTGACTGTCCAGCTCCTTGGGATATCCTCCCGACATGAAAGTCGCTATACAAATGTAATGTTGTTGTTGTTGTTGTGGTCCCCAGAATATGGGCTGGAGGTACTGCTGGAATTTAAGCTTACACCTTGCTTGCTAAAAAAGCTTGCTATTTTGAGGTAGCGTTCTATGCAAGTTGATAGCTCTAATTTATGTAATTAAAACAATGACCCACATATACCATAAATATATATATACATACACACATGGATTCCTATTCATTAACTTAAGTTTCTGTGTCATTTCAGTGGCAGAGCTGAAAGACTGCAATATATAATCAAACCCTTTTTTTTACTTTTACCAGCACAATGAGACACTCTAGACAAAGGCTGGCTGACAAGTCAATGGCTCTTCTTTATTTGTTGCGCAAATATAAAGGGTAATGGATTACTGGCAGCAAGCTACAAGCCAATAATCCAATCAAGTGGGTCTAACCGTGGTCATAAAGCACCAGTGAGTCGCTCGGGGGTGGAGGGGTTGGGAGATTGTGAAAGTTATCAATCCCTCTTGGGACTGAATTACAACCTGAAGCTTACCACAGTGCGTTAGCTTTGTTAGCATGTTAGCTTTACATAGCTTAGCAAAAAATATGTCGCCCGAGTGCTGAACAGAGCAATGGCAATGCGATGATGATGTGAAGAGCATCAATACAATGGCCACATAGCACCTGAAACACACAGCATTAGACACCGGTGGAAATTTCATCTTGTCATGTCTGCAGGAGATTCCACCGAAATGTTGTGGAAAATTGTTGAACTCTGTCTTAATTTGGAAACTACAGTTCAGCAGTTCTTGGACAGATTGGCTTCCAGGTTATAACACTGGATTTCAAAGTTTTTTTTTTACAGTTTGGTGTGATCTTAAATTTGAAGGCAAAATGATCTTCCAGGTTAGACATGATGATGTAAAGATGAAGGGTTACCAGAGGTATGTCATATATCATAAGAAGACTGTTCAACCAGTTTAATCTCAAGCTTACAGAAACTGTTTCTTAAATGAGTCCAGTTTTTATGACCTCAGCCTCCCTGCTAATCCATCCCAGTTGCCAAAACAAATATGCCCTCAAATTGTCCTTCCCAACCCTGAACTTTACCCTTGGCGCACCTGAAATTTTTATTCCAGATCGACCTTCTCTCTCCCATTAAGAACCTTAACTGTGCAAGCTTACAATTTTATCATCGTATAAAATCACTCCTCTGAAAGCATACAGAAAGGGATGAAGACCACATATGCACAAAGCGAATTAAGCATTTACCACTACTCCGAGCAGGATCGTGGCTCTCTGTGACCACAATTCCTTGAGGAATAGACCAAAACTTTACCCTGACCAGAAGGAGATGTATGGGTAATGCATACATAAAGTCAGTGGCACAATGCCAAGACCCCAAGCGTGATTTTGAAGAACATCTTCAGAATACATTAAATAGTAGAAATGCGAGACACTGCTCCCCTTAAAACTTTTTTATGATGGTATCGACAAGTGAAATATGATAGTTCCCTGTGACAATTTAACAAAGGATTTTAGTTTGAGGACTAGGAATAAGGTTCTTCACTGTGGAACTACAATGACGACCCTTATTGCCTACCCTGGACTCCTCACAGCAATGCCTGCTCAACCTCCAAGAAAGGGTTTTTGTACAGGTGAAGAATGTGAAGTGTGTCAGTTCATTTTAATGCCACCCATCTGTCCTGTTTTACTGCTAATGAAAGGCATACTCACAAGTACTGCATTCCTTTTGTCAAGTAGATAACAGCCTACCTTCCCAGTCTCATAGCCATCTATTTGAAAGATGTACTGCAGTTTTGATAGACCTGAAGCTATTTCTTCTTTGAGTATCCATATGGCAGTGTTTATGCCCATGCTGGGATTGAATACACTGGATTGATGGGGTGAAAACATAGTAGGAGTATTGAAAGGTTTATGACCATCCATGTTTATTCCTTCTGCGATTATTTCAGCTATTGAAAACCACTCAGCTCCTGTTAACTCTGCAAGCCAAAGCCCAAACAGATAGGATGATTCAAGCTGGATAAATAGCAAGAAGCTTGTTAAAAATAACAACAACTTTTATACAGCATTTATATACCATCTTTCAGGCGGGTAGCGTCCCAGAGCACAGTGCTTTCAATGGCAAGTATGTGATTTTAGCTGGTTAAACTCCAACAGTATCCCAATGTACACTCTGGGGTCCCCAAGCCTTGACTCTTGCCGGCCTGCGCTTAATTCTCCCTGGAATTAGGTAATCAGAAGGCATCCCTCTGGGGAATGAGTGCACAGTCCATTTCAAACAGGTGATTTTCCATGTTTAGGTGGTATCTGGAAACTCTCAGAGTGATTTCAATACTCTTAAGCGCAGTGATCGGTTTCCGCATGTGTCAGATCAGATACTCATCTGAGCAAAACAAAATCATTTAATTTCATGCAACTTTCAGCTAATTAATGTGATGCATATTGCCATACGCAGGAATTGTAATAAAAACCTATAGATCATGAAGGGAGTTCTTCTTCTGACAGAAAAAGTCTAAGGGTATGATCAGAAGGATTGGCTAGCAACTGTTAAGATTACATGACATGCTGGTTCACTCTTTCCACACACAGTCCAGGATTCGCCTCAGCAAATTTAATTAACTCACATTCTGCCATTCGCGTAACTCCGGCCTGCAAAAGAATAGCTCCCATTTCAATTGAAAGAAATTCTAAATTGCACCTATGTGTCACATTCTCTGGCATATTATCTATTTTGCACCCAATTTTAAAGCTCTCTGTGTCAGTTGTTCTAAGAAATAAATACCAAAGCTAAGCTCCCCTGTATTGCTCTCATAATGCAACCACAGCATCCAATATCTCTTGCCATAGTGCAACCTCACTATTACATTTCAGGATGACTAGTTATGAAAAGAGTCGTAATGTTTCTATTTTCTTTATAGCTAAGGAGGGAGGGGAAAGGAAAAATGACATCATATGATATGTAAGATTTGCCTTTTGGTTTGAGTTAGAGAGGATTGATTGCGGTAAGCTTCATTCAACAATCAAACTCTTTCAAAGAGAGCAAGCATCTTCTTCACTGGAGATACTCAATGAAACCACTGTTAACCTTTGGAACTCCATGCCTCAAGCCCTCCACCTTGCCCCTTCTTTGTCCATCTTCAGAGCACACCTGAAGACTTTCCTCTACAACTGTGCCTACGGTCACATCCCCTTTCTCCCCGGCTCCCGGTCAAACTATGCCATTGTTAATGGCTCTGAGGTGGTATCTCGCATAAAGGGTACTATGCAAATGCAAGCTGTTGTTGACAGAAAAAAGTTCATTGTTAAATCTTGATTGACAGAGGTGAAGCTGGTAAATTAAATGCCAAACCGCAGTCCAGCTCTGTTCTGTTCCACAATCCTACCCATGCATTCGTCCTTGTGCCTTCCATTATTTTATTTGAAAAGTTTGTCTCTGCTGTCTGAAATTATTGACTACATCTACTGCACCTGCATATCATTTTTATGAGAATGTAGGCCAGAACTACTTATTACTGGAACCAGATAAAGAAGGGAAGAATTCCAGCCTACGGCAACTGTCACGCTTCGAGCAGAGACATCTGAAGAGAGCTCCTGATCCGCTGAGTAGCCAACCAGCCTGTGATACAATATGACTAGATTGATAACAGACACATTTTCAGGAACGGCACTGACATTAGCATTCAGGAATATGTGTGCGGACAAGAGGTGACGATTTATTAACATGAATCTCGCAGCTTTTACCACAACATGTGACGGCTTAATGAGTTTCAGTATAAAGTAATTAACAGAAGTGCTTACAAAAAAAAGACCTGTTTATTCCACGCACAAGAAAAGCAATTTTACTCAAAATCTTGATTTAATGGAATGGAAGAAATAAATTTGTAGCAAATAATTTGGTGTTTCAATTTGATTTGCCCTTTTAGGGGCATCTATTTTTGACCTTTTAGAGCAGTCTCTGAATAAACACAGGGTTATTTTGATTAAAACAGCACAGCTTCGTAGAATTTATACCTTCATAAAATGAACAAGAGTTTGTTCAATTAAATAAAAGATTTTGAATAAAATTACTTTTCTTCTGCATGGAATGAATAGGGTTATATTTTGTATGCACATCTGCTAATTACTTTATATTGAAAATGACTTTAAGCGCTCCAAGATATTAGTTTCACGAATGGAACTATATAAATGCAAGTTGTTGTTGAATACTTTTCTGAATACCTCATTAAAAAGACACCGATTTGAAGAACTGAATCACACAGGAGGACAGACACTGCCAATTCACATGGGTCAAAATCTATGGGACTATGGGACACTATGGGATTAAAGTCTGGTTTATGTGTTGGCTCCAGAGTATTAAATGAAATGAGCATGAGCATCCTCAGTCCAGTTTCTGGTGGGGAATGGGGCTACACCCTGGATCATTGTTTGAGGCATCAATCTCCAATTGATAAACCCCCAAAAAATCATAAGACCAAAAGACAGTCGGAGAAGACCCTTCAGTCTATTTGGTGTGTTTTTGTTTCTCTACAAAACCTCAGCCACCTGCGTTATCGTCTCAGGTCTCTGTAGAGGTCTCCTGTTCTGGAGTTTTGTTCTCATATCTACTCTGTTCACACAGGTACATGTTTCGTACGGAATCAGATTAACTGCCATGTTCATTGTGTGGTGCAGTTTAACACATACCTTTTCGGGTGGAAAAATCACTTACTCTCAGATTTATTCTCTTCTCTGGATGAAAATCAGATAAGGATTCTTAAATTGAACCATACTATTCTACAAAGACCCAACGAAAAGAATCCTGTTGAATTCACAGTCGATCCTAGAAAAACCTACAAGAATCATAATTGTTCTGCAAAAAATTGTGAATAAAACATTGGATTTCAGGTCTACCAGTGCTTGCTAACATTATTCCTACTGGTTAGTAAATCTGTAACAAGGGGGTATCAACTGAGCATTGTTACTGGAAAAATAAAGGAAATTAGAAAAATCGTCTTCAAACAGTGAGTTTTTAGAACATGGAATACATTGCCACAAGCGACATCTGATGCCAAGTCTACAACAGCAATTTAAAGAGAATTCAATAAAATATGAAGAGATACAATATAACATCAACAAATTGCGTTTATGTAGCACCCTTCACCTGGAGTCCTGTAGTTCAGGGGCTAGAACAGTCGTCTTACGTAAGCGAGACACCTTGGTTCGATTCCCAGCCGGGCGAAATGTTGGGCAAGTTTCCCTTACCCAACATGAGAAAGGGGAAATAACTGTAGACACTGTTAAAGGCAAACACGGCAGCTATTTTATATGCACAGAATGAACCCATAATCAGCCATGAGCTGAATGACCAATTCATCCGGAGGATGGATGTCTCATTGCCTGATGATAATTATGCGAGAGTCGAGAGATTTAATTGTCAGCCACCACAATGAAGATACAAGATAAGCATTTTAAATTGCTGTGTTATGAATATACCACATCACACAACCGCCGTATACGCTCACAAAGAACATATGGAGATAGAGTTTGTGGTAATGTAAACAATCTTGCTCAGGACATCTCACCTTTCCTCACCCATACAATAATTCCTCAAGACGGCAAAGAATATATATTTTTAGAAGCTGCACAATGCATTCATTATATTATCCATAATCGTAATAAAACAAATTAAAATGCAAAACAGTTATGTCAGTAAATCACTGATAACTGTCAAAATTTGCATAATAAACCAAGGCAATTAAGTTTTATTAAAGTTTTGAAGTTTCCCTGCAATGTAATAGTTATTTTTTCTGAATAACTGAAGCTGCCAGTTGCTTGAATTTAACATTACAGAAATTCTGAAACTTTTCTCAGTCACAGAATTTGAATTCATTTTGGCATGAATATGACGTAGGAAGCTGCCTATTCCAAAATAATGCAGTGTGCTTCCTTATGGCTTTGAGCCAAAACCATCACCATATATCCTCTGGGCTGTTGACAATGTTGATAGGGATGTTTACTGCCAAAAACGCAGTAGAGAATGACAAGTTATCATGTTCAGATTCTTAGTCTTTTTTTAATTAACGGAGTGAAGTTCTGCTGAATGAGTCTGGATGCTGGTGGAAGTGAAGAGAGCATACATTCTTATTAAGCTTTTTGCAGTTGATTTATGTTTGGAGAACATGGCACCAGAACATTCCCAATGCCAAGATGAGTCTCAGATATTGTTTTCCTCGATTAAAAACAAAAATCCATATTAAGGGTTCTTTGCAATTATACATTAGTGAAGCGCAATGTTACAGACATGCTTGATCATTGACAGTCAAAGGGATCCATCTGAAGTGCGTCTGGCTCCTACTTTTGAAGCCAATCTGTTGATTCCCTTTTCAGCCGGATTGCAAGCTATTTCTCTTTCGCCTCAATTCGGTCTTTGCTGAATCTTTCATTTAAAGAAAAGTAAAGGTTCGGCCTGTGAAAAATAGTGGCAACCAGGGACATGAAAATAGATTTCTCTATTAAATGGATGAATCCTACAGGCAACTTAATACACATTTTGCAGGAGAGTTCTGGAGAGACTCAGTCACCCACTTATTTGCACTTTATCCTGTGTCCTTCTGACAACAGCAACTAGACACAAAAGGAACTATAGGCACACAATAGCATTCTGCTGGAATGTATCAGTACATCACAAGAGCACAAATTTACTTTCGGTAAAGATCTCATCCTTCCAAAATGCACACCCTATCCTACCCTACATAATGTGCTGAATGGCCTCTACCTATGTTAAATCCAACTTGTATTTATTTACCTGACAGAACATGACTAGTTTTATTGGTAACTTTATTCCGCACTCTCATGTACATCTATGCCTCCTTCAATACCCTTAGCCTGTGAATCACATCTTCACTGAAACCACCCACTATTCTTACAAATCTTCCCATCCTCTCCTGGAAAACCCACCTCCACCAAGGGATGGAAATCTCACCCATATCCAACATTTATATCAGAGTTCTGTGAACTAAGTATTAGTTTATATCCAGTTGACTGTTTGCAGGCATCATTTCACTTACACAGTGTATTTCAGTTTGTTAATTTTTTTTTAGAAATTATTCAGTAGCTTTTAAGATGATTTTGCTAATAAGTCCACATCTTTCACATTTGTTATAATATTTTTCATTAATTCAAGCAAGAAGGTCATTAACAAGCAACTGTTTGCACAACATGGGCACAGATCATGGTTGACTAAGCTTACATACAAACATTATAACAGCTTATATTCTGTCAAAGCAAAAGGGTTAGACTTGTTACCATGGCAAAGATGGCAGGCTATAATTTTAAGCAAACAAGATTATGTGACAGATTGAAATATGTCACCACTGGCTGGAGTGGGAGTCTGGATATTACTTTGTGTAAGTGTCTGCTTAATGTGGCATAAAGATAATGGCATTTTCTGACAGAAACTGCCTCAATATTGATTGCAAGACAACATTTCTCCATATTTCAATCATCCCACATGCCTGGCTGTGTTCGGCTCAAGTTAATGTCATTAACTTTTGAAACAGCCAGAAAAGCAATCTGAAACAAGTAAATGCAAAATGTGTTTCACATCTAATTTTGCCTCGTCCTCGGTTGTAAGTTTGATGGGAATTTATTTAAGTTTTTCTGACAACAGGACTAAATACCTGACAAGTTTACTTGCCACGTTGAAGACGTAAAGGAAAAGCAAGGGAGCCATCAAAGTGCCGGTAAAACTCGATGACAGACACATGGGAAGGATTTGTCTTCTAACAACCCTCAATGATCTACAGATAGAGACTGCCCTCAGAAGACAATCTGAATCAAATAGATTTTCTTTCACATCCAAACCTTGCTCATTAATATTAAAATCAAAGCATAGGTTATATATAAAGCCAATATTAAAGCTGAGATTTTTATTTTTGGAATTTGACATTGATCAAAGCAGAATTGGATTTTAAGAAAGTACTGTTGTCCCATTGCCATACAGGATTTAAGGATTTAATTATTATATCGTTTCACCAATCTCGCCACCAATCCTCCAGATAGAATGATCACTCACTTCCGAGGAGGTGCATGAGACCTTGTGATATGTCAGCCTGTCTCAGTTGGTGGAACTCTTGTCACTGAGTCAGAAGGTTGTGGGTTCAAAGCCCCATCTCAGGATTTCATGTTCTCATGAAGTGTAGACCAACAGTCCAATACAACGCTGGGGGTGTACTGCATTGTCAGAGGCTATTCAAAAAGGAAAGGAGTTTCTCCTGGCCAACCATCCCACAAAAGAAATTGAACATTCTCTTCATGGCTATTTTAGGACATTGCTGTAAACAAATTGGCTGCTGAGTTCACTAGAAAATACACAGCCATTACACTTTACAGAAAATCCCGTGAAGCGCTCTGAGACGTTCTCCTGATTTGAAATTCAGCTGTATCAAATTCAAGAATTATTACATTATTAATTTCAAATTTGTTTTTCCACAGTTATGAAAAAGATTTATCCCCATTATCCAAATGAAGACTGAATTGAAGATTCATAACTGAAATGAAAATTCCATAATTTTCCACAATTTTCAAATTTTATGGGAAAAATATTATTCAGGCAAATACCATGGGAAATCTCGGGTCTCAGCTGAGTGTTTTTTCTTGTATTGACTTTGCAAATACCCCCAAATTACTGAGGCTCTGAAGCTGAAATCCTCTGCAAATTTTCATTTCTTTCTTGATTGAAGAGAATTGGAATTCTGAGGATCATTGATTGAATGCTGCGACTGTGAAATAAATAAATTGAAATAAATTAGACCAGCAAAACAAATCTTACAAAACATTATTTTGCTGGGTTTTGTATTGATCCTCAGCTTCATTGTCACCCAAAACCTAAAACGAGTTGACTAATTTGCACACTTTACTGAGTCAAAATCCATCACTGTTTTAAATATTTTTCCATCTGTATCTCAAATATTTTTACATCGATGGTCAGTTTCACCCTCAGCTCAATGGGTCAATGGTTGAGTCTCATTAAAGAATTACATTTCTGAACAAGATATTTGTGATTCAACCATGTAATTCTTTGCTAATTTGTTTTGTTAATATTTGAACCCACAACCTTCTGACTCAAAGGTGAGTGTGCTAAACCAATCAAGCCCTTGATGAATCTCCTGGAACAATGAAAGGTTGTCCTTCCTTAATATTTTGCTCTCAAAATATACAGTCAATTCACTTTACAGTATAGTCTGTGAAATGCGTTGAGACATCTCGAAGACGTGATAAGGCACTATATCCAATGCAAAATTATTTGTTAAAATGGGGTATTAAGGGATGTGGGACAACGGTGGGTAACTGGATTTGAGGTACAGATCAGCCAGGATCTTATAAAATGGCAGAACTGGCTCTGAATAGCCTACGCCTGTTTCTATGCTTCTATGATTATTATTATTTGTAGCATGCTGGAGTGAACAATACACTGTCCATAGTAACACTATTTAAACTTCAAGCGCAAAGTGGACGTTTCTGGTAACATACTTTTCATTTGCGACAATCTGTTCTATCAGAGACTTTATCTCACTGTATACTTCATTCTGAGTTTGTCCTCAGTTCAGAAACGTTGACGTCTGTAGATTTAGCACTCCCTGTTTATTCCACGCATGAATGCAAGCCTCTGTGCCTAAAGAATCCATATAGCTGCTTCTGATGACTGGAGGACTCCAGCTGTTATTTAGTGAGATTAGGCTAATGCTGTTGCAGCTAACATAAGCAATGCAACTACATTCACATAATAAATTATTCAACATGTTTCAGTAGTACTCTAAAGACAACTTACCATCAATGGCAAAATAATCCAATTCTCATTACGCTCAAAGTTTCACTTCAGGCATAGTCAATACCAGAGCCATAAAACGTTCATACTAAATGCTGTAAACTCAACAATGTACCAGGATCCAGCATACATTCCTTGTGCAGGTCTTATGAAAAACATCAACCGCGTTAAAAATACAGGAGCCCTAAAGAACTCTAATATCCTCTTTCTTTAATCCGGTTTACGAAATGCTTGTATATAATAACAAGCTCAATTGGTCTCAAAGTTATATATGGGACCCACTGTATTTCTCTGAAAACCACTGACTGGGGATTTTTTTCTTCTTTACTGTTCATTTGTAACCAAAAAACACTGTGCCTTCCAGCTCTAAACTTGTTCCGTGATTTATAATGGTAATAAAAATTCCATTTGCAGACGATGACTTGGAGAGAGATGGTCAGGCCAGAGGCATTGTATGAAGCAGTACAACAAATATTAATGCAGGCCCCAGGGAAACAAGTAAATCAATATGGATGTCTAAAAGGAAATTTTTTTAAAAAGGGTTTTCTTCTCGCTCTCATTCTTTGATCTTGTTTATTGCCCTTGTGGGCCAGGAGGGTACTGGCTATTCGGCCACCAGACCTTTCTGTATTCTTCAGTTAATAATAATAATAATACTTGTACTTGGTATAATGCCTTTCACATTGGGAGGGCATCTCAAAGTGTTTCATAGGATTTACTGTGAATTTTGTAAGGGAAAACTGTAGCCAACCAACTCGCACACAGCAATGTCCTACAAACAGCCCTGGAGTGAGTGACCAATTTTATTTGGGTGGATTGTTGGCCTTGTCTTTTCCACTAGTGCCATAGGATCTTTAACGTCCACCTGAACAAGCACACAAGACCTGACGTCTCATCTGAAGGACGGCACCTCCGACAATTCAGCACACCCTCGACACTGTATTGGAGCCTAGATGGTGAGCTCAAAGTACCAATACCCACAACCTAGCTCAAAGCCACAATCTTCTGACTCTTAGCCAGGCTGACACGTATGTTCGCACAATGTTTGCACAAGATACTTCATTTAGAAATCCAAGTGACAGGAAGATTCAATCTGAAATATGATGACATGTGGACTTTTTTTTTCAGACTGCAATGTTCATTTCCTGAAATGTTTGAGCCGAAATTCTTTTATTCGAAAGTGAAACAAAACGGCTGGAGACTGTTATTGATATATTTTGACATGTATCTTTATTGTAAATTGTTGCTGGTCCAAAAGCATTTCCCCTTTCTACGGAGCTGTGGCTTTCTGAAGAATATCTTGTCATGGGATTTCAAATATAAACGAGCACCGATGAAAATGTGCACCCTGATTTTTGGGTTGAAAGAAAGAAGAACCATTTCGCCCACAAAATAGCCACTTAGTTGACTTCACAATATATTCTGTGAAGTGCTTTGAGACGTCTGAAAGATGTGATACGGCGCTATATCAAATGCAAGGATTATTATTATTGTATAAAAAAAATTGTATTGAGCACCTGAGATGGAATTTCTAGCCCAATTGGGTGTCAGCCTGGTTCAGTTGGTGGCATTCTTGTGGTTACAAGTCCCAATTGTCAGGACTTTGAACTCGCAGTCTAGGTTGACACTTCAATATTGAGTCTGGGGGCACCTTGATGGAGGTGCCTTGGTTCGGATGAGACATTAATATGAGGTCCCGGTCATGAGACCCATAGAATCTTTAAAGGCCACCTAACGAGCCCGATGGTTTCTGAGCTTGATGTTTCATCTGAAAGACCGCACTCTGATAATGGAGCGCTCCCTTAGCCCCGCACTGGAGTGTAGGGCCAGACTGTACCAACTGGGGGAAATGTGGAGTGTGATATCACATCACGCATTGCATTCTTCGCTCCAAAATACTTAAGCCAATAGAACTTTGTTTTTGATTTCAGCAATAAATGATTCCAAATTCTTTTTTGCTCATCGGACTCCAACATCTTACGGACGAAATTATCTGAAAATCATTCCTTGCAGTTTCGGTTTGCTACAAATTAGTTACAATTATTGTTCGAGCAGCGGTATTTGTCCATAGATTCTTCGAGATTCCAACAACGCCAATTCACTTAAGGCACCTCCTCTTGTGAGGGACAGATATAGAATTCTGCAGCACGGCTCTGTGACATCTGAGAAAGTAGGAAAGAAGGAAGAAGATAAGAATCTTGGGAAGACAGTGCAAGAAACAAAGCGAAACAGAAGTTCCAATGACAGAGAAGGAGAAAGCACGAGACAAAGAGAGAGCGACTCAGAAAAAGCTGGTAAAGAATCCATCAACTTAATAGGGAAAAGTCACATCAGTGGAGCATGTAAGCAGCAATTTTAGTGCACAACCTCTGGAAATATTTCAGTGGTGCAAAGCCTGGTGCTTACAGTTGGAAGCTGGGTAGATTTATCCCATAATCTCGATGAAATTACAGAGGCAGGGAGTTTAGTGAAACCCCGCAGTAAACTTGCCGCAACTTAGATTCCTAAATCAAGTGTCCATTGAGATTCCATTTACCTGTTTGGGTGGACAATGAAGATGCAATGGCTCTAGTTGAAAAGAAAAGGGAGCGTCTACCAATGTCCTGTCCAACAATTCCCCAAATAAATTTGTCCATTCACCTCCAACAAAGCGGACCAACCCCAGTGCCTCATTGGGGTATCGGTCTAGACTTTGTAAATTTAATATCCCACCATGGGGCTTGAACCCACAACCTTCTGATTCAGAGTCACGAGTGCTATCAACTGAGCCACTTCTTTTTATCAGGTCAGCACTGACTTTACCTGCATCAATAGACATCTCAATCAGATACAGGCTAAGGACAAACCTATCTTATTACCTCCTTCGCATTCAGAAATATATTGCCTCAGTGGCTGCAAAGGTGGTGGTGAGAGCATTACACTGGCAGGAGAAAGGAACTGATTCTGTTATTGAACATTCAAGGTCAGCGAAATTAAAGTGACAATATTTTATCACTTCTCGGCAGAAAATTCAGTTTTATTGCTACCTTTGATTGCAGTCATTTTAACGTACTTTAAACACACTAAATCCCTCAGCCAGTAACTTGAAAGGAACAGTCTTAATTATTTCCCTCACGGATTTGAATCTCAGATGCCATTGGAAAAATCTCGATAGAAATGTATTTGATTACTCGCCCTGTTGACTCAGTGAGGAAAATCTTCAGGAATAACTTCCAGAGAGCACTGAAAATAATTCTATTCCTGAGCAACGCTGGGAAAGAACAGGAACAAGATAAGAACAAGACCTATCTTTATAAGGAACAATTTGCAGGGCTATGCAGGGTAAGGCAGCTAAATGGCAACGAGTGGCTTTGCTCTTTCAAAGAGCCAGCACAGACACAGTGAGCAGAATGGGGTTTTGTGCTGTAAGTTTCAATAATTCTTTACCTTCTCTCATATTGAGCAGTATATTATCATAATAATCTTTTTTACATAGTGCTTTTCACCTTGGTAGGATGTGACTCTATTTTGTAGGCAAATGTAGCAGCTAATTTGTGCAAAGCAATGTCCCACAATTACGAAGGAAGTGAATGACTAATTTTATCAGGGATATTGTTGCCCAGGAGAAATTCTGTTCTCTTTTCAGACAGTTCCAAGGGATTTGAGAAACCCATTCAAGAAGCACTACAATGCAGCAAAAACACCACAATTTAATTCACTTTTTTTTCTGCATTGACTATTACTGCAGGATCTTGGAGAATTTGATCGATCATCCATGTAAAAGGAGGACTCGTCCGTAGAGAGCCGTGGAAACTAGTATGGATCTGACTTATTAAGATGCAGCGAGCTAAAGAGGAAACGTGCACAAATCTAACTGTGAAAATCTAAATGGAACAGAAATTCATTACACGCTCCCATCAGTAGCATTCTTTCAATTCATAGTTTACAATGAGGCACAGATAATAGCTATATTTGAGAAACCTCAGGAATGTTAAAGATACCCGCATATTAGTTGAAAAGACAAGGAAGTTTTGTTGCTCGTCTGACCAATAACACTTCAGATGAATTGGTCCTTGCCCTCATAGCTGGCAGTAGGACTATTCTGTGCACAAAATGGCTTTCATCTCTGTTCAATGTGTCAATGTGATCTTTAGCATCCATATGAAGGCAGGCGGACAGGACCTTGATTTAGTGTCCTGCTTGACAGATTGACAATGTGGCACTGCCCCCACCCACCAGTAATAAACTATAAGCTCAAGGGGCAATGGAAGGGCTTATTGAGCTGTACAATGCTCATTGTGGTTCATCTACAAATACACAGTCTTTGTGAAGTGCTTTGCTGTTCTCATTGTTACAGACGTTATACCAAATGCAAAGATAATTATTATTCCTATATGAAACATTGCTTCACATCCAGTGAAAACAGGACATACGATAACTTTAAATGACAATTGATGCAATTGGACATAAATAATGCTGGATCAAGCACTGAAGAAGCTTTCAAACTAAGCACATTTCATTCTTTTGCAGAAATCTACGAGCGATTTATCCTGTAATTTTCGAACACTGCATTTGGTAAGAATGTAGCTTTGACCCAGGAGCAGAGCCAATCTATAAACCAAGCTTTAAGAAACGTTTGAATTCATCCCACTGCCACCTGCTCACTGTTCCCTGACAATCTAAGTTTTATTAAGGTCTCAGTTAGAAACTTCTATCATTTATCTAAATCAAGAGATGCTAAGCTTGAAATTCTGTTAGATGAACCTGGAAAGAATTAATGTCAGTTCGCATTTTTTTTGTGTGAAGATTTAGTTGCACTGAGATATTCCAGCATACATCCTACGCTTAAATCACCTGCAGTCTTAAAACAACCTAAAGCGCCAGAATTTACAAAGTAAACTACAGTAAAGTCTGATAACTTGACCCTGGTTTACCTTGTCAAAACCGCTTAAGTCAACGTGTTGTCAATATCTCGACCGCATTTATTTAATTATTTATACATGTACCTCACTCGCCACTCCTGTTTACTATAACTGCTCTGTACATCATCTGTTAATGAGCGACAATTATTTTCTTTATGTCAATAATGTGGAAACGTTTAGGAAAATAATTTTGCTAGGATTTGAAGGTGAGTTTCAGTAATTTACTTTGTTTGACCTGGATGACCCTTTACTGCCTTAAAAAACGTCATGTTCTTGGGAATCTGTTGGATGACAGGACTCAGAGAAGAAGCTAACTAGAATTTTTATAATATTATCTAAAACAAATTGCACCGTATTCTCAGACTACTACCCAAATTTCCAGTCATATTTTGATGTTTGATGCAGCAGTAATAATAATAATCCTTGGATTTTATATAATGCCTTTTACATTGGAAGAACATCTCAAAGTACTTCACAGGACTTTTGTGGGCAAACACAGCAGCCAGTTTTGCACAGCAACATCCACAAGCAGCAATGAAGTGAATGTCCTATTTTGTCTGGGGTATTTTTGGCCAGGACACCGGTAGAAACTCCCAACTCTTTTCGAATAGCGCCATAGGATCTTTAATGTCCACCTGAACAGGCAGATGAGGCCTCGGTTTAACTTCTCATCCGAAATGCGAGTAATGAAATAAAATTTAAATCACTCCTACTCCTTTGATGTACAACCTTGGCTCTTGTTGCACAACACCGAGAAGGCCATGTGGAGTATGGGTATCATATTCTCCTGTCATTCAATATAACAGCCCCTAGTAGTGACGCTGGACTTCCACAGCCTGACATTACATCTTCATCAAACGCAGCCCTCTGCTTTGAAATACTGACGGGCTTCTGCAGCAGCTCAGTTGAATATGTGTGATCGATTCATACATGGAGGCATCAGAGGCAGGGTTTAACACTGCAGTTTTTGGTCTATGCATGAACGGCGATTTTTAAAAAAAAATAAGACTATTGCAGGAAGCAGAGAATCACTTACTAAACTATTTTGTCTGGTCGAGGAATCCAGAACAGGGGCCCATGATCTTAAAATTAGAGCTAGGCCATTTAGAAGTGAAACCAGGAGGTAGTTTTTCACCCAAAGGTTAATGGAAATCTGGAACTCTCTCCCCCATTGTGGATGCTGGATGCATTCAAATTTTCAAGACTGAGGTGGAATGATGTTTGTTACGTCAGGGCGTCAAGGGATATGGGGCAAGGGCGGGTAATTGGGGTTGAGGTACAAATGAGCCATGGTCTTATAGAATGGTGAAACAGACTCGAGGGACTGAATGGCCTACTCCTGTTTCTATGTTTATGTTAATTTGCTGCCTGGAGGCAAGGCAAATAATTAGGCCATTATATTCAAGGATCTACAAGACTTTGCTCGATATTAGAAAATACCTTATGGACATCACTGTGCTGATATTACTTACCGCTAACTGAAACACACAGCCGACACTGTTAATATCGCTGGCTGGAAGCCTCTGCAGACTCCAATCCTGACGTTCTGCTCTCATTGCACTTGGAGCCTGAACAGATGAACTACCATCTTCTCAGATTGGGAGAAATATTCTCTGGCAGCCCAGCTGCCTGCTCAGCTAATCTGAACTTCCTGTTGTGTTGTCATTTAACTCTTGCTATCCTTGATAGGTCATTGATTGGTGCAATGCTCTAAAGTTCTGAGCAATTCTTCAAAAGATTCTTGTTTGAAGTCGACCGGATGTGTGATACGTGGAAACCCATCCCTGAGCTTTAAGATCAACCAAGTTACTAAGCGTTCCAAACAGGTAATGTTTCCGCCTGTCTGGAGTGCCAGGCGCACTCTTTCTGCAGAGGAACACATCCTACTTGCCTAATGCTGGAAAAAATTCAGAAGCAAGTTGGCAAGAGCCAAGACTTGGGGACCCAGCATCAGTTGATCGCTAATGGGGTGAAATTTGTGATGGTTATCACATTCAATGTGATACATCATTAAATTCCACTATTTTGCTCATGTCCCTTACTCATCAAAAAGCTCAGTTCCTTTCCTCTAAACATTTGAGGCTGGCCTATTTGATCTTATTTCACGTCTTCTAGACGTCTCAAAGCGCTTCACAGAATAGACTGTAAAGTGAATTGACTGTATATTTGTGGGCAAAATGCGGCAGCCAATTGCACCCAGCAGGATGCACCCAGGATGCGTTCCCAAACAGTCGTGGATTGAAGTGACCAATTTATTGTTTTTTTTCTTGAGGGATTATTATTGAGTGTGGAGTAAGGAAACTTGCCCAAGGTTTCACCCTGCCAGGAATCGAACCTAGGTCTCGTGCTTGCGAAGCAAGTGCTCTAACCACTGAGCTACAGGACTCCAGCTGTTAATTAATCTCTGTGTAAAGAAACAGTGCCCGGATAGATGTAAGTCTGTCCCTTCACACCCTGAATCTACGACCACTTGTTCCTTTTGAAGCCTTGTCATGTTTCAAAATACTTTCCTGTTTTTACTTTTCCCATCCCATTTAACATCTTATGTAGGTCAATGAAGTCTCCTCTGAGACATCTCTTTCTGAAGTCTTTATTGAGTTGCTCCTCATAGATCTTCCCTATAACATCAGGGATCAGGCCTCCGGCTCTCATGTGTCATTTGATGGATCAGCATAAAAGAGAAGAAAAGACTGGGGAGGTGGACGGGAACGCGTATAGTTTTTGAAGGTTATTTTTAGTTCTATCCTCCTATTTTGGGTTTCTTGCTCATCTCTCGTGGGCTAGGATGGGAGCTCACTTGAGCTCTAAACTGCAGGCTCTTATTGCACATGGCTGTACTGAAACATAGTAATATAATAACAATAATATAATAATAATGCTTGCATTTGATGTAGCACCTTATCAGGTCCTCAAAGCGATTCATAGAATATACTGTAATGTGAATTGACTGTATATTTTGTGGCGAAACACGGCCGCCAATTGCACACAGCAGTGTCCCACAAACAGTTGTGTCTGAGTCATCCTTTTGACTTCACAAATTGAATGAGTGTTACATCAGAAATGTTTCATCTAGTCAATAGCTTGCAAGGCTCAGGATAGTTTTCCAATGGGTCCATTTGCGTCGTATAGAATCGTAGAAGTATACAGCACAGAAGGAGGAAATTTGGTCCATCGTGTCTGTGCCGTCTCTTTGAAAACAGCTATCCAAATCAATCCCTCTCCCCCGCTCTCTCCCCATAACCCTGCGAACTTGCCCTCCCCAAATAATTATCTACCTCTCTCTTAAAAGTTGTTATCGAATCGGCTTCCACCAGCCTTTCAGGCAATGCATTTCCAGATCCAAACAACTCGCACACAGTTGTGAAAAAAATTCTCCTCACCTCCCCTCTGTTTCTTTTAACAACTTTTTTAAATCGGTGTCCTCGGGTTACCGACCCGCCCGCCAGCAGAAATAGTTTCTTCTTGTTCACCCTATCGAATCCCCTCATAATTTTGAAAACTTCCATTAAGTCTCCTCTTAAACCTCTCTGCTCCAAGGAGAATAGTTTCTCTCGCTTCTCTATCCTTTCCTCATAACTGAAGTCCCTCCTTCCTGGTACCATCCTGGTAAATCTCTTTTGCACCCTCTCCAATGCCTTGACATCCTTCCTAAAGTGTGGTGCCCAGAACTGAATACAGTCTCTCGCTGAGGCCTAACCAGTGTTGTATAAAGGTTCATCATCACTTCCTGATTTTTGCATTCTATGCCCCTATTTATAAAGCCTAGTATTCCATATGCTCTTTTATGTAAAAATAACCATAGTTTAACAAGTTATCGACCACTTAAAGTCAACTGGGATTACAGTAGATGGAAAATATTACTGTGAATTCAACCAGATCAATCATTGTTATTCAGTTAATTGCTTTACATTATTTAATTAGGATATTATTTTGATGCATTTAATCATTTAAATTGAGAGGATAATCTACAAGAAAAATCACTGAAATGATTGATTTACTTTGTTTTGTAGCAGATTTGTAAAGATTCAGGATTTATATGAAATATTTAGAACTTTATAAAGAACTAAAAAAAATTAGATTTAGACAGCGAGATGAGTGGGTGGGGGGGCATGGAGTTTGGCGCAGTTGAATGCAGAGCGACCTTGAGATGGAGTCCAGAGAGACAAGGCAGATTGGCTAGAGTTTCATCAAGATTGGGCAGAGCGGGCAAGGACCTGAAGCAGACCAATGTTTGCTGAGCTATTTACTGTAAAGTGTGATGACTGTGTATTGTAGGCAAATGCAGCAGCCAATTGGTAGCACAGCACAAACAGCCATGAAGTGAGTGAATAATTTTATTTGGGGATTGTTTAGCCATGGCAGCGGGAGAAATTCCCTTCTCTTTTTCCATGCAATTGCACCTGCACCTGGAATTTGCGTGGATGAATTGCATTGTGTGCAGCAGATGTCTTTTTCCATACCTCATGGGGAATGGGATTCTCAACCAACCTCCCACTGTTTAGAGCAATCAGCACAAGCGTGTGGACTCAACACTTAGGTACCAGAGGACACTGGGACACGGAGTGAATAAATTCTGCAGAATGATAAACTTTTTTTTGGACCCCAGGAACTCTTTAAAAAGAAAAATGCAGCAATGACAAAGAGCAGAATGTTTTGTCTATAACTTAACTGGTTGGCTTCAATAAGGACAACCTTAGGGGACCTTCAGGGATTTGTCTCAGCCAGAAAGTGCCTAAATGATGACAGCGTAAAGCCATGTGGCCTGTGGGGGATGTTAGTCTTAACAGACTTCAGAGCAATAGGAGGATGGCTGACTGAATCCAGGTAATAATAAGTGTGAGATAGCCAACAATGCATCAGTGATACTTTGGGATCATCTTCTGTATAAGAACAAGGTGCATTAGTATCCCTCACCACCAGGTAGCAGCATACAGTCAGTTATTCATTCCTTGTCTGTTTGTGGGACATTGCCGTGTGCAAATTGGCTGCAACATTTGACCCACAAAATACACAGCCACATCGCTTTGCAGTATATCCTGTGAAGTGCTTTGAGATGTCTCAGCAACACGAAAAGACGATATTTCAAGTGCAAGAATTAATATTATTAATAATTATTATTAATTATTCTTATTGTCATCCGACTGCCTGTCTCAGGCTTGAAATGAAAAAGAAAATTAATTTGAACAGTTCCCTAAAAGAGACTGCAACCTTCACCCCCCACCCCCATCCTCACCACTACAAACGAATATCACATATATTTAATTAGCCTCTTATCCTTCATATACTCAGCTTCTTACTCCGAGACAAATTGAATGCACCAGTTATGTCAGCACCTGCAACATTGCAACAGTGCTGCGTGTTAAAAATAGCTGTGGAGTAACAGAACATTACAATAGTGATTAGAGTGAAAGGTGAACAGATTTTAATTTCCGCTGTAAAGGCATCTCCTCACAATGTTGGAAATGTGCCTTTAGATGCTATTTGCATTCAATCATTCGGAGGAATTCACTTGGGTATTTCAGTTTGAGCTTTTCTTCCATTTCTTCTCCCTCCCTCACCAGCTCTTCTGCCCCAAAAGGCGATGACTTACACTGAGTGTGGTGGATGTTGCTGCTGGTTTCACTCTATATACGTGCATATACTCTCTGAGATGCTTCCCCGTGTGAAGGGGCCATATAAATGCAAGTTGTCATTATTATAATACTCCCTCCGAGATATCTTGTTTCAAGATTGAAGAGCCCTAGCTTGTCTAATTGTTAATTGCTACCAAGTGTTGTGACTGTGAATTAGGCAAACCCAGCGGCCAATGTATACACAGCAACTCCCCACAAACAGCCATGAAGTCAATGAGCAACTGACCTGGAGTAGTTATAATAATAATAATAATAATAATAATAATAATAATAATAATAATAATAATAATAATAATAATCGAAACGTCTCAAAGAGTTTCACAGGATTTTATTGTGAAATGTAGCAACTATGTATTTTGTATAATGTAGCAGCCAATTTGTGCGCAGGAACATTCCACAAATAGTTGTGAAGTGAATGACCAATTTTATTTGGGGGATTGTTGGCGCCAGGACACGGGGAGAAATTCGCTTCTCTTTTCAAATAGTGCTGTGGATCTTTAACGACCGCCTCAATAGGCAGACGGGACCTCGATTTAACACCTCATCTGAAGGACAGCACCACCTTACAATGCAGCACACCCCCAACACCGCATTGGAGTGTCAGCCATAATGCGAACTCCAAGTCCTGATGTGGTGGGGGGGTACATTTGAGTCAGTCTTATGCTGCAGGTAATCCGGGTGTACTAACAACTGTGTGTCCGTGAGCCAGATAAGCATTCTGAAGACAGATTTCAGCGTGTTATGTGCTCAGTGCACATCAACATGCATGCCACAGCTTTCCGAGTCAGCTGGTTCAGAATACAGAGTGGAAACTGCTGCATTCTACATTGAAGAAATGTGTGATTAATTCTTAAGCACACTGTGACGAATGCATGCCTTGGCATTTTCGGGCCATGCTCATCCAAATCAATAAAATACAACCTGCTTTCTTGCTGAAAAATCATTCAATGTGACATTCAGCCTGGAAGGCAGAAATTTCACTGGAGAGCTGGTGGAACAAACACATCCCTTGCTTTATACCTTTTCAAAAATTAAATAACACTCAGAAACCAAGAGCAAGCAACAAACACAAACTTCTACTTGGTCTTAGCCTGTGATACTATTTTGTCATAAATTTTAAATCATACAGAATTGTGTAAATTTCTTAAGTTCAATTGTAATTGGCTGTCGCATTTTGGCCACAAAAATGTACAGTCAATGCACTTTACAATATATTCTGTGAAACACTTTGAGACATCTCGAAGACCTGATAAGGCACTCTATCAAATGCAAGAATTATTATTACTATTTGAAAGTCATTTCTTTCTAAGAACTGCCGAGAACTGGCTTCTTAATTGAGAACTGGCTTCATCCCTATACTGTCCTGCCCCACCCTGTCCCTGAGACCTCAATCAACCACACCGGCCCATTGCTCAGCAAACACTGAACTGCTTCATGACTACACTCTCTGGAGCGCCATTCTGAAGTCCCTCCAATTCGGACCCTCCCTACCCTTGTTCAAGATCCATCTCAGTGCAAACCTCTTTGACCTAATTTTCTCTCCCCTCGCATTTCCTTGATCCCATCCCCAGCTTGAGTGCCCCAGACAACATTGTCAAGTACTTTGAGATGTCCGGTTGACATGGAAGGCTCTATATAAATGTAAATTGCATTGTAACGTAAGGCAGAATTTAAGACATTTTTCACAATTCTGAGCACCTGCAGTTTGAAAGGGAACATGGTCTAATAGCCAAAACTAGGTGGAAACACTCAGTGAATGAATAATGTGATAGAATCCACAGTAATCACTGCCTCAAATTCAGTCTAATTTAAGATTCTACAATTGAAATATTCAAGTGTGCAGAACCCTAGCTGTACATTTGACATTTTGTGAAGGGAAATGATCCATAATTTGCCACTAATTGTCACAAATGAGTTCATTTTAGTCCTAGGGGAACTGAGATTAGATGATGTGAAATTTCATCTTGGTGCACTCATCTGAGATTGATCTCAGGATCCTCACTGATGTATTATGAAGAGCTGTGCACTCTATGCGGTGTAACAGAGCCATGCACAGTACTTGTTGTAAGAGAGCTTTGCTTTGTAATGCCTCAATGGCATGATAAGTTATCTAATGCAAGACCTGTGTGTCAGCCTGACCCATGGTAGCACTCCCATCTCAGATTCTGAAGCTTGTGGGTTCAAGTCAGCCCCACGTCGAGACTTGGAATCATACGGTCTGAGCTAACCCTCCAATGCAGTGCTGGGGTGTGTCGCATTCTGAGAGGTGCCGTCCTTTGGATGAAAAGTTAAATGGAGGTCACCTGTTCAGGTGGATGTTTAAAATCCCATTGTACTATTCGAAAAGAGAGTTCATCCTGGCTGATAATCCCCCAAATAAAATTGGTCACTCACTCCATGGTTGTTTGTGGGACACTGGCTGCCCACAAAATACACAGCTACTACACTTTACAGTACATCCTTTGAAGTGGTTTGAGGTGTCTCAACGACGCAATAAGGCAAGGGTTATATCAAATGCAAGGGTTATTATTGTGATAAGAACTAGTATTATTATCACTACAATAAATAGGCTAAAATACTGTAATTCGGAAAGAAAGGAGAGATTGCAATACATAGAATCCCATTCCATTTTACTTTTCCACTGCAATGCAAACTGTTACAACTGAACGAATCGCATGTGAACTTGGAATACCAAAGACAAATCGGGCGTGAGAAAATACGCGGGGCATTAAGAGAAGCAGAACAAGGGATACGAATTCAGCACCAAATCCAACCCCCTCTTTTTATGCAACGTCCAGGCCAAAAATATCATGAGGAGGAACTGCTCTGTGACCGAAGGCTTTGAAGATGAGCTCTTCATTACTCGGTGATGGGGGTACGGCTGCAGAGGCTACGGCTGCCCTAGGCCAGCGGTTAATATTTTGTGATTGTCTCAGCACTTTCAGCGCTGCGCCGTCCTGATCCTCCTTGACATTTCATTTGTCTGAAAATCAGCCGGCGTGCAGTGTGATTATCACAGGTGCTCTGTGCTCTCTGCCAGCTGTCACTCAGGTACAAATAACAAAAGACTTACTCATTTCTCAGCCGTGTGGCTGCCTTGCTTAGCATACTGAGTAGAGAGGCATCTGCTTGGCAGGGCGCCACAACCTTAAGACACATTCATGTATTTAAAGTGTATGAAGCCAAATTCATTTCGTCCAGCGATCGGGTTGGTATTGATTTACTGTCACTAAATCTGTGAAATCGTCATTAATGCATTGAAGTCACTGTTTACACAGGAGCAACATACTGTGAGTCAAATTGTTGAATATGGCTTGCACTAATCCAAGACAGAAAAACAATTTCATTAATCCTTCTATCTTACTTGTTGCCTCACATTTTTAAATACAAAAAAGCTATTTCAGCAAACTGCTGCGAAATAGCATTTTATTATTCATTTATACATCTGAGCTTTTCTTCGATGGCATTTTAATGAAATGTCTGAGAGACTCATTCTTTTGCCCATTATGAATATGTCAGACCTGGTGAACAAAGCAAACTCAGAGGATGTAATGATTTTGAATTTTATCAAATGTCTTTGACACAGGGACATGGCTTCATGTGCCCTCACCCTATCTTCCCCAACATCGGCTGACGGGCTTTCAGCCGTTCTGCCCATTGCTTCCTGGAACTCCATCGCCTTTCCTCATTCAAGTTCCGTCTCAAGACCTACCGCTTTCAATCATTTTTCCCCTCCTCATTCCCTTTGGCTCCCATACCCAGCTTGGGTGCCCAACCAGCAGTGCCAAGCATTTTGAGACATCCTCCCAACCTGAAAGGCGCAATATAAGTTGTATTGTATTGTAAGTTGCTTGCCACACAAGGCTGAAAACATACAATATAGGGGAATTTCCAAAGTGTACCCAAAACTGTCTACATTAGAAGAAAGAATTGTTACTCTAGTTACTCATTGAGGACACTACTCCACTTATAATATTCTTAATTCTCCATAAAGCCGTTTGAGATCAAATATTACTGGCTGGTTTTGAAAATCTTAAAATTCACGTCGTTGGAAGCATGAATACTCCAGCTTACAGCAGGGAAAACAACTGAACAAGTAACCACATTAAGCGCTGTATTTAGAAACTCTAATATGCTCCATACAGTATATTTGATTTTTGACAGTGGCCCATGGAAGTCATGACAAAGCATCTCTTCAAAGCAATTGGAGTCCACTGAGTAACTTTAATGGAATTCACGGTCTGGCAGCTTTACAGGCAATAACCGACGGGTACAGATGTCCAGAGCGGATTCTCTCTCTTTTTTTTCCCGTCGACAAACAAGTATGACGTCCAATACTGTAATAATGATTTGACAAGGCCAAGATGTGGGCAAAGTGTAGATTGATGTGGAGTAGTGGAATTAATAAAGTCTGGGCTCAGAGAGGTCAGTGCACACACGGAAAGTGATGAATTTGTACCGAGGATATAAGGAAATACAAAGGCTGCTTTCTGGAAGAAACCACTCTTAACCTGTACAGCAAATAACCTCAGGGCTCATTTCACACAGACTTGTACTTTCACCACTTACTGTTGCTTAACCCTCCTCTTGCCAACTTTGCCTGGGCATAGTCGCTCCATTTATACTCCAATTCCAATGTGATTTTCCAGGCCATCAATTCCATTCTGAGCTCCAGAAATCACCTCCAGCAACAGAATCAGTGTCATCGACTGCTGTAATACCTATTCCTGATTCACTGCAGATGATCTCATGTCAACTTTTAAACTTAAGAAAATAATCACTTATTTGGGCCAATTATCCATTGGACCAGCCTTATAATTTTACGACTAAAAGGTTGGTCAAACTGCTAGCTAATGTAATAAGAGTACAACATTAAGTAACATTTGGTGCCAATCAATATTGTTCTGCATTCAGGATTAGCTGTCCAATTATAGAGTTCTATTCAACACTGGTGTGAGTGATGCAGAGCAAGTATAATAGATTTGAGTGTCAGCTTGGCACTTTGGAAGCACTCTTGTCTCTGAGTCAGATGGTTGTGGGTCCAAGCCCCATGTTGGGACTTGGAATCACATAGTCTAAGCTGTGGCTTCAATGCAGTGCTGTGGTGTGTTACATTGTTGGAGGTGACATCCTTCAGATGAGATGTTAAACCGAGGTCCCATCTGCCTGTTCAAGTGGACATTAAAATCTCATGGCACTATTCGAAAAGAGAAGGGAGTTTCATCCTGGTGTTCTGGCTAACAATTTCCCGTCGCTCACTCCATGACTGTTTGTGGGACATTGCTGCGTGCAACTTGGCTGTTGCATTTCGGCCACAAAATACAGTGTCATTCTACAGTGCAGTCATCAGGGGTAGGTATTATTGCAGTCGATGACACTGAGTCTACAAAGCTAGGTGGGAAAGTAAGCTGTGAGGATGACACAAGGAGGATGCAAAGGGATATAGTCAGGTTAAGTGAGTGGGCAAGAAGGTGACAGATGGAATATAATGTGGGGAAGTGTGAAGTTACTCATCTACGTAGGAAAAATAGAAAAGGAGATTATTTTCTAGAGGGAGAGAGACTAGATAGTGTTAGCATTCAGAGGGATTCAGGTGTCCTTGTACACCAATCACAGAAAGTTAGTATTCAGGTACAGCAAGCAATCAGGAAGGCTAATAGCATGTTGGCGATGGTTGCAAAAGGGTTAGAGTACAAGAGTAGAGAAGTCTTGCTGCAATTGTATTGGGCCTAGAATATTGTGTGCAGTTTTGATGTCCTTATTTAAGAAAGGATATACTCGCCTTAGAGGGGTGCAGCGTAGGTTCGCTAGGTTGGTTCCTGGGATGACGGAGTTGACTTACAAGGAGAGGTTGAGTACACTAGGCCTATATTCACTAGAATATAGAAGAATTAGAGGTGATCTTATAGAAACGTATAAGATATTCTTAAGGGCCTTGACAGGATAGATAGTGTGAGACTGTTTCCTCTGGTTGGAGAATCTAAAACTAGCGGTCATAGTCTCAGGATTAAAGGTCAGCCCCTTTAGAACTGAGTTGAGAAAACATGTCTTCACTCAGAGGGTAGTGAATTTGTGGAATTCTCTACCCCAGAAGGCTGTGGATGCTCATTCATTGAACATATTCAAGACTGAGATCGATAGATTTTTAAAAACTAAAGGGATTAAGGGATATGGAGATAGGGAGAGTAAATGGAATTAGGCTAGTAGATCAGCCATGATCTTATTAAATGACGGAGCAGGCTCCAGGGGCCAAATGGCCTACCCTTGCTCCTATTTCTTATATTCTTATGAAAGGTTCACAAAGTTTTCGTGAAGCGTAATGACAGTGCATTTTGTAAGCGACTAATTTCAGCATGTCTCAGTTGAAACAATGAGATTCGTTATTGCGAACATGCAAGTCATTTTCAAACTGCCTTCATCAATAGTGGTTCAACTCCACTACTGATTAACATCCCAGAAAGAATAATTAATTTTAACATGAATTTCTCTGCTAAACACTATAAATGTCAAACATCATCATGGCATATCAATTTCAGATGTATTGCAATAAAGCGGAATTTTTGTTCTTGTTTCAATGTATTGACACCGTGACTGTTTTTATAGTGAGTAAATAGCAGAAACACAAAAAATAATACCACAGGGCTGATGTTCCTTTATTAAATATATTTCATCTTTATCTATACTCATCTGGGAGGTCTCCTGTAGGAGGACTCCTTTTGGGAGGACTCAGTGGGAGTTCTCAGCGCTTTAAAAATGTAATTTTGTTGCTGTTGCCACGGCTTAGCTTCGTCTGTGCTCTTTAGTTTGTTCCCGCTGCTTGACGACGTCCGTGCTCTGTGAAGCAAGATGCCACTGCGCCACGGTCAGCCGACACGGCCACCAGGTGTAACTGCAGCGTGTGCCTGCATACATACATAGGTGCTCTGTGATGCACGATACCACAGCGGCACTTTGACTCAGCGGCCACCAGGTGTAACTGCAACAAAAAACGCAAATCTGAAAATAACTCATAAACGATAGAAATACCCAAAAACATATATGCCCATGGCACTCCCAGATGCAAAACCTTTCCAATGAGGTATAAATTATGTCTCTACATCAATCGGTTACTGAGATCCTTCTTGAAGCGCAGACAGACGTTGTTGTTTTATTAGTATAGAAGATAGATTAGACAATCTTTGTGAACCACTCAAAGTTTGTCTTTATCAGTAACACCACCATTGAGCCATTTGGTTAAAATATTGCTTCATAATTACTCGCAGATCCACAATATTTTCTGTATACCAATCAAGGGACGAGTGTTGATATAATCCATGTCTTTAGGATGTTGAAATGGATGGAAGGTGTGGGTGCGAGCAGATTGCTTCATGATCAAACAACCAGTGGACACAAATAGAAAACTGGCAACCTCAACCTCAATCCCAATTGATTTTACCTGTACCTCCTTCTTATACATAATAATAATATAATAATTCTTGCATTTCATATAACGCCTTATCACGTCTTAGAGATGGCTCAAAGCGCTCCACAGAGTATACTATAAAGTGAATTGACTGTATATTTTGTGTACAAAACATGGCAGCCAATGCACACAGCAGTGTCCCACAAACAGTCATGAATTGAGTGACCAAATTATTATTATTATTATTATTTGAAGGGATTATTACCCCCGGAAAAGCGATCCAGAAATCAACTAACAACAGGGTTCATACTTACAACTTTACAACTAAGTAAACAGAAACACGTGGAATAAGGAAACTTGCCCAACATTTCGCCCTGCCCGGGAATCAAACCCAGGTCCTCTTGCTTGCGAGGCGAGTGCTCCAACCCCTAAGCTGCAGGACTCCACAACCCTCTGTGAAGAAATGTCATCAATATCACTAATTTTTCTTTTTTCCTCAACCAGATTCCTGACACATCAGAAACCCTGAAAAGCTTCCTGCTGCTAGGATCATCCTACCCGGTATTGATGACTAGGAAAGATGACTGTAAGTATGGTCAAAGAGATAGATCTTAAGGTGGGTTTTAAAAGTGGTGAGTGAGGTTGTGGGTGAGGTAGAGGGACTCCAGGATGGCATTCCAGAGAACGGGGCCAGAATGGTTGAGCACATGTTATCATTGCATCAATTCATTGTATGTGAAGTCAGTATTATTTGCAGTACAATGTAATTAAATGCAATGGCAAAGGCAAGGAGTTTATTTAATTTTGGTCAGTGTGTCACAAAGCATCACCAAACTTACACATGAGGGGACTATAACTACAGTGTCAGTTCCCCTTTTAAAAGGCAGTGGATGAACGTATTAAAACTTTATGAGATGCAGAGCTTGTCGTTGGTGGGCAGCCTTGGGCAGCATAATTATGAAAAGATCAGAAATAAGGGTAGACAGATGGTTACGCACCAATATCCAGTTTGCAGTCTCTTCAAAGCCAATGTCACATCTCCAAATTCCCTTAGATATGTAAAATGTTTCATGCGAGCAACATAACAGTGGAACCAAAACTGAATAGGAATCAATTGAACAGTCACTCAGAAGTAACACTTTTAATCTCCAACAAAATATCTAGGCTTGACTTTGTAAACTCCCTGTTTGTTGGCCTCCCCAACTCCTCCGTCCGAAGACTACAGATCATGCAGAACTCTGCAGCCCATGTCCGCTCCTGCACAAGGCTCCGTGAACCTATTGCCCCCATCCTTGCCCGACTCCACTGGCTTCCCATCACACAGAGGATACATTTCAAGATTCTGGTCCTCACCTTCAAAGCCCTCCATGGCCTTGCTCCCCACTACTTCTGAGACCTCCTAATCCCTTACCAACCTGCTTGCTCCCTCAGTTCAGCAGGATCCGGCCTGCTTCACGTCCCCCGCCTCGTCCCCCCCACCATTGCCGGGCCGACCTTCAACCACCCTGTCCCCACCCTCTGGGTCTCCATCCCGCAGTCCCTCCACCTCGCCCCTTCCCTCCTACAAGACCCGTCTCAAGACCCTTCTCTTTGATCGTGCCTTCGATCACCCACCTTCACCCTCTGCCCTCCACCCTCCCCAATCCTAACCCCCAGCTCGGGTATAAAACACTGATTGTCCAGCACCCTGCGATGTCCTCCCAAATGTAATTTTGTTGTTGTTGTTGTATTAAGTGTTATCTCTTCTCGATCCAATCCCTTCCTTTTTCCCAGTACCTTATTATCTCGTTTTCAGATATTTATCAATTTTCCTTTTAATGCCTCTCAGCCGCAATAGCCAAAGTATTCCATGATCAAACAATCCTCTCTATTTTACCACTGAAGTAAATTTTTTCAGAATAAGATGAACAGTGTTATTATATGGATTTTCAGTCGGGCTGTGTTTTTGACTTGATGGGCACCGTCTTCTACAGAAATGATTTATTGATGCCTTTGATAACACATGACAGGCAATTGCTAAATGGTGTTATTGCTCCCCATTTAAGAAAAAACGACAGAGGCATGGGACCAAGCATAACTCTTACAGAAAGCCAGCACAGGCATGATGGGCCGAAAGGCTTTCTTCAGCGCTCAATATCGACTAATAAAAGGGAGGTCAGTAGGTTACTGCAAACACAGAATTGTTGCTGGGAGAAAGGAGGATAGAATTCAAAAGTGGTGATTACAAATGGATTATCAAGACGTACGTGCGAGTGTAATAAATTCTGTATTAACATCAGAGTTTGCCACTCAACAAAATGTCAGTGAAAGAAGCTCTGCTGTTGCAAGCACACAGGAGTCTTACACTCCTCCGCAGCTGGCTATCTCTGGCGCACTGTTGAATGGTGGTGAAGTGTTGCGGTGACTGTGTTCTCTCAGCCTAAAATAGGAGGACTTGATGCATTAAATGAGGTTTTGCCTCAGTGATCTGGTGTAAAGAAGGAGAGGGAAAAAAAATCAATTTTATTTTAAAATAAAAAAGCTCTGAGATGCTACCCTGCATGGAGGGTGCTATATTAAGTACAAGTTGTTGCTGTAAAATCAGAGTTCAGTCACTGTACAGAATTAAATACCATTATCGCTTGCAATTTTGTGCATCCTCGACTTTTGAAGTTTTTGTGTACCTTAATAATGGCAGGTCTTAGAAATCAATTCCCTGATGTGAAAAACATGACAACAAATTCAAGCATTGTTATTTTTTTATGATCTCACGTGCCTATTCAATGCCTTGATAGGAAGGGGAAAGAATTGGAATATGAAAAAGGTAAAGCAAATGCTGTAAAGTCAGACCCAGGCAATGCAGGGCTGGTTGGTGCTGCATTGTCGGAGGTACCATCCTTCGGATCAGACGTTAAACTGAGGATCTGTGTGCCTGTTCAGACCGGCGTTAAAGATCCCATGATACTAACCGAAAAGAGAAGGGAATTTCTCTCTCCCGGTGTCCTGACCCACAAATCCCCCAAATAAAATTGGTCACTCACTACATGGTTGTTTGTGGGGCATTGCTGTGCTCAAAACTGACTTCCACATTTCACCCATGAGCTTCAAGACGTCTAAACAGCGTGTTAGGGCACTATATCAAATGTAAGTATTGTTATGTGTGTGTTGGCAATCTATTCTACAGCCCGTCAGTTTTCAGATCATTTCTAAAAACATTCAGTCACTGGGGAGCCTAATTTTTGCATCAGTGCGCTTGATCAGCAATGGTGCAACGAGTCCAACAAGAGGGTGAGAAATGACAACCATCTCTCTTCAAAACTGTGCGATTTGAATAGAATTTACTGATGTGTCGATGAAGTTTCTTATTAGATAAATGCGGTAGTTTCAAATCGATATGAGTGGTAAATGGGAGGTCACCCACTAACACTCAGTCACAAGGGGGTATGTGCATGGGATCCATCTAAACGCAATTCCTCCTTTGCAGTAAGAAAGGAAATGCCCAAGACTGAAGAAGAAGAGTATGGTTGAAGGCCACAAAAAGCCCAAATTAATTTTGTATCTTGCAGAGTCCTCAACTGGCCATCAATGGGAATGCCATTGAGATATAATAAATTCGAAGTAAGTCAGTGTGTGACTGCTCTCTGCTGGGTGAAGGGAGTAAAGCACACAAAGAGGTCAAGTCACCTCTTAAAGTCAAACATTGTACAAGGGCTAACTTTGCTGGTGCTGTTTCCTCCAGGTGTGTCCACATACACACATCACTAAAAACAAGCTCACGGATACAAAAAGTTACCAAAAAGGCTAATGGGATGTTGGCCTTTATCTCAAGGGGACTGGAATATAAAGGAGAGGTAATGATGCTTCAACTGTAAAGAGCCTTGGTCAGACCCCATCTGGAGTTCAGTTTTGGGCACCTCACCTCAGGAAGGATTTTTTGGCTTTGGAGGGGGTGCAACGCAGATTCACCAGAATGATACCAGTGTTAAATGGTTAAATTATGAGGATGGGTTGCATAGACTTGGTCCCTTGAGTTCAGAGGTTGGGGGGTGATCTGATTGAGGTTTATTAAAATAGTCAAGGGATTTGATAGGATAGATACAGAAAAAAATATTTCATCTGGTGGGGGAATCCAGAACAAGGGGACATAATCTTAAAATTAGAGCTAGGCCATTTAGGAGTGAAATCAGGAGGGAGTTTGTCACCCAAAGGGTAGTGGAAATCTGGAACTCTCTCCTCCGAAAGGCTGTGGATGCTGGATCCATTACATTTTCAAGATTGAGGTGGATAGATATTTGTTAGGTCAGGGTATCAAGGGATATGGAGCAAGAGTGGGTAATTGAAGTTGAGGTATACATCGGCCAAGATCTTGGAACAGACTCGAGGAGCTGAATGGCCTACTCCTGTTTCTACGTTTTTAGTTTCTATGATTATCTGTACATGCGATAATTGTAGCAGGGGATAATTATCATATGACACAGCACATTTATCCTCTTTATTGTTAAGGAATCTTCAGGTATATCCTATTATTAGATTCTTCATTTTGTTAAATCAAGTGATTTTAAAAAAAACTTTGAACAGCTCAATTTATACGACTATAATTGCAACTGTGCCACAGAAAGTAAAGTTAGTGTTATTTGTGCATCGCATCTGATTAGCTGCGGAGAATAAATAGGGCTGTAAAAATGGACATAAAGTCGTTGCTTTGCAGAAGGGTGCTAATGCGATAGAAATAAATCTAGAGAGATGGCGGCATTCCAGCAATGGATTATCAAAACCATAAAGGATTAACGGAAGAGTTATTTCTCTTCAAAACACACATCCGCAAGCAAAAGAACATAAGAATTGGTAGACGAAAGAAGATGAAAGAAGTCCATCCAGTTTGCCTTCCACCATCCCGGCAGTCGCATGCACACTGCATGTACCAAACTATATACTGTATCCCAAGATATTATTTCCTAATAGAAATCTATCTAATTTGCTTTTGAAAAAAATACACACTCACACATCTGTCTTTTCAAGAAGAGGTTAAAGATCCTGTGGCACTATTCGAAAAGAAAGGAGTGAGTTTCTCTCCCATGCACATACCCCCTTTCTGTCCTGGCCGACAATCCCCCAGATAAAATTGATCACTCACTTCCTGGCTGTTTGTTGGACATTGTTGTGCACAAATGAACCTATAAAATGCAAAGTCACTACACTTTACAGTATAACTTGGGACATTTTGCTGTTATAAGTGCTATGTCAAATGCATGGGATTGTTTTTGTTATTACACACACAATTAAACATGCACACACACAGGTTACAAATACACAAATATACACAGATACATTCACACAGACACACACACACACCATACATTATCATCACAATGATAATGATAATAATAATATATGTGACAATATAAAACAAACATAGTTTCTATAATCATCAATGCAACTGGTACTGTTAATGAGACTATTCAGAAATGGCTTGACAAAATACCCGGTGAACAAAATATCAACCTTCTGCAAAAGGTAGCTATTTTAGGAAGCTCAAACATACTGAGAAAAATAATATGTAATGTGGCAGTGTCATTGGTTTGGTTGACCCATCATTGAAAACCATTTAGAAACTACCTCTACAGAGAGATTCAAACTGTAATAACATAATAATTATAATAGTAATACATATATACACAAACAGCATAAAATATGAATTTCTGCACACTCACAGACCTCTTTGTTCTCTCTCAATCTTTGCTAAAACCCAGTTTGAGGTCTTTTGAAAATAAAGGTGTAAAATCGAAAGTATCAGTACATGTTGGAAATGTCAATCTGGATCTGAAAATAATGATAATAATCCTTGCACTTGATATAACACCTTTCAAGTTGGGAAAAAATCTCAAATAGCTTCTCAGTATTTACTGTAATGTGTAGTGACTGTGTATTTTGTAGGCTAAAAGGAAGAATGCAAAGTTGGCTCTAAACCAGCTGCAATTAAGACTCAAACACAACATGTGGAGGCCTGTAGCTCAGTGGTTAGAGCACTCGCTTTGCAAGCGAGAGACCTGAGTTCAATCCCAGGCAGAGGGCGAAACCTTGGGCAAGTTTCCTTACTCCACACAGAGCCTAATAATAATCCCTCCAAAAAAAACGAATAATAAATTGGTCATTTTCAATCCACGACTGTTTGTGGGACATTGCTGTGCGCAATTGGCTGCCGCGTTTGCCCACAAATATACAGTCAATTCACTTTACAGTGTGTTCTGTGAAGCGCTTTGGGACGTCCTCCCGACGTGAAAAGCGCTATATCAAATGCAAGGATTATTATTATATTATTATTATTATTATAACATGTGATAGTCTATCCAAGATCAGTGCTGATTTCCCTGCTGTGCATTTTAAGCATTTTCTGTTTTTCTCTCAGAATTCCAGCACTAACACTCATCCTTTTAATCTCGTCAGCAAAATTGAACGTGACACTTACTAGGAGTCAAAACAAAAAGCATTGAAAAACCACAGAAAATAACCCCAAGGCCATTTTTCACCTGTGTTTGTCCAATTTGCTGAGAATTGCTACATACTGAAAGCATTTCAAAAGCCTTCAACTATCACAGATAAATAGAGAAAAACAAGCGAAATGTCATCTCCCAATTTCAACCATTAGATGGTGCTAATAAGACTTAGTCATTTTATTTACAGCCAGAATAACATTTCACAGAATTACAAAGAGAATCTCACCCCCATTCAAATCCCCCACAAAAAGCATTGATATTTTTTATATCTCCATAAACAACAACAACAACAACAACAAGATTCCATTTATTGAGCGCCTTTCATGTCGGGAGGACGTCCCAAGGCGCTGTACAGTTGGGTCAGGACCCGAGCAGGGGGGGAAATGGTCAGGGTGAGGGGAGGGAAGGAAGGGAGCGAGGAGGGGGTAGAGAGTCGAGAGGGGAGCTGAAGGCTCGGTCAAAGAGAAAGGTCTTGAGACCGGCCTTGAAGGAGGAAAGGGAGGAGGCAAGACGAAGGCACTGGGGGATGGAGTTCCAGAGCCTGGGGGCTGAGAGGCTGAAGGCCCGACCACCGCTGGTAGGGCGGTTGGGGCGGGGGATGTGGAGCAGACCGGAGCCAGAGGAACAGAGGGTACGGGCAGGTAGGTAGGGGGATAGTAGGTCGGAGAGGTAGGAGGGAGCAAGGCCATGAATGGCCTTGTAGGTGAGGATGAGGATCTTGAATTCGATCCTCTGGGGGATGGGGAGCCAGTGGAGGCGAGCGAGGGTGGGAGTGATGTGGTCCCGAAGCCTGGTGCGGGACAGTACACGAGCTGCAGAGTTCTGAGTTCTGTACTCTACAGTACATCATCACTGCCTCCAGAGGACTCCTGCACACTTCTGAATACTGAAAAGGATCCTTATCTGTTACCTGTTAATATTTGATAACCGTGATAATTTTGCCTCATCCTTTTCCTCCTCTTCCCTCATGTTTTGAATCATTTGTTTCTCCTTTTTGCCCACCACTCTCTGGAAATCCATCCCAGAGTCCCTTTGCCTCACCCCCTCCCTTGCCTCCTTCAAGGTTCATCTCGAGACCTTCCTCATTTTCCCACCACCAACCCCCTTGCCCTCCACTGCTCTTGAATCCAACCCCCAGCTTGGGTGCAAACTCTCGACTGTCCAGCACTTCAGGACATCCTCCTGATGTGGAAGGTGCTATATAAATGCAAAATCCAGGAAAGAAAACATTATTGGGAACATTGCTTCCTTCTTGCCAACATTCAGATGCAGGAAATTTGTGCTCATCCATACCTAGACATCATCAAACAAGCGGACAGGACATCAGCGGTCTGGGAGTTGCAGCTGGAGGAGGAGTAGATTTGGGTGTCATCCGCATACATGTGGAAGGTGACCCTCATTTTCTTCCTGATATTTTTTGTTAGCCATACGAGCCCCCTTTAGTCCTTGCTGGAATGTATTTGCTCTGTGCTTTTTCAATCTCACCTTTAAATAAATGCCAATTCTGATCAACTGTATTGTATTTAAACTACTTCATCTTTCATAGCAATACAAATTTAGTTTGAATCTAAGGTCCATTACTGAACTCCTATAAAGCATTCCAATGGATCGGGTCCATGGGATTATCACATCGCAGCACAGTTCCCTGTCTGTATTATGGTATTGCTAATGGGTTGCTCACACGAATAGAATACTATACTAAGTATTTAAGTAGTGATTTTTACTCATACAAATGTGGAACAGTTGCAAGAGCTTAACTGTGGGGCAGGGTTGTTGCCTGCATCTCTCATCACCAAAGCCTAGCACTGTGATTGACGGAGTCTCAGGCACTAAGGCAGAGCTCAAGAACTCAGATACATAAACCATGCATTTCAGAAATCAACCTTCGAGGCAACAATTTCCAACTTCAAAAGCAGGGATGTTTACTTACATAGCGGCAAGCTGGCGTTCTTTAGCTCCTATCTTCATAATCATTACAACTGTAGGGCACAGCACGCGCATTAATTGCTTGATGAGATTCTTATTGCAACCATGCTGTATAAGTGTTTCCCTAAGGAAAGCTTTATCCTCCAGGTCATGTAAGATTGCTGACAGCTTTAGGCATTGACTAAGATACCAACTGCAAATTATTTTCAGCTCACAGTCTATGGCTGACACTCCGGTGCAGTAATAGGAGTAATGGTGTATTGCCAGAGGTGTAATCCTTTGGACATCAAACCAAGATTCAGTTTATTTGTTCATGTGGATGATAAAGTTCCCGCACACTATTTCTTCTAAGGGTCAGACAGTCTTTCAATCACAAGGACATCACAGCTGAGCCTGATACTGTCCTCAAAATCCAGCAGCAGAACAAAAGTAAATAGGTTTAGAGCTGTAAAACTGAAATTTCTTTACCCAACAGTTAATTAATGAATGGAACAGGTTGCCAGGAAAGGTGGCTAAGGCCAGGACAGTGGACTTATTTAAGAAACACCTTGGAACTATAATGTGAAGAGCATAGGGTAGGTGTTCTGGAATGCCACACTTCCAAATGGGCTGCATCGTTTTCAACACCCAAACACATTTTTGTGATTATATGCAGACTGAGTCCGTTGAGTGTTTCAAGAGGGTAGGAGATAGGTATATGAAAGGTAAAGGCTTGGAAGGTTATGGGGAAACGGCAGAGCAATGGGATTGGACAAACAGTTTGTTCTGAGCACTGGTACAGACTTGAGTAGCCGAGTGACTTCCTTTTACCCTATAAATTTCTATGAATCTCTGAAATCTTATCAAAGACAAACCATCCAGCAACGGTTCCTGAAAAGAGATTGTAAAACTACTCTGTCTAGTTTTACCCTCATTAAACAAGAAGCAACATGGCCAATTTTAGTATCTTAACTGAAGCCCCAGGCCCTTGGCTGTCAGGAGAAGCTATTATCAGATAACTTTTAATTCCAGATTCTTCCACTTTTATTCATACTGAGTTCCGTAAAAGCATCACGTGCTACACAAGTTTTTGCACAGCAGTTATCAGACAAATTAGCTATGTATGAAGGGAAACCGACGTAAATTCATGTAAGTACGTAACACTTCTGCACACATACCAATGGAAGTACTGGCCGAAGCTTTGCTTCATTATTTTGGAACTTGTTCCCTTAGCGCCTTGCTGAGGTACTGCGTTAACATGTTGTTGACTGGTAATGGATCACATTATTTATAGGAACATAAAAGATCAATAGCAGGAGAAGGCCATCAACTCATCGAGCTTGTTCCACCAGTTTTTTAGATCTTCGCAGATCTTTTAATCACAATGCATTTAACTGTATTTTTGTATTAATCTCGGGCTGTGTGATTGATCACGTGCAGATGTAAATTACATCTGGGCAAATATGTGAACAGAGTAATGCTTTGGGATGTGCGGGTAGAAGAATTCTTTACAGACACAAGAAACTATAGATTGCAACCATTTCACTTGACAGTATACAATTGATAGTGCACATCTTGTAGCATTGTGTACCAGCAGAAGTGCTTAACCTTGCATCAATACCACTTAGACTTTAAGTACATTCCATAATCGTATTCATTGATCCCTGTGAGGGTCAGAAATTTTGACAGTATCTAGCAGTAAGTAGGAACCCAGTTGTTAGTCAATTGGTGGATTGCTTTCCGGTGGTAATAATCCCTTCTAGACAGACAGACAGACAACTAACTAACTAACTAACTAACTAACTAACTAACTAACTAACTAACTAACTAACTAACTAACTAACTAACTAACTAACTAACTAACTAACTAACTAACTACCTAACTAACTAACTAACTAACTAACTAACTAACATCTGAAGGCCAGCACCTCCAACAATACAGTACACTCCCAATAGTGCACTGGAGGAGGGTCAGTCTATACTATTTGAGTTCAAAGTCCCAACATGGGGCTTGAACCTAAAATCCTCTGACTCAAAGGCCAGCGTGCTACCAACTAAGCCGGGCTGAAACACATTGTGTGGCAACCATTTCCCTTGATATACACACAGCTTTTTGTTCAGCTTTGCTCAAACAGTCCCCGGCCCAATTCCAAAATAGGTAAATGTCAAACTTTCTTCAGCAAACTTCAGCTGAGTACAAAAGGAAAACTGCCACAACTAGGCAACCAAACAAGCCCTTGCTGTGAACCATTGCAAAGGAGTGACCGAATAGTTTGTTAACTTGCCAAAGCACTAAAATTTAAAGAGATCCCACGCAGAGAACCATAGTCTTGCGAGAATTAATTCTTTACTTACAAAATCAAACTGTGATGCTCTCCCGTATTCAAGTGAACTTGGCTACAATAAAGTATTGGTTTGTTTTACGCTCAAATCATTACTGGGATTTATAATAGGGTCAAGTAAATGCAACACATATTTTGCCTGGTTCCCACACACCATTTCAAGCAGTTCTTTTTCCAGACTAAAACTCTAATTTCAACCATCTTATCTACAATTATATTGAAGGAAAAAGACCAGTGATTTAAATTTTAATGTTGCTTTAGATGGCAATAGATAGGGAACTGTAACTGCAGCAAACTAGAGAGAGAAGGAACTTTATCGATTCCTGACTAGGAACATCTTACACTTGACTTCTATCTCCATCCCGTGTAACTCATTTCAGTTTCTAAGCCCTTCAAGAACTCATTGTGAACTTATGGTAGTATAAGTTGGCCTAAAATTATTACTTACAATCCTTTTCAGTTCCTGTAGCATGCATCAATTATTAATTATCAATACTGGGAGGCCAGCAAAATATTGTCCTGAAGAGAAAAATTGCATTAAATGTAAGGCACATTATTTTTTTCACATCCTAAAATGTCTCTCACATGCTAATAAATTAAATGAACTGTTTCACAATAGCAGCTCAATCTGACTAGCAGAATGTGCAATTCTGTCCATTAATAATAGAGGCATGAAGCTCTTTTGCTTTCTTGATTTCAGACAGGATCGATGCTTGTGTATACAAGAAGGGGAAACTTGCTTGAGCTGTTGTTTCTTGGTTACAAGACATTTGGGAGAATTTCCGTCTGGGTCTAGATTTATTCTATTTTCTTAGCATTTCAGGGCATCCAGAATTTGGCTAAATACGGGCTTAATTATGAAACCTCGAAAGTTTTCTAAATAAAAAAATGACTAAATTGGTCATTCACCTCCTGGCTGTTTGTTGGACATTACTCGGCTACTTTCATCTGCAAACTCACAGCAATTACGGCGAAGTGCTTTGCGACGTTTCAATGTAATAGACGCTGTATTATGTGCAAGGATTAATATTATTTTTATTAATAAAAAAATGGGAATGGCTGGCTGCCTAAACTAATCAGAGCTGGGACTCAGAGGACATAAACTGATTCTGAAGCATTATTAGTAGCTACCCTGTAGCCTGAACAATACACTATTTAATATTCAACAAATGCAAAACATTATTCAGTTGAAATCAAATATCAACCATGCAAGCAATTTGCAGTCGCAAACATGGTTTTAACTGCAGATGTATCATGGATAACATTTCATAGATACTGCAGTTCGTTCTCTTTAACAGCCACCGGCAGACATAATTGTGTGAGAAATATATATTATTTAAAAAAATAATAATCTGATGATCCATTGCAGATCAGAGTTTAGTGGTTCTTTGGATCAGACTGCTTACCTTTAACATCAATTGTGTCATAAGATTGCAAAATATTCACAGGAAATGTATTTTAAATGATCTAAACAAGTAACTTTATTTGTAGAACTGAATAATTGTGCTTGGGCGATTTTTAGTTTTTTTTAATACTTTTTATTAAAGTTGTTAGCCAATTTTCTTCATTGCTAGAAAATACTCACACTTTTTATGGAAAGTTTTTGAAGAGTGTTATGTGTTATGTTCAGTTTAATGGTTGCAATTTGGAAATGTGTTACACAGTGTTGAATGAACACTCCTCACCGACTATACCATCCAATACTGTGATAAATTCAGTCCCCTGAAGTCTTGTTCAGCTCAGGCACCTTTGAGGACAATAATAACACTACAGGATTGAGTACTTTCTCACATAGAAGTCACAGTTCCATTCTAATTCCGAGGCTTTTTATGAAGATTATGAAGACTGAATTGTTTGGTGTTCTTTCCACTGAATTTCATTTAACAGAGTCCACAGACATTCACAGACATGGTAGGTTTCAAAGTGTGCCTTTGATACTTGAATGAAAAAGAATAATCATTACAGGTAGAGGTGTTGTTACTTCAGCTCTTTTCAAGTGGGGTTTGGGGAGATTCTTAAATTCAGTTTCAGATTTAAAATATGATAGTGTTTTTGCTATAATCAATATTAGGATTACAGAAAGATATCTGTTAGGGTATAAGTGGAATATTTTTTCCCAGCAGTTTCCTCTCATACCATTGTTTAAATAAATAGAGCTTAACTGTTTTTAACTGTTCTATTCCTCTCTGCCTTCCAGTCCACTGTGAAGGTGGTCCTATCCATTGAAGGCTGCTTTGAATGCCTATAAACACACATTGCATTTTACAGTCAAATCTTGTGAAGTGCTTTGAGATGTCTCAATGATGTGATAAGGTGTTATATCAAATTAAAGTATTATTTATTATATAAATGTGAGTGTCACAGAACCAGGGTCTGATTTAGAATTAATTTGTATGACAATTATCATTTGTAGTTATGTTCTCTCATTTTCAATAGACCATCTCAATTATGAAAAGTTATGCAACAGACCATGCTGAGGCATGCAATTCCACCTAGTCTGAACATTTGCCCACAAAATACACAGTCAATCCACTTTACAGTGTATTCCATAAAACACTTTGAGAAATCTCGATAGGGTGATAAGGTGCCATATTAAACACAAGGACTATATTATCATTATAACTGCAAGACTATTTGTGTGGGAAGAGAAGAGCTAAGGATACACAAAAAAAGTAAAAGAAACAAATTTATTTTTAAACCTTGCAAAGCATTTAATGTAACTACATAATTTGTTATTGTACTAAAAATCACAATTATGGATAATGTAAAAGATTTAATTATTATTGCAAAACATTAGGTGAATCAATTCCATGCAAATAATCAGCTAAGAAGAAGAATTTATGCAAATCTCAGGGATTATAAAGAACCATTGGAAGTTAGTTTAACACTTGGCTTTAAGTTAGAGTCGTTCGTAAATATGGGCTTGATTTTCCTTAAATGTTAAATCACCGATGTTGGTTTGAAGTTGCCTTAAACTTATTATGTGTTAGTCTGGCTTAGTAGGTAACACTCTTGAGTCTCTGGGTTCAAGCCTTATTTCAGCAGCTCATGGTTGAGGGTAATACTACAATACAATACCAGGTGAATACCTCAATGTCGGAAGTTCCATATTTTGGATGTGATGTTAAACTGAGGTTAGAGTGTAAAGATCAAGAGACTGCATTCGATTCCATAACTACCCTAAGTGTAAACGAGGCAGAAAGATACATAAAATATATATAATGGCAATTATAATTTACCATCTTGTATTCGAGAAAATACGAAGGAAGAGAAAATACAAAGGGAGAGAAAATAGATTTAAGCGATAGTGATACACGGGTTTTAAAATTAATGAAAAGCTTTTCAGAAGGCAGACAGACTATCCTGCCCATTTTAAAGGTGCCAGTCTGCCATTTGGCTAGGGATTCACCAATGCCGGTTTGACATAAATATTCTTGAATTGCTTGACACCTCGAAGTTGATCGCTGCAAAAATCCACAATCAGTTTCCTTGTGCCTGCTCTTTGAGGGGTGAGTTTAATTCTTATCTCTCCCAATTGTTTGGAAAGTAGCTTTTTGGACCTGAAACAGGAGATGAAAAATAAAGTATCAGCACTGCCGATGTTCTCATCTTCAAGCAGATGCCAGCCCAGCCCGATTGGGAGCACTCTCATTTCTGAGTCAAACAACAACAATAAATTACAAACTACATTTGCATAGTGCCTTCCAGGTCAGGAGGACGTCCCAAGGCTGCAAGTTCAAGCCTCTGAGTCAAACGTTTATGAATTCAAGCCTTACATCGGGATTTTGAGCTCATAGACCCATAGAAATTTCTCGTGCATTTGCTATTGTGCATTATCATGTCGGAAAGACATATCAAAGCACTTCACAGGATTTACTGTGAAATGGAGTGACAACGTATTTATAGACAAATACAGCAGCTCAATCACGCACAACAATGTCCCAATGTATTATTTTGCGGGATCGTAGGCCAGGACACAGGGATAAACTCCCTTGAGTTTTTCAATAGTGCCATGGGATCTTTAACGTCCACCTGAACCAATAGACAGATCCTCGATTTAACATTTCATCCATAGGCCAACCCTCTAACAATGCAAAACACGCCAAGCACTGTATTGCAGTGTCAGCTGAGACTTAATTGCAGTGAATGCAAATTGTCCATCAGATTTGCCTGCGGATGCACAGTCACTACACTTCACAGAAAACTTTAAGACATTACAAGGCATTACGAAAAATACAAGGATTGTTACAATTCTAAAAAAAATCAAAATCTTCCTCCATACACATCATGGAAACCAGATGGGCAAACTGACACATATTCCACTCAGATATCGATAACTGTGGCTTCTACTTACATGTCTGGCATATCCTGAATAGATTTATCGCCAATTCCCTCCACGTAGAAGGTACAATTAGTCAGCGTAATCGGCAGAGGGTTCGTAAAGCTGATCGTAGCACAAATTTCTTTGAATTGTATTGGCTCACCGAGGATCTGGGAAAACAAAGATAAATGGTCATAATCATCGCCTCTTGCTAGAATTTATACTTTTTGTATAATGTTAGAATCATAATAGATGTTGCGAACGGGTTAACTTTTAAGTTAAGTGTTGGGGGGCAACTGGACTGACAGTCATGGGGGAGGACTCATCTGGTTTTCTCTGTTTTTGAAAGAATAACGGACAGGGGCAGGGGGTCACCTCTTATCAGTAAATGACAACAAGCCCACAGAGGTAACGGTCCAAGGTACCAGTCGACACAGGATCTCGACTGAGCAATAAGTCGCTAGATTCTGACAGGGCCTGCCAACCGGAATTGTATTGGCTCACCATAGAACTGGGAAAACAAAGATAAATTGTCTTAATCATCAACTTTGTGACTACATTTTTTACATAGTTCATACCCAACTGTCTCCCAAAACTTGGTTCTCGTATGAGGTCATGAAGGTCCGTCCTCATCCAAAATTCTCGTGAGAATCCATTGTATCAGTGCTTTCTAAGCCAATAGAGCCTGTTTCCATGTTTACTGTCTGGGCTGACAATGCATTCACCTTTCACTTCATAGAATCCTTCATATCATGAGGATGACTCAAAGAGCTTTGCCCAATAGGCTGGATACCCGAGGGAGGGAAGCAGGGTTGGAAGAGAGGTGCGTCGGGAGAGAGGAATGTGCCATTCTTTGGTTAAACTCAGATTCTGTTAGCTCATATGGGTGTTAAGAGAGAAGAGACTTTCGTCCCATGACCTGACCAACAATCATCTGGATGAAATTCGGCATTCAAATCATGGCTGTTTGGGTAGCACTGCTGTATGCAAATTGCCTGCCGAGTTTGTCTAGAAAGATCCAGTCACTACACTCTACAGGGAATTTTAGTAAAGCACTGTTTGACTTTTTAGATATTATATTAAATGCAAAGATTGTTATTCTTAATCATCATAATTCCTCAAATTCTGATTGTTTGGGGATAACTGCATGGAAATAAGTCTTAGGAGCTGTGTAATGTATCACATTGGTCACAAAGCTGCATACAGCATTTGATGTCTGATTGATCAATGATTTTGCATGTGGAGGGCAGATTGATCTGGAAGGAGGAGGTCTTATCAGTCTTAATATTTCAGAGCGATTGTTACCTGAATGCCTATCTTTGGGTTCTTGAGCGAAATCACTTTTCTTGTTATATACATCGCTGAATTTTCATCCACTGCAACTGCTGATATCATAATAAGTAATTGTGCAGAAATCGACTTGCTGTATTCATTGTACAGCACCTTCAGGTTAAAAATCATATCTAAAAGAATCAGCGATAAGTTTGATTGAAACTTTTCATTTAACCTTGCACACAAATACTCTCATTACAATCCCACTGGCACACCACACAGCACTCAGTCAACGGGACTCTTGACTCATAGAGGACTTGTTATCTATGTGGCATGATTGGAACATCTGCTTCCTCTGTGAAATCAGAGGCAGATGTAATCACAGTCTGAGTTGATGCTCCAATGCATTGCTGGGGAAACACTGGCTTTTTGGAGATGGCAATCTTTGGAAGAGTCGTTAAACAGAGGTCCTGTTTACCTGATCAGTTGGACATTAAAGATTTGAAAAGAGTATGGAATAACTCTTGATGTCCTGGCCAACAATCAATCACCTGGATAAAATTGGTCAATTGCATCATGGCTGATTGAGGGACATTGCTGTGTATAAATTGGTTGCCATTCTACAGTCAATACATCTTAAAGTAAAATCCTTAGAAGGGCTTTGGAGATGTGATAAGGAGCCATATCAAATGCAAATTATGTTTTAAATTGTGCATATTTGTGAATGTTTTTGTTCTCTTTTTACAGCAAGCTGGTCAAACATTTGGCAAATTTAAGTCAACACATAACAACATTTTTTAAAATGGGAAACATCAAATTCAGGATGTGAGTGGTTCAAAAATAATCCTTGATTATAGTCCTTAGATTTGATGTAGCACCTTTTCACATCTTCGACAAGTTTCAAAGCAATTCAGCAACAACAAAAACTTGCACTAATAAAGCGGCCTCCACGCAAGGTAGCGTCTCAGGGCACTTAACAGAACATACTGTAAAGTGAATTAATTGACTGTATATTTTGTGGACGAAACGACCGAGTGTCCCACAAACAACCATGGATTGAGTGACCATATATAAAATATATATAATCAACTGATGTCCTTGAAGCTGAGTTCCCAAAGACATATGAAGCCTCCTACGGGAATCTGAGGTAGCTTTTCTTCACATTCAAATTTCCTTTTTCTCTCCTTATTTCCAGAAAATTATATCCAAACCTACCACAGCATGTCACATTTTTGAAGTATAATTAACCAGTAAATACACCACTACAATACTCATGTCAAACCAGCATCTATTCCCCCATCCTTTTCCATTCTTAAAGTACACATATTATTTACATTGGCACATTACCTTTCTTTGGACCAATTGGCAAGTTAGATTCATTTTTCTTGCCACATTTCTTCAATATTTCACCATTGTACAAGATGGTGTGCGCAGTAATCATTATGTCGCAATATTTTTCCTTTGTGGCCTTGTTTGAGAGGTATATCTCAATGTCAAGATCGGAACCATTCATGTGTTTTATGGGAGTTATCACTTTCAGATATATTTCTTTATCCACAGGTTCAATGTTTATTCTCTCAATATTTGCATTGTTGTAAGTTTGCCTTTCCTCTGCGGAGCCTTAAGATTAAAGGACAGAGGAATATGTTAGCCCAGTAGATGTTGTTTTAAAAGTGAACAACACAAGCTTCAATTTGCACTTTGCACATTCTGACATGAAAGACACTATATAAATGTATTATAACTGTCTTCTACGCTTTGTAAAATAAATACTCCCATTTGAGTAACCAGTTATAAGTTTACTGAAAACAATACAAATATTTGTATTCTATTTTTCAAAGTTTCATGCCAACACAGACCCCTCCTTTCTCATCCCTCCTTACCCTCAGGACATTTGTAAAAAATGGTGATATCCACACGTTCATCATTCTTCACACCTTTTGTGCTGATGAACTTGCCGATTATGCTAGTGTTCACACTGATTTTCCTCAATTTTTTAGCTTCATCCAAACACCATGAAACATGATCTGCATTCACTTCACTGAAAACAAACTTAGTATCATATTTCTCATTGATGTGTCCATTTTTGATGGCTTTGATGGAGGTTGGGCCGCAGCAGTAGATACCTGAATCAAAACCAAGTGAATATTAACAAAATGCCAACTCCACGATAAGTGGACATCAAAGTATGTTTGATATCAAGGTTTTAGAGCATTTTTTAAAACATTTTTCATGTTAAAGGCTTGTTAAATAAGTATCATTCGGATGAATGTGGAGTCCAGCAGCGACGTGGCAAACAAGAGGACCTGGATTCGAGCACCAGGGTCACTCAATCCACAACTGTTTATAGGACACTGCTGTGTGCAATTGGTTGCCACGTTTCGCCCACAATATACACAGTGAATTCACATTACAGTATATTCAGTCAAGTGCTTTGAGACGTCTTGAAGACGTGATAAGGCACTATATTAAATATAAGGTTTCTTCTTATTATGCATTATTCTCACATTGTTAGCAAAGCAATACTGTGGATACTCTTTGTCAAAATCATCAGCTGTGACAAATGCACCAAATGATGATCTACAATTGTTTTATTCATGACAACTACTTAATAAAAAACTATGGAAAACCTCTGGCTCCAGTTCTCAAAGGCACCAATATTTTTCCTAGGTGAATATATTTCGCCAAGCGCATAACATTACAGAGCTCTCACAATTCAGAGTGCCCATAAATACCCCCAAGCTATCCATCTTTACCTTCACTTTTCTCCTGTGGAGTTGCATCCAGTACTTGCCATCCATCAAACTCTGGTTTCAGATCACATCGTTTCATCCAACATTCAGTCCAGCAGTGAAAATTCCTTCCACATTAAAGAGAACAGTTGGAATGAACAATTCTTAATTTCTTGGCTGAAGTACAAAATTAGTGTTTGAAGCAACCTCTCTGAGCAGGATTGTTGGCCTATTAACAATGAAATGTAACTTGTGCTTTACTCGCGCAGGAAAGTTACATGCAATAAAGCAGGAAAATTAAAAGATAGAATTGGTCATCCACTTCAAGGCTGTTAGTGCGACATTGTTGGGTTTGCCTTCAAAGACACAGTCAACACACTTTACGATAAATCTTGAAGTGCTTTGCCACATCTAAACGATGTGTGTTAAGGCGTTTTATCAAATTCCTTAGTAAATTCCTTGCTAAATTAAAGTTACATATACTAAGAAAGCAAAATTACCATATCAAGTCTCTTGATGCACCAGGAATTTTTTTTCCTTTCATATCCACAATGCACTCGATTTCCAGATTTGCATTTGTGTCATGAGCAGAGTTGAAGTTTGTAATGGGGCGACTAGGAATCCCCAAACAACGGAAAACTGGAAGAAATCACAAGTACAAGATAGCATTCCGCACAAGTGAAATTTGATGTTATTCATTCAGGCCACCTGTGACCAACAATTTTAAAACCTAAACCATGGAAACAGAAGATAATTGAATGTGCAAAAAGTGCCCTTATTTCCCTACGTACCAGTACAGGCTACTGCTGCAAATACCCAACACTGGCCATAGCGAACAGCTTGGAAACCACTTTCATGCCACTGCTGAAGGATTGAAGTACTTCCATTCCATAGCAAAGGATTCACGCCATCGGGGTAGGTCGAAGACCATCTGCCGAGCAATATTCCTTTATCGTCTTCAGAATTAATCTACACATACATTAAAAAAAGAAAGAACCATTATAATGCAGGGCAGTAACACAGACAAGAAACAAACAAAGACTGAAGTATATGGTTGCAGGGCTCCATTGGGAATTGCCCTTTACAATCCTAAACATGTGTCCTCTTGTTCTTCTCTTCTGGAGCACTCAAATGTTTTGAGTGGTCAGTCATACTTACACTTATTGAATGGGAAATAAAATAGGGGATTTATCCTGGAAAACCATAATCCTTGACATAACCGTAATTTCAATCCTAAATTATCACGTTACTCACACCAATAGCAACAATATGATTTCAGCACTTACCATCGCTGTCACAACCCTGCTGACATAAACCGGTTTGTTCCTTTTCGAATAGTCCTTGGCTGGATTTGCCAGGAAATTGTTGCTTTGATCCAGTATGGCCAGACAAATATCGAGAATATCTTTGTCATACTGAAAGTGAGTTGAAAAAAACACAGTGACAATACATGCTCATTCTGAATTTGTAAATGTCAGCTTGGTTTCTTGTAGTCAATTTCAGAAAACACATACTTGATCCAACATCACGCTCTACGGCATCAAAAATACCACAGCAGAACAACGTTTAGCTGAATACTGATTACCCACTGGTTGGTTTATTCCGGCCTCTTAGTAACCTAGTGTGCTCTCGCACAGCTTCACACATGCGCACAATCACTGCAGCAAAATTAAGCTTTATATTTGACTTAATACTTTTATGCAGTGAAAAGAGAGAGACATAGATGTAGAGAGAGAGATAAGCAGAGTGGGAGTGCAAGAGCGAGAAGGGCTAGCACTGTGGGACAGTCCAGTGACAATTCAACTGCTAATGTAGCAATCTGTGTTAGTTGTTATTGCAAACAATTTCTATTTTGTTCTCCAATTATCTGCATTGTTTGCTTCACCTCAAAGCAGCTTTAGTTTGGATAAATCATCTCTCTACAAAATACTTTTGCATTCAACAATGTTAACAAAAAATTGAGACAGCTTGCTAGTACCTGCCCAAAATGCCAAGCTAAAGTTTTGATGAACATCTTGACCCCCTGATATAACAATCCTTGATCACTCTGAACGTACTCTTTCAGGTCTCGCTTGTTGTCCATGAAGACGTCATCATCTGAAACAAATCAAACTATTTTATTCGTGCCAAGATAAATGGTAACTGCAGCATTACTCTGGTATTGAAAACAACAAACCCAAAGCAGATGTTAGAATCTCAGCTGCCTTTATTACACAGACTCGTACTGTGTAAAATTGATGCGACTCATCATGTTTCTAATGGTTTTGCCCTGTGCAAATCTTCTGTAAGCAATGGCGTTATCATGTGCTGGTTGAAAGCTGTGATGAATTTCCTGTTGCACAGTTATAAAGAGAAATCATATTCGAAGCACCATTTAAAGTTCACTATGGATGGTGAACTTTACATCCAAAAAGCTGACATTTTCAACACTGACAGAGGTCGTTCAGCCCATTCAGTGTTTGTGTCATTGCTAACTATTTTATCCAAATTGCCCTTGATTATTAAACCCACTTTCCATCACTTGCCCCAGAACTACTGCAAAATACTGCAGATGCCAGAAATCTGAAAAGGAGTTGTATGGAGACCATTCATTTGAGTTGGAGAGATGCATAGGGCAATATGAGAAATACGGGGAAGTTTAAATTTTAGTATCATTCCTACTTTGCAACTCAAAGTAGTTCAAGGAGAAAACTCATATCCAGCTCCTCTCTGCCCAGTAGATCATAATAAATAATAATACTATTTTATTTTATATAATGCACTTTAATCAGCAACTGTGCTACACTGGCTATATTGCCATGTCCACAGTGGCACCATTTCACGACCATGTCTGTCAACACTTAACAGCCAACCACTTGATGTACGTTGTGTTCAGTAAAATGAGTTGTGGGTAGAATAGGTCTGTGATATCCAGAAACAAGAACAAAAAAATGCCCCTAACTCCCATTGCTCAGCCAAGAGAATTGTGACCCTTATACTTGATTAACATTTTTTAATAGCAAGAGTTTCACTTGAAGGAACTGTACCTTCACACCATGGATTGAAGAGCAGGACAAACTTTCCCATCTCAGCAGTTGCAGATTTCCCGTCACTCGAGATCTTGCATTTTAGGCTGTAGTGACCAATAATGGAGTTGGCAGGTGGCAAGATTATAACGGACAATTCACTTCCACTGTTCTTGTGAACAGAAGCACTCCATTCATTCTTCCTTAACTGGTCCGCCAGCTCAAACTCGATCATTGGTCCTATATCAGTCACACCTGAAAGGCAATATAGCAGAAATAAACATAACCAGTGACATTCTGGAGATCTCGTGCAACTCACATATTGTGTATGCTGATTTATTCGAGTCACCGGGAAGTTTCACAGTTAATAATGATAATAATAATCCTTAGATTTGATATTGCACCTTTCTCATCAGGAGATGTCCCAAAGCACTTCACAGGATGGCACCTCCAATAATACAGCACATGTCACACCCCAACTACTGTATTGGTGAGTCAGTTTAGACTACATCAGTAGGGCTTAAACTTATAACGTTATGATTCAGAGGTGATTGCTACCAACTGAGCCAGACTGACACCTGGTTCATGGATATCATAGGAATTTTGTCCTTACATTGTAACTATTACATACATCCCTCACCCCACTTTATTCTGATTCCACTAATGTGACTCCACTGTTCACGCACACTTTTAGCACGTTCATTACTTCAAGTCCCAAGCAGGACAAATAGGACAACAGACATTATCCTATTAATTAACAACATCAATACCACAGACAAGGTCATCTCGGACCACTTCCTCATCTCCCTCTTCTCCCACATTCGCCTCCCCTCTTACAAGCCCTAATCCATTTTTCTCCACCCCTGGAAAAAGTTTCCCCTGAGTCCATCACAAATGCCCTCTCTTCCTTTTACCTCTTCTCCCTCCAGCCTTCCACGCGCAGAGATCCTGAAGCAACCATCAAGCTGCTGAATGACCATCTCTCCACAACCTTCAATTCCCTGGTTCCCCTGAAATCTAAGGCTGTTTCCAAACCCCTGGTACAAGAGTCATCTCCATTCACTCAAAAAACAAACACAGACTCTCGAGTGCAGGTGGCAGAAATCCCCCTCATCATTCACCGTCACCTTTACCTCTGCACCTACCGCCTCTCTCTTTCACAGGACAAACCTGACTTTTACTCCACGAGAAACACACGACTTACACACACAAACTTATCATCACCATATGAGTAACATTAGCCAAAGCAATCGGTTCCTTCATTTCTCTGTAGATGCGTTCTTACCTGTCTTCACAATGAAGGTGATTTTGTCAGTTTCCTTGTCATAATTCCGACCATCAAAATACAAGGTAATGCTTATTTCCTTTCCTCGTCTGATGATCAGTCTCTCCTTGCCAAACTTATTAGTTTTGTGCTGAACATTATTTTGCTCAAAGTGAAAATCAATTTTGGACAATTCCAAAACTAGAAAAGGAGCAAATCGGTTATCAACAAGACACATGTTCAACGCATTGTAAATAGTCTATTCCCCAATGTCAAAGCTAATTTTCTTTTCAAACTAAGTTCATACTCTCAACTTTGTGTGCAATTGAACTTTGGTGCGGTATAACTTTCTTTTTTAGCAATGCATTTAGATTTAAAACATAAACTGCACGGCAAGAATATTGAATTCATTTCCTTGTTTGCAAATTGATTTAATTCACCCAAAACTTTTTTTAAAAAAGCGCTAAACAAAATTCCCTTCTATCTTTCATTCATGTGACTCTTCACTGATTGAACTGATGCATTCTCTCCCCCTCCCTTATTAAGGTCAATAAATAACATTAATCCACCGCCTTCCATTTAACTATTTTGTTTCTGTAGTTAAAAGGTTATACTCACCATTTGCCATTTTCACTCTGAGATCGATTTCCGTTATCGGCTCGGATTCAATAACTCTCTCCCTCTCACAAACACACTCTCATCGTGTGTGGCTGTATCTCCTCCAAAATTCAGTTTGTAGACTTTATACTTTAAATCCAGGAAGTCACGCCCAGAAACTTGTGAATGAGTAGGTGCAAAATATACAAAATAAGTTGTTTTAGGGATTGGGACATTAGGATGGGTGAAGTTTCATGTGGAATATAAACACAGTCAGCAACTGTATGTTATTCTTTGAAACTGCTTTTTTGAGGTAGACAAAGACAAAATTGAGCAACCAAACATGAGGGGACTAAATATTCCTATTACCGGCTTTCCTCAATCTGCAGAGCACAAGTTGTTCTTTCATCCCCACAGCAAAATAAACTCTTAAAATGTAAATCATAATGTAAATGAACGGAAATATTGTTAATCAAAACAGTAACACAAATCTGAGAACCTCAAACACTATTCTCATTATCATTCAATGAGATCTTCCAATAATATAAATCTACCTCAGCATTTGCTTCAGCCACTGACTTTTTGCCCACGGGACATACAGTCACTGCACTTAATAGTGTTTCCTGTGAAGCGCTTTGGAACATCTTCCTGGTTTGAAGGTGCTATAACAAATGTAAGGATTATAGAATTATTATCATTAAAATCATATGAGAATGGCAGAACTGTGATGTACCATACGTGGAACTCATTTTGATTCTACTCCTACAAAGAGAAACTTGACAAAGACCTCAATCAGCAATGAATGTGTGAAACCCATCTTCTCAGAGAGTAGCTACAGAAACAAATCCCTGAATCTCTCTCGTTGTACTTTTTGCACTTCACAATCCTCCACCAATTTGATGAGCGTAATGAACTCATATCCTTTCTATAATTAGAATAAAATTCACACCTGCATTGAACCAAATGAAGAAAAAGCCACGCAGCCTTTCTCTGCTGATAAAATACTGTTTAAATTGAACTGCAAAACCCATTGTGAATGAGAATTAGAATTGAGGAATTAGCCTCAGCGCAGTTTGCCAATTAGAAAGGAAAACCTAATCAGAGAACTATTGCGAGGAAGGCATATCCTTCTTAACCCACACTATCAGCTGTTGCCAAAATGCTCTGCTCCCTGAATTACCCAATTGCGTTTGGAGAAATCAGTTCAAAAAATGCACCAGTAGAGAATGCAAAGCAACACAACAATACAATACAAAATTACATTTGTAAAGCGCCTTTCAGGTCAGAGATTAGAACACGAGCCGGGAGGGGATTTGGGATTAGAGCAGGTGGAGGGCAAACAGTGACATACAATGAGTTTGATGTCCATTGACACAGTTGGGGAAGTAAAATGCTGGTTATTAGATTGAAGGTGGGGGAGAGAATTCTAAATTTAAATTTCCCAACTCTGTAGAGCTTGATATGGTCTCCCAATTACCGAAAGAACAATTGTCCCCAAAGCTGTGTTTGTGTTTTTTTTACAGATTGGGCTAACGTGGAGATTCACAGCAACCTGCAATCATATAACACCCATCATGTAGAGTAACGTCTCAGAGCGTCAGGAGGATGTCCCAAGGTGCTGGACAGTCAGGGACCTGCTCCTGAGGTGGTGGTTAGGATCAGGAGGGGTGAAGGGCTGGGAGGGTAAGATGGCTTGGGAGAGGAGAGGGGAAGTTACCGAAGGCCTGGGTGAAGATTTTATACTTGATGGAAATGGATTTGTGTCCGAGCTCTGTTCAATAGCATCTTTTTATAGTACCACACAAGAAAGAATTGACATAAATTTCAAGAATTGACCAAATTCTGAACATTCTAAAATCTCTGAAATGGAAAGAGTAAATCTGGACTCAGAAGGAATTTGTAGTTTATAATTTGGAGAAAGGAATTTGAAAGCTAATTATGATGGATATCCAATTTTTCTCACTCTGGCTGCTACAATCATTCAGGTGTGTATATTTTCTTCATTGTGGATAGTGGCTGAATGTTTGATAGACTCTAGTAGTTGAGGACACTGTTGATGATTGACCAGCCTGCCTGGCAGGAGTAAGCATGTCACTGGGGTTGGCATTTGTCCTTGTCAGCAGTTACATAGGAAACGACCAACATTAATGGACTAAATTGATAGATATGGGTGAGTCTGAAGAACTACTAGTTCTATTCATTGGTAAGGACTAGTAGTTCTAAAGATTTATTTATTCATTCTTCAAGAATAATATATTAATAATCCTTGCATTTGATATAACGCTTTTCACATCTTCTCGACGTCTCAAAGCGCTTCACAGAATAGAGTGTAAAGTGAATTGACTGTATAACTCGTGGGCGAAATGCGGCAGCCAATTGCGCACAGCAGTGTCCCACAAACAGCCGTGGATTGAAAATGACCAATTTATTATTGTTTTTTTTGGAGGGATTATTATTAGGCGTGTGGAGTAAGGAAACTTGCCCAAGGTTTCGCCCCCTGCCTGGAATTGAACCAGGTGTCTCGCTTGCAAGGCGAGTGCTCTAACCACTGAGCTACAGGACTCCACATGGGTCCAATGATAACACACACATGATAAAATGTCAGCAGATGATAGCAATTACTCAAGCGCACTAGCATTGAATAATCATAATGGAGTTCGTAATAGCAAAATCATTCAAAGTTCAGTAAAACTCTCACAATTGCCAATTGTACCCGGGCAATAAAGAGAAGAGAGTCAGACAGGAGAGTATTGAAGAAAAGAATCATAGGTTGCAACAAAGCAAAATGGAGGGAAGAGAAGTGCATTTTATTTTGACAAGAATTCCGGGAGAACCGTCCTGTTCTTTTCAAAAAGTGCCATGAGTTCTTTAATTTCCATCTAAATAGTCAGAAGGACCTCAGTTTAACATCTTATCCAAAGGCACTGAAGATACACAGGCACTACAGTTTACAATAAGTTTACTTTGAGATGTTTCAAAGTCGCAGGCGCAGTATCTGTTATGTACAAGGGTTATTATTAAGTCACAGCACAAAGTCTCTCCGCACACTTCCTGCAATGCTGTGATGATGGGACAGTAGGGAGTTGTTCTGTGAAACGTAAAACAGGCACAAATCTACAGCTACAGTATAAACAGGATTTAGAGCATGCCCAGCATCCCCCCAACAATCTGACCAATTCCTGGAACATGGTTTACATCTTTCGCAGTTAATAACATACACGTATGTTTGAGTGAGCTCTTGCCTTCAGACAATGTGACAATGTTCTAGCTCAGGTCAGGTACCTTTGAGGACAATAATAACACAACAGGATTGAGTACTTCCTCACACAGAAGTCACAGTTCCATTCTAATTCCAAGGCTTTTTATGAAGATTTTGAAGACTGAATTGGTTGGTGTTTTTTCCAATGAATTTCTATTAACGGAGTTCACAGACATTCACAGGGTTTCACGGTGTGCCTTTCATACAACTACTTTAATGAAAAAGAATAACCATTACAGGTAGAGGTGTTGTTACTTCAGCTCTTTTCAAGCGGGGTTTGGGGAGGTTTTTGAAAAGGCTGAGAATTTAAGACTTCAGTTGCTGGCATCATCCCATGTGAAAATCAAGATGATATGATTGCAATTTCACCATAAATATCATGAAGTCTTGAAAATAGTTTCAGATTTAAAATATGATAGTGTTTTTGCTATAATCAATAACAGCATTCCAGTAATATATTTGTTAGGGTTTAAGTGTAATATTTTCCCCAGCAGTTTCCTCTCATACCATTGTTTTCAGGAGTGTGCGCGCGCAAAAAAAAAAAAAAAGCTCTGCACCCCCCACCCCCCAGGGACCCACCATGGTCCTGTTGAGTTGGCTGCCCCAGCCCCAGCCTATGGGATAATGTTTCCATCCACCTGAACGCTCACTCCCGGTCCCCGCGTGTGCACTATGGCTGCCGCTATGACCCGAGCCCCCTCACCCCCTCCCTCCCTCCTCCCTCCTCTCAACCCCCAAACCCTCCCCTTCTGCATCTCTCCCGCTCTGTTCTCCTCTCTCTCCGTCCCTCTCGTCTTCTATCCCCACTTGACCCTCCCACAACCTCCCTCTGTTCCAGCCTGGGAATCCTCCGCCGGGCTCACCGTGGCACTCGGCGTTGGCTGTCCAGCAGCAGCCACACCGACTGCCCCATTCCCCACCACACTCGCCACCCACCCCGGACACAGACCCGGGGAGCCAACCTCTCCTCCCTCATCCCCATTTCTCCCACCCCTGTCCCACAATCTGGAATCCCCTCCCTCCCCACACACCCTTCTGTCAACCGCTCCCTCCGCATTGGACTACAAAACGTCCGCTCCTTCTGTAACAAGGCCCTGGTCATCAACGATCTCATCCTTGATGAGAACGTTGACATCATGGCCTTAACGGAAACCTGGCTCACCCCAGGCGACACCTTCCCCCTCACGGAGGCCACACCACCCGGCTACACCTCCCACCACATCCCTCGCCCCAACCGCCGTGGCGGTGGTGTAGCCCTTATCTCAACGACACCACTTGCCCTATCCCCCTACTCCTCTGGCTCTTTCCCCTCTTTTGAGCACCTCACCCTCTCCCACCCCTCCTTCCTCTTGCTCAAAATCCTCCTCCTCTACCGGCCCCCTAAAACCTCTCCCACCTTCATCTCCGATATTTCGACACTTCTTACATCTCTCTGCCTCTGCTCTGATCGCTTCATCATCCTGGACGACTTTAACCTGCACTTCACCCCCTCCTGAGTCTCCTACTCTCGCTCCTCCCCCTGGTTCACCAATCACATCCGGTCACTGAAGAGCCAGGTGCGGGCCGCTGAACGCACCTGCGTCAAATCTGGTCTAACGGTCCACCGACAAATCTGGCTGGACCTCCTCAAAATCTACCACTCCACTCTAGCCTCGGCCAAATCGTCCTTCAGCCTCTCAGCCCCTAGGCTCTGGAACTCTATGCCCCAGTGCCTTCGCCTTGCCTCCTCCCTTTCCTCCTTCAAGGCCGGTCTCAAGACCTTTCTCTTTGACCGAGCCTTCAGCTCCCCTCTCGACTCTCTACCCCCTCCTCGGACCCTCCCTTCCCTCCCCTCACCCTGACCAATTCCCCCCCTGCTCGGGTCCTGACCCAACTGTACAGCGCCTTGGGACGTCCTCCCGACGTGAAAGGCGCTCTCTAAATGGAATCTTGTTGTTGTTGTTGTTGTTGTTTAAATAAATATAGCTTAACCATTCTTAACTGTTCTATTCCTCTCTGTCTTCCAGTCTACTGTGAAGGTATCCCTATTCATTGAAGGCTGCCAGGAATGCCTACAAATACACACTGCACTTTACAGTCAAATCTTGTGAAATGCTTTGAGATGTCTCAATGATGCCACAAGGTGTTATACCAAATGGAAGTATTGTTTATCATATAAATCTGGGTGTTAGAGAACCAGGGCCTGATTTAGTATCAATTGGTATGACAATGATCACTTGTAGTTATGCTCTCTCATTTTCAACAGAACATTTCAATTATGCAACGTTATGCAACAGATCATGCTGAGGTATGCAATTCCACTCGTTTTAATGTAGTGTATCCGGTGAAGCGCATTGAGACATTTTGATGTAGTGATAAGGTACCATATCAAACACAAGTATTATGTTATTATTATAACTGCAAGACCATTTATGTGGGGGGAGGCAAGAGAAGAGCTAAGGATCAACAAAAAAATGCAAAGAAACAAATTTATTTTTAAACCTTGCAAAGCATTTAATATAACTACATAATTCGATAATCTACTGAAAATTACATATATGTGTAATGTAAAAGATTGAATGATTATTGCCAGGGTGTAATTCAGAAAATACGAAGGAAGAGAGAATAGATTTAAGCGATAGTGATTACAAGAGCTTAAAATCAATGAAAAGCTTTTGAGAAGGCAGACAGACTATCCTGCCCACTTTAAAGGTGCCAGTCTGCCATTTGGCTAGGGATTCACCAATGCCGGTTTGACATAAATATTCTTGAAGTGCTTGACACCTCGAAGTCGATCGCTGCAAAAATTCACAATCAGTTTCCTTGCGCCTGCTCTTTGAGGGGTGAGTTTAATTCTTATCTCTCCCAATTGTTTGGAAAGTAGCTTTTTGGACCTGAAACAGGAGATGAAAAATAAAGTATCAGCACTGCCGATGTTCTCATCTTCAAGCAGATGCCAGCCCAGCCCGATTGGGAGCAATCTCATTTCTGAGTCAAACACCAACAATAAATTACAAACTACATTTGCATAGCGCCTTCCAGGTCAGGAGGACGTCCCAAGGCTGCAAGTTCAAGCCTCTGAGTCAAACATTTATGAATTCAAGCCTTACATCGGGATTTTGAGCTCATAGACCCATAGAAATTTCTCGTGCATTTGCTATTGTGCATTATCATGTCGGAAAGACATATCAAAGCACTTCACAGGATTTACTGTGAAATGGAGTGACAACGTATTTATAGACAAATACAGCAGCTCAATCGCGCACAACAATGTCCCAATGTCTTATTTTGCGGGATTGTAGGCCAGGACACAGGGATAAACTCCCTTGAGTTTTTGAATAGTGCCATGGGATCTTTAACGTCCACCTGAACAGATAGACAGATCCTCGATTTAACATCTCATCCATAGGCCAACCCTCTAACAATGCAAAACACGCCAAGCACTGTATTGCAGTGTCAGCTGAGACGTATTTGCAGTGAATGCAAATTGTCCGTCACATTTGCCTGCAGATGCACAGTCACTACACTTCACAGAAAACTTTAAGACGTTACAAGGCATTACGAAAAATACAAGGATGGTTACAATTCTAAAAAAAAATCTAAATCTTCCTCCATACACACCATGGAAACCAGATGGGCAAACTGACACATATTCCACTCAGATATCGATAACTGTGGCTTCTACTTACATGTCTGGCATATCCTGAGTAGATTTATCGCCAATTCCCTCCACGTACAAGGTACAATTAGTCAGCGTAATCGGCAGAGGGTTCGTAAAGCTGATCCTAGCACAAATTTCTTTGAATTGTATTGGCTCACCGAGGATCTGGGAAAACAAAGATAAATGGTCATAATCATCACCTCTTGCTAGAATTTACACTTTTTGTATAATGTTAGAATCATAATAGATGTTGCGAACGGGTTAACTTTTAAGTTAAGTGTTGGGGGGCAACTGGACTGACAGTCATGGGAGAGGACTCATCTGGTTTTCTCTGTTTTTGAAAGAATAACGGACAGGGGCAGGGGGTCACCTATTATCAGTAAATGACGACAAGCCCACAGAGGTAACGGTCCAAGGTACCAGTCGACACAGGATCTCGACTGAGCAATAAGTCGCTAGATTCTGACAGGGCCTGCCAACCGACAGAAAGCAACCCTCAAGAATAGCACTTAATGAGCAAGTTGCTTAAACTAGAGGACCTTGGTACCATCCCAGGATACTGATAAGGAATAACCAGTGACTTAAAAGGAATGCTCTAATGATTCCACACCACAAAATAATGAGCACTAGATACAGCCCTAAACTGATCAATCCTCTATCTTAGACAATTAAGGACAATGTGTATGTGTGCTGAGGCATGTACGCCCCATGAGGTGTTCACGTGAACCCAGCATGATTTTGGCCAGGTGACCTAATGTCCGCACCATGATTGGATGGACACAAGCTTTAGACACCGTGCCAGACCAAGATCGCCGCGCCCAGGACAGTACCTATCGTGAATGGAAGACTGAGAGCTAGAAGTCAGAAGTAGACGACCACGAGGAGGGATTACGCGGTAGTATTGTGCTGTTAGTGAATTGATTGATTGTGCTTACTTGCCCACGCCCAGCGGGAACTTGGACGGATCCTGGAGTTTAATAAACACCACTCTGGTTGCAATCAGTGGCTGTGTTTGATTGGAACTCGAAAAGGTTTTTTTTTCTTAACACTCTGTGACTAAATTTTTCACATCTGTAGTTTATACCCAACTCCCTCCCAAACTTTGGTTCTCGTATGAGGTCATGAAGGGCCTTCTTCATCCAAACCTCTCGTGAGAATCCATTGTATCAGTGCTTTCTAAGCCAATAGCTGCTTCCATGCTCATTGTCTGAGCTGACAATGCAATGAAATACAATAGAATTTACATTTCAACTTTCACTTCATAGAACCTTTCACATCAGGAGGATCAGTCAAAGAGCTTTGCCCAATAGGCTGGATACCCGAGGGAGGGAAGCAGGGTTGGGAGAGAGGTGCGTCGGGAGAGAGGAATGTGCCATTCTTTGGTTAAACTCAGATTCTGTTAGCTCATATGGGTGTTAAGAGAGAAGAGACTTTCGTCCCATGACCTGACCAACAATCATCTGGATGAAATTCGGCATTCAAATCATGGCTGTTTGGGTAGCACTGCTGTATGCAAATTGCCTGCCGAGTTTGTCTAGAAAGATCCAGTCACTACACTCTACAGGGAATTTTAGTAAAACACTGTTTGACTTTTTAGATATTATATTAAATGCAAAGATTGTTATTCTTAATCATCATAATTTCTCAAGTTCTGATTGTTTGGGGATAACTGCATGGAAATAAGTCTTAGGAGCTGTGTAATGTATCACATTGGTCACAAAGCTGCATACAGCATTTGATGTCTGATTGATCAATGATTTTGCATGTGGAGGGCAGATTGATCAGGAAGGAGGAGGTCTTATCAGTCCTCATATTTCAGAGCGATTGTTACCTGAATGCCCATCTTTGGGTTCTTGAGCGAAATCACTTTTCTGGTGGTAAACATATCGTTATTTTCATCCACTGCAGCTACTGATATCATAATAAGTAATTGTGCAGAAATCGACTTGCTGTATTCATTGTACAGCACCTTCAGGTTAAAAATCATATCTAAAAGAATCAGCGATAAGTTTGATTGAAACGTTTCATTTAACCTTGCACACAAATACTCTCATTACAATCCCACTGGCACACCACACAGCACTCAGTCAACGGGACTCTTGACTCATAGAGGACTTGTTATCTATGTGGCATGATTGGAACATCTGCTTCCTCTGTGAAATCAGAGGCAGATGTAATCACAGTCTGAGTTGATGCTCCAATGCATTGCTGGGGAAACACTGGCTTTTTGGAGATGGCAAACTGTGGAAGAGTCGTTAAACTGAGGTCTTGTCTACCTGATCAGGGGGACATTAAAGATTTGAAAAGAGTATGGAATAACTCTTGACGTCCTGGATAAAATTGGTCAATCACATCATGGCTGTTTGTGGGACATTGATGTGTATAAATTGGTTGCCATTCTACAGTCACTGCATCTTACAGTAAAATCCTTAGAAGGGCTTTGGAGATGTGATAAGGAGCCATATCAAATGCAAGGATTATTATTATGCTATAAATTGCACATATTTGTGAATGTTTTTGTTCTCTTTTTACAGCAAGCTGGTCAAACATTCAGCAAGTTTAAGTCAACATTGTGATTTAAATGTAAGTTGCAAAAGGGAAACAGCGAACTGAGGATGTGAGTGGAACAAAAATAATCCTTGGTAGTAATCTTTACATTTGATGTAGTACCTTATCACGTGTTCGAGAGGTTTGAAAGCTATTCAACAGCCACAACAAAAAGTTGTAATTAAGTAGCGGGCTCCACGCAACGTAGGGTTTCAGAGCGCTAAACAGAACAAACTGTAAAGTGAATTGACTATATATTTTGTGGGCAAAACACAACAGTGAAAGCCCTGCATTGAGTGACCAATTTATTATTATTATATAAAATATATATAATCAACTGATGTCCTTGAAGCTGAGTTCCCAAAGACATATGAAGCCTCCTATGGGAATCTGAGGTAGCTTTCCGTCAAATTCAAATATCCTTTTCCTCTCCTTACTTCCAGAAAATTATATCCAAACCTACCACTGCATGTCACATTTTTGAAGTGTAATTAATCAGTTACTACAGTACTCATGTCAAACCAGCATCCATTCCCCCATCCTTTTCCATTCGTAAAGTACACATATTATTTACATTGGCACATTACCTTTCTTTGGACCAATTAGCAAGTTAGATTCCGTTTTCTTGCCACATTTCTTCAATATTTCACCATTGTACAAGATGGTGTGGGCAGTAATCATTATGTTGCAATATTTTTCCTTTGCGGTCTTGTTTGAAAGGTATATCTCAATGTCAAGATCGGAACCATTCGTGATTATTATGGGAGTTATCACTTTCAGATACATTTCTTTATCCGCAGGTTCAATGTTTATTCTCTCAATTCTTGCAATGTTGTAAGTTTGCAATTCTTCTGAGGAGCCTTGAGATTAAAGGACAGAGGAATATGTTAGCCCAGTAGAAGTTGTTTTAAAAGTGAACAACACAAGCTTCAATTTGCACTTTGCACATCTTGACATGAAAGACACTATTTAAATGTATTATATCTGTCTTTTATTCTTTGTAAAATAAATATTCCCAATTGAGTAACTAGTTATAAGTTTACTGTAACCAACGCAAATATGTGTATTTTATTATTCACAGTTTTATGCCAATACAGAACCCTCCTTTCTCATCCCTCCTTACCCTCAGGATATTTGTAATTCATGGTGATGTCCACACGATCATCTTTCTTCACAGCTTTTGTGCTGATGTTCTGGCCAACTAAATAAGTGTTAACTTTGATTTTCTTCAGGCTTTTATTTTCAAGCAAACACCATGTAACATAATCTGCATTCACTTCACTGAAAACAAACTTTGTTTCATATTTCTCATTGATGTGTCCATTTTTGATGGCTTTGATGGAGGTTGGGCCGCAGCAATAGATACCTGAATCAAATCCAAGTGAATATTAACAAAATGCCAACTCCACGATAAGTGGACATCAAAGTATGTTTGATATCAAGGTTTTAAAGCATTTTTTAAAACATTTTTCATGTTAAAGGCTTGTTAAATAAGTATCATTCAGATGAATGTGGAGTCCAGCAGCGACGTGGCAAACAAGAGGACCTGGATTCGAGCACCAGGGTCACTCAATCCACAACTGTTTATAGGACACTGCTGTGTGCAATTGGTTGCCACGTTTCGCCCACAATATACACAGTGAATTCACATTACAGTATATTCAGTCAAGTGCTTTGAGACGTCTTGAAGACGTGATAAGGCACTATATTAAATATAAGGTTTCTTCTTATTATGCATTATTCTCACATTGTTAGCAAAGCAATACTGTGGATACTCTTTGTCAAAATCATCAGCTGTGACAAATGCACCAAATGATGATCTACAATTGTTTTATTCATGACAACTACTTAATAAAAAACTATGGAAAACCTCTGGCTCCAGTTCTCAAAGGCACCAATATTTTTCCTAGGTGAATATATTTCGCCAAGCGCATAACATTACAGAGCTCTCACAATTCAGAGTGCCCATAAATACCCCCAAGCTATCCATCTTTACCTTCACTTTTCTCCTGTGGAGTTGCATCCAGTACTTGCCATCCATCAAACTCTGGTTTCAGATCACGTCGTTTCATCCAACATTCAGTCCAGCAGTGAAAATTCCTTCCACATTAAAGAGAACAGTTGGAATGAACAATTCTTAATTTCTTGGCTGAAGTACAAAATTAGTGTTTGAAGCAACCTCTCTGAGCAGGATTGTTGGCCTATTAACAATGAAATGTAACTTGTGCTTTACTCGCGCAGGAAAGTTACATGCAATAAAGCAGGAAAATTAAAAGATAGAATTGGTCATCCACTTCAAGGCTGTTAGTGCGACATTGTTGGGTTTGCCTTCAAAGACACAGTCAACACACTTTACGATAAATCTTGAAGTGCTTTGCCACATCTAAACGATGTGTGTTAAGGCGTTTTATCAAATTCCTTAGTAAATTCCTTGCTAAATTAAAGTTACATACACTAAGAAAGCAAAATTACCATATCGTGTCTCTTGATGCACCAGGAATTTTTTTTCCTTTCATATCCACAATGCAGTCGATTTCCAGATTTGCATTTGTGTCATGAGCAGAGTTGAAGTTTGTAATGGGGCGACTAGGAATCCCCAAACAACGGAAAACTGGAAGAAATCACAAGTACAAGATAGCATTCCACACAAGTGAAATTTGATGTTATTCATTCAGGCCACCTGTGACCAACAATTTTAAAACCTAAGCCATGGAAACAGAAGATAACTGAATGTGCAAAAAGTGCCCTTATTTCCCTACGTACCAGTACAGGCTACTGCTGAAAATACCCAACACTGGCCATAGCGAACAGCTTGGAAACCACTTTCATGCCACTGCTGAAGGATTGAAGTACTTCCATTCCATGTCAACGGATTCACGCCATCGGGGTAGGTCGAAGACCATCTGCCGAGCAATATTCCTTTATCGTCTTCAGAATTCATCTACACGTACATTAAAAAAAGAAAGAACCATTATAATGCAGGGCAGTAACACAGACAAGAAACAAACAAAGACTGAAGTATATGGTTGCAGGGCTCCATTGGGAATTGCCCTTTACAATCCTAAACATGTGTCCTCTTGTTCTTCTCTTCTGGAGCACTCAAATGTTTTGAGTGGTCAGTCATACTTACACCTGTCTTCACACCTTCATTTCTTCTTCCTCTGCCTTGTGAGGTAATGGCAGCTCTGAAATCACTTGCATTCAAAGTTACGTCATTTGAATACATGTAGCAACTAATGACGATAAAATGCTCAAGTACATCCTGATCTCTGCCGATGTTCATTATGGTTGTTGCAATGAACAAAGTTCTAAAGATTGAAAGTTTATGTCTTTAGACCTTGGCTTGAAGTCAGAACGTGATGAATTGAAAATTTTGACAGGGAGGAAGGAGAGGTATTCCTGGGTGGATGACAAGACGAGTTATTGAATGGGAAATAAAATAGGGGATTTATCCTGGAAAACCATAATATTTGACATAACCGTAATTTCAATCCTAAATTATCACGTTGCTCACACCAATAGCAACAATATGATTTCAGCACTTACCATCGCTGTCACAACCCTGCTGACATAAACCGGTTTGTTCCTTTTCGAATAGTCCTTGGCTGGATTTGCCAGGAAATTGTTGCTTTGATCCAGTATGGCCAGACAAATATCGAGAATATCTTTGTCATACTGAAAGTGAGTTGAAAAAAACACAGTGACAATACATGCTCATTCTGAATTTGTAAATGTCAGCTTGGTTTCTTGTCGTCAATTTCAGAAAACACATACTTGATCCAACATCACGCTCTACGGCATCAAAAATACCACAGCAGAACAACGTTTATCTGAATACTGATTACCCACTGGTTGGTTTATTCCGGCCTCTTAGTAACCTAGTGTGCTCTCGCACAGCTTCACACATGCGCACAATCACTGCAGCAAAATTAAGCTTTATATTTGACTTAATACTTTTATGCAGTGAAAAGAGAGAGACATAGATGTAGAGAGAGAGATAAGCAGAGTGGGAGAGCAAGAGCGAGAAGGGCTAGCACTGTGGGACAGTCCAGTGACAGTACAACTGCTAATGTAGCAATCTGTGTTAGTTGTTATTGCAAACAATTTCTATTTTGTTCTCCAATTATCTGCATTGTTTGCTTCACCTCAAAGCAGCTTTAGTTTGGATAAATCATCTCTCTACAAAATACCTTTGCATTCACCAATGTTAACAAAAAATTGAGACAGCTTGCTAGTACCTGCCCAAAATGCCAAGCTAAAGTTTTGATGAACATCTTGACCCCCTGATATAACAATCCTTGATCACTCTGAACGTACTCTTTCAGGTCTAGCTTGTTGTCCATGAAGACGTCATCATCTGAAACAAATCAAACTATTTTATTCGTGCCAAGATAAATGGTAACTGCAGCATTACTCTGGTATTGAAAACAACAAACCCAAAGCAGATGTTAGAATCTCAGCTGCCTTTATTACACAGACTCGTACTGTGTAAAATTGATGCGACTCATCATGTTTCTAATGGTTTTGCCCTGTGCAAATCTTCTGTAAGCAATGGCCTTATCATGTGCTGGTTGAAAGCTGTGATGAATTTCCTGTTGCACAGTTATAAAGAGAAATCATATTCGAAGCACCATTTAAAGTTCACTATGGATGGTGAACTTTACATCCAAAAAGCTGACATTTTCAACACTGACAGAGGTCATTCAGCCCATTCAGTGTTTGTGTCATTGCTAACTATTTTATCCAAATTGCCCTTGATTATTAAACCCACTTTCCATCACTTGCCCCAGAACTACTGCAAAATACTGCAGATGCCAGAAATCTGAAAAGGAGTTGTATGGAGACCATTCATTTGAGTTGGAGAGATGCATAGGGCAATATGAGAAATACGGGGAAGTTTAAATTTTAGTGTCATTCCTACTTTGCAACTCAAAGTAGTTCAAGGAGAAAACTCATATCCAGCTCCTCTCTGCCCAGCAGATCATAATAAATAATAATACTAATCCTTGCATTTGATATAGTGCTTTTTATGTCTTCTAGATGTCCTGAAGGTCTTCACAGTATCCACTGTCAAGTGAATTGACTGTAGATTTTCTCGGCAAAATGCAGCAGCAAATTGTACACAGCAGTGTCCCACAAACAGCTCCTGGGCAGCCTAATTATAGTACTCCAGGTGCTAAAATCCAGCTGGTTGCCACAGTAGTTTAAAAAAACTTTTAAACTATTGTGATTGAATGGTAGTAAATTCAGAACGAATCTACGCAACACTATATGAGTGAGCGAACAAATAATGAAGCTGTGAAACAGACTCCATAGGGAGCCGGTTGAAGCAGGAAGTGTTGATTCTTCCAAACACAGATTAGATAGTTTTCTTTCAGGAAATGACATTATGAGATATAGTATACAGGTAACTTGGGACATATGTGCATGCAACCTACAAGAAGGTGGAAGGCGAACTAGATGGATCTTGCTTTTTTTCGCCTTGCATACCTTATATTATTTTATTTTATATAATGCACTTTAATCAGCAACTGTGCTACACTGGCTATATTGCCATGTCCACAGTGGCACCATTTCACGACCATGTCTGTCAACACTTAACAGCCAACCACTTGATGTACGTTGTGTTCAGTAAAATGAGTTGTGGGTAGAATAGGTCTGTGATATCCAGAAACAAGAACAAAAAAATGCCCCTAACTCCCATTTCTCAGCCAAGAGAATTGTGACCTTTATACTTGATTAACATTTTTTAATAGCAAGAGATTCACTTGAAGGAACTGTACCTTCACACCATGGATTGAAGAGCAGGACAAACTTTCCCATCTGAGCAGTTGCAGATTTCCCGTCACTCGAGATCTTGCATTTTAGGCTGTAGTGACCAATAATGGAGTTGGCAGGTGGCAAGATTATAACGGACAATTCACTTCCACTGTTCTTGTGAACAGAAGCACTCCATTCATTCTTCCTTAACTGGTCCGCCAGCTCAAACTCAATCATTGGTCCTATATCAGTCACACCTGAAAGGCAATATAGCAGAAATAAACATAACCAGTGACATTCTGGAGATCTCGTGCAACTCACATATTGTGTATGCTGATTTATTCGAGTCACCGGGAGGCGAACCTCAGGCTGAGTTTCACAGTTAATAATGATAATAATAATCCTTAGATTTGATATTGCACCTTTCTCATCAGGAGGATGTCCCAAAGCACTTCACAGGATGGCGCCTCCAATAATACAGCACACGTCACACCCCAACTACTGTATTGGTGAGTCAGTTTAGACTACATCAGTAGGGCTTAAACTTATAACGTTATGATTCAGAGGTGATTGCTACCAACTGAGCCAGACTGACACCTGGTTCATGGATATCATAGGAATTTTGTCCTTACATTGTAACTATTACATACATCCCTCACCCCACTTTATTCTGATTCCACTAATGTGACTCCACTGTTCACGCACACTTTTAGCACGTTCATTACTTCAAGTCCCAAGCAGGACAAATAGGACAACAGACATTATCCTATTAATTAACAACATCAATACCACAGACAAGGTCATCTCGGACCACTTCCTCATCTCCCTCTTCTCCCACATTCGCCTCCCCTCTTACAAGCCCTAATCCATTTTTCTCCATCCCTGGAAAAAATTTCCCCTGAGTCCATCACAAATGCCCTCTCTTCCTTTGACCTCTTCTCCCTCCAGCCTTCCACGCGCAGAGATCCTGAAGCAACCATCAAGCTGCTGAATGACCATCTCTCCACAACCTTCAATTCCCTGGTTCCCCTGAAATCTAAGGTTGTTTCCAAACCCCTGGTACAAGAGTCATCTCTATTCACTCAAAAAACAAACACAGACTCTCGAGTGCAGGTGGCAGAAATCCCCCTCATCATTCACCGTCACCTTTACCTCTGCACCTACCGCCTCCCTCTTTCACAGGACAAACCTAACTTTTACTCCACGAGAAACACACGACTTACACACACAAACTTATCATCACCATATGAGTAACATTAGCCAAAGCAATCGGTTCCTTCATTTCTCTGTAGATGCGTTCTTACCTGTCTTCACAATGAAGGTGATTTTGTCAGTTTCCTTGTCATAATTCCGACCATCAAAATGCAAGGTAATGCTTATTTCCTTTCCTCGTCTGATGATCAGTCTCTCCTTGCCAAACTTATTAGTTTTGTGCTGAACATTATTTTGCTCAAAGTGAAAATCAGTTTTGGACAATTTCAAAACTAGAAAAGGAACAAATCGGTTATCAACAAGACACATGTTCAACGTATTGTAAATAGTCTATTCCCCAATGTCAAAGCTAATTTTCTTTTCAAACTAAGTTCATACTCTCAACTTTGTGTGTAATTGAACTTTGGTACGGTATAGCTTTCTTTTTTAGCAATGCATTTAGATTTAAAACATAAACTGCACGGCAAGAATATTGAATTCATTTCCTTGTTTGCAAATTGATTTAATTCACCCAAAACTTTTTTTTAAAAAAGCGCTAAACAAAATTCCCTTCTATCTTTCATTCATGTGACTCTTCACTGATTGAACTGATGCATTCTCTCCCCCTCCCTTATTAAGGTCAATAAATAACATTAATCCACCGCCTTCCATTTAACTATTTTGTTTCTGTAGTTAAAAGGTTATACTCACCATTTGCCATTTTCACTCTGAGATCGATTTCCGTTATCGGCTCGGATTCAATAACTCTCTCCCTCTCACAAACACACTCTCACCGTGTGTGGCTGTATCTCCTCCAAAATTCAGTTTGTAGACTTTATACTTTAAATCCAGGAAGTCATGCCCAGAAACTTGTGAATGAGTAGGTGCAAAATATGCAAAATAAGGTGTTTTAGGGATTGGGACATTAGGATGGGTGAAGTTTCATGTGGAATATAAACACAGTCAGCAACTGTATGTTATTCTTTGAAACTGCTTTTTTGAGGTAGACAAAGACAAAATTGAGCAACCAAACATGAGGGGACTAAATATTCCTATTAGCGGCTTTCCTCAATCTGCAGAGCACAAGTTGTTCTTTCCTCCTAAAATGTAAATCATAATGTAAATGAAGGGAAATATTGTTAATCAAAACAGTAACTCAAATCTAAGAACCTCAAACACTATTCTCATTACTGTTCAATGAGATCTTCCAATAATATAATTTTACCTCATTATTTGCTTCAAACACTGACTATTTGCCCACGGGATACACAGTCACCACTCTTGAAGGCGCTATAATAAATGTAAGGATTATAGATCATTAAAATCATATGAAACTAGCAGAACTGTGATGTGCCATACTTGGAACTTTTGATTCTACTCCTACAAAGAGAAACTGGACAAAGACCTCAATCAGCAATGAATGTGTGGAACCCATCTTCTCAGAGAGTAGCCACAGAGACAACTCCCTGAATCACTCAAGTTGTACTTTTTGCACTGCACGATCCTCCATCAATTTGATGAGCTTAATAAACTCATCCTTTCCAGAACAAAATTCACACCTGCATTAAAATAAATAAAGAAAAAATCCACGCAAAGTTTAATCAAAATTCCAGCCTTTCTCTGCTGATAAAATACTGTTTAAATTGAACTGTAAATCCCATTGTGAATTAGAATTGAGGAATTAGCCTCAACGCAGTTTGCCAATTAGAAAAGAAAACCTAATCAGAGAACTATTGCGAGGAAGGCATATCTTAACCCATATTCTATCAGCTGTTCCCAAAATGCTCTGCTCCCTGAATTGCCCAATTGTGTTTGGAGAAATCAGTTCAAAAACTGCCATTAAAAAAATGCACCAGTAGAGAATGCAAAGTAAAGCATAACAATACAATACAAAATTACATTTGTAAAGCAGTTTACAGGTCAGAGATTAGGACCCGAGTCGGGTGGCGGGGGGGGTGGGTTGGGATCAGGGAGGGTGGAGGGCAAACAGTGACATACAAAGAGTTGGATGTCCATTGACACAGTCAGGGAAGTAAAATGGTGGATATTAGATTGAAGGTGGGGGAGAGAATTCTCAAGTTAAATTTCCCAACTCTCCAGAGCTTGATATGATCTCCCAATTACCCAAAAAACAATTGTCCCAAAGTTGTGTTTGTGTTTTTGTGTTTGTTCCCGAGCTCTATTTAATAGCATCTTTTAAGAGTATTATGTGTGAAAGAATCAATATAAATTTTAAGAATTAACCAAATTCTGAACATTCAAATGGAAAGAGGAAATCTGGACTCAGACGGAATTTGTAGTTTATAATTTGGAGAAAGAAATTTGAAAGCTAATTATGATGGATATCCATTTTTTCTCACTCTGGCTGCTACAATCATTCAGGTGTGTATATTTTCTTCATTGTGGATAATGGCTGAATGTTTGATGGACTCTAGTAGTTGAGGACACTGTTGATGACTGACCAGCCTGCCTGGCAGGAGTAAGCATGTCACTGGCATTTGTCCTTCTCAGCAGTTACATAGGAAATGACCAACATTAATGGACTATATTGATAGATATGGGTGAGTCTTAAGAACTACTAGTTCTATTCATTGATTTCTTCTTCAACAATGAGTCCAAACAAAACATACAACTGAAATAATATGAGCAAGCAGCTGTAATTATTCACACATTAGCATTGAACAAGCAAGGTTTGGAAACACATACTCCATGGATGGGACAGAACTTCCCAAGTGGGAACTTGAAAGAGATCCATGGGGCTTATGAAGTAGGCACTAGAGCTGATGGGGGAGAGGAGAGTAATGAGGACGTTCCCCGATTTAGAGGAATGAGCTCTGAGCAACGAATAGAAAAGCTTGGGCTCTGCATTCTTGAGAGAAGATGACTCAGAGAGGACTTTATATTGATATATAATAATTTAAACGGGATTGAAAAAGTAAACACAGATCAATTCTTGAGGATGCACCAAGACAGTAGAGGACATAGGTTCAGAGTTGTAAAGGGCAATTTCAGGACAAAGACGAGGTAGTTTGTCTTCTTTCAGAGGATAATTAATGACTGGAACAGGTTGTCATGACAAGTATTTGAGGCCAGGACACTGGACTACTTTAAATATCAACTTAATACTGTGATAGTGGAATAGTAGGGGATTGTTCTGGAAGGATGAGATCCATTGGCTGGTCAGTGGGAGGTGAAAGTGTCAGCAAGTCACTGGCTTTGGGATTTGTCCTACTCAGCAAAGTTTTATTACAATTGATTAATGGGCAAAATTAATGGGCGAGTCTTAAGGACTAGTAGTTCTAAAGATTTATTTATTCATTCTTCAAGAATAATATATTAATAATCCTTGCATTTGATGTAGCGTTTTTCACATCTTCTCGACGTCTCAAAGCGCTTCACAGAATAGAGTAAAGAATAGAATAAAGTGAATTGACTGTATAAGCGCTTTGGGACGTCCTCCCGACGGGAAAAGCGCTATATCAAATGCAAGGATTATTATTATTATTATTATTATTTGTGGGTGAAACGCGGCAGCCAATTGCGCACAGCAGTGTCCCACAAACAGTCGTGGATTGAAAATGACCAATTTATTATTGTTTTTTTTGGAGGGATTATTATTAGGCGTGTGGAGTAAGGAAACTTGCCCAAGGTTTCGCCCCCTGCCTGGAATTGAACCAGGTGTCTCGCTTGCAAGGCGAGTGCTCTAACCACTGAGCTACAGGACTCCACATGGGTCCAATGATAACACACACATGATAAAATGTCAGCAGATGATAGCAATTACTCAAGCGCACTAGCATTGAATAATCATAATGGAGTTCGTAATAGCAAAATCATTCAAAGTTCAGTAAAACTCTCACAATTGCCAATTGTACCCGGGCAATAAAGAGAAGAGAGTCAGACAGGAGAGTATTGAAGAAAAGAATCATAGGTTGCAACAAAGCAAAATGGAGGGAAGAGAAGTGCATTTTATTTTGACAAGAATTCCGGGAGAACCGTCCTGTTCTTTTCAAAAAGTGCCATGAGTTCTTTAATTTCCATCTAAATAGTCAGAAGGACCTCAGTTTAACATCTTATCCAAAGGCACTGAAGATACACAGGCACTACAGTTTACAATAAGTTTACTTTGAGATGTTTCAAAGTCGCAGGCGCAGTATCTGTTATGTACAAGGGTTATTATTAAGTCACAGCACAAAGTCTCTCCGCACACTTCCTGCAATGCTGTGATGATGGGACAGTAGGGAGTTGTTCTGTGAAACGTAAAACAGGCACAAATCTACAGCTACAGTATAAACAGGATTTAGAGCATGCCCAGCATCCCCCAACAATCTGACCAATTCCTGGAACATGGTTTACATCTTTCGCAGTTAATAACATACACGTATGTTTGAGTGAGCTCTTGCCTTCAGACAATGTGACAATGTTCTAGCTCAGGTCAGGTACCTTTGAGGACAATAATAACACAACAGGATTGAGTACTTCCTCACACAGAAGTCACAGTTCCATTCTAATTCCAAGGCTTTTTATGAAGATTTTGAAGACTGAATTGGTTGGTGTTTTTTCCAATGAATTTCTATTAACGGAGTTCACAGACATTCACAGGGTTTCACGGTGTGCCTTTCATACAACTACTTTAATGAAAAAGAATAACCATTACAGGTAGAGGTGTTGTTACTTCAGCTCTTTTCAAGCGGGGTTTGGGGAGGTTTTTGAAAAGGCTGAGAATTTAAGACTTCAGTTGCTGGCATCATCCCATGTGAAAATCAAGATGATATGATTGCAATTTCACCATAAATATCATGAAGTCTTGAAAATAGTTTCAGATTTAAAATATGATAGTGTTTTTGCTATAATCAATAACAGCATTCCAGTAATATATTTGTTAGGGTTTAAGTGTAATATTTTCCCCAGCAGTTTCCTCTCATACCATTGTTTTCAGGAGTGTGCGCGCGCAAAAAAAAAAAAAAAACCTCTGCACCCCCCACCCCCCAGGGACCCACCATGGTCCTGTTGAGTTGGCTGCCCCAGCCCCAGCCTATGGGATAATGTTTCCATCCACCTGAACGCTCACTCCCGGTCCCCGCGTGTGCACTATGGCTGCCGCTATGACCCGAGCCCCCTCACCCCCTCCTCCCTCCTCCCTCCTCTCAACCCCAAACCCTCCCCTTCTGCATCTCTCCCGCTCTGTTCTCCTCTCTCTCCGTCCCTCTCGCCTTCTATCCCCACTTGACCCTCCCACAACCTCCCTCTGTTCCAGCCTGGGAATCCTCCGCCGGGCTCACCGTGGCACTCGGCGTTGGCTGTCCAGCAGCAGCCACACCGACTGCCCCATTCCCCACCACACTCGCCAGCCACCCCGGACACAGACCCGGGGAGTCAACCTCTCCTCCCTTATCCCCATCCCCCCCACCCCTGCCTCACAACCGGGACCCCCCTCCCCTCCCACACACCCTTCTGTCAACCACTCCCTCCACATTGGACTACAAAACGTCCGCTCCTTCTGTAACAAGGCCCTGGTCATCAACGATCTCATCCTTGATGAGAACGTTGACATCATGGCCTTAACGGAAACCTGGCTCACCCCAGGCGACACCTTCCCCCTCACGGAGGCCACACCACCCGGCTACACCTCCCACCACATCCCTCGCCCCAACCGCCGTGGCGGTGGTGTAGCCCTTATCTCAACGACACCACTTGCCCTATCCCCCTACTCCTCTGGCTCTTTCCCCTCTTTTGAGCACCTCACCCTCTCCCACCCCTCCTTCCTCTTGCTCAAAATCCTCCTCCTCTACCGGCCTCCCAGTGCCTTCGCCTTGCCTCCTCCCTTTCCTCCCACCTTCATCTCCGATATTTCGACACTTCTTACATCTCTCTGCCTGTGCTCTGATCGCTTCATCATCCTGGACGACTTTAACCTGCACTTAACCCCTCCTGAGTCTCCTACTCTCACTCCTCCCTGGTTCACCAATCACATCCGGTCACTGAAGAGCCAGGTGCGGGCCGCTGAACGCACCTGCGTCAAATCTGGTCTAACGGTCCACCGACAAATCTGGCTGGACCTCCTCAAAATCTACCACTCCACTCTAGCCTCGGCCAAATCGTCCTTCAGCCTCTCAGCCCCTAGGCTCTGGAACTCTATCTCCCAGTGCCTTCGCCTTGCCTCCTCCCTTTCCTCCTTCAAGGCCAGTCTCGAGACCTTTCTCTTTGACCGAGCCTTCAGCTCCCCTCTCGACTCTCTACCCCCTCCTCGGACCCTCCCTTCCCTCCCCTCACCCTGACCAATTCCCCCCCTGCTCGGGTTCTGACCCAACTGCACAGCGCCTTGGGACGTCCTCCCGACGTGAAAGGCGCTCTCTAAATGGAATCTTGTTGTTGTTGTTGTTGTTTAAATAAATATAGCTTAACCATTCTTAACTGTTCTATTCCTCTCTGTCTTCCAGTCTACTGTGAAGGTATCCCTATCCATTGAAGGCTGCCAGGAATGCCTACAAATACACACTGCACTTTACAGTCAAATCTTGTGAAATGCTTTGAGATGTCTCAATGATGCGACAAGGTGTTATACCAAATGGAAGTATTGTTTATCATATAAATCTGGGTGTTAGAGAACCAGGGCCTGATTTGGTATCAATTGGTATGACAATGATCACTTGTAGTTATGCTCTCTCATTTTCAACAGAACATTTCAATTATGCAACGTTATGCAACAGATCATGCTGAGGTATGCAATTCCACTCGTTTTAATGTAGTGTATCCGGCGAAGCGCATTGAGACATTTTGATGTAGTGATAAGGTACCATATCAAACACAAGTATTATGTTATTATTATAACTGCAAGACCATTTATGTGGGGGGAGGCAAGAGAAGAGCTAAGGATCAACAAAAAAATGCAAAGAAACAAATTTATTTTTAAACCTTGCAAAGCATTTAATGTAACTACATAATTCGATAATCTACTGAAAATTACATATATGTGTAATGTAAAAGATTGAATGATTATTGCCAGGGTGTAATTCAGAAAATACGAAGGAAGAGAGAATAGATTTAAGCGATAGTGATTACAAGAGCTTAAAATCAATGAAAAGCTTTTGAGAAGGCAGACAGACTATCCTGCCCACTTTAAAGGTGCTTTGCCATGTGGCTAGGGATTCACCAATGCCGGTTTGACATAAATATTCTTGAAGTGCTTGATATTTCGAAGTTGATCGCTGAAAAAATTCACAATCAGTTTCCTTGCGCCTGCTCTTTGAGGGGTGAGTTTAATTCTTATCTCTCCCAATTGTTTGGAAAGTAGCTTTTTGGACCTGAAACAGGAGATGAAAAATAAAGTATCAGCACTGCCGATGTTCTCATCTTCAAGCAGATGCCAGCCCAGCCCGATTGGGAGCAATCTCATTTCTGAGTCAAACAACAACAATAACTTACAAACTACATTTGCATAGCGCCTTCCAGGTCAGGAGGACGTCCCAAGGCTGCAAGTTCAAGCCTCTGAGTCAAACATTTATGAATTCAAGCCTTACATCGGGATTTTGAGCTCATAGACCCATAGAAATTTCTCGTGCATTTGCTATTGTGCATTATCATGTCGGAAAGACATATCAAAGCACTTCACAGGATTTACTGTGAAATGGAGTGACAACGTATTTATAGACAAATACAGCAGCTCAATCGCGCACAACAATGTCCCAATGTCTTATTTTGCGGGATTGTAGGCCAGGACACAGGGATAAACTCCCTTGAGTTTTTGAATAGTGCCATGGGATCTTTAACGTCCACCTGAACAGATAGACAGATCCTCGATTTAACATCTCATCCATAGGCCAACCCTCTAACAATGCAAAACACGCCAAGCACTGTATTGCAGTGTCAGCTGAGACGTATTTGCAGTGAATGCAAATTGTCCGTCACATTTGCCTGCAGATGCACAGTCACTACACTTCACAGAAAACTTTAAGACGTTACAAGGCATTACGAAAAATACAAGGATGGTTACAATTCTAAAAAAAAATCAAAATCTTCCTCCATACACACCATGGAAACCAGATGGGCAAACTGACACATATTCCACTCAGATATCGATAACTGTGGCTTCTACTTACATGTCTGGCATATCCTGAGTAGATTTATCGCCAATTCCCTCCACGTACAAGGTACAATTAGTCAGCGTAATCGGCAGAGGGTTCGTAAAGCTGATCCTAGCACAAATTTCTTTGAATTGTATTGGCTCACCGAGGATCTGGGAAAACAAAGATAAATGGTCATAATCATCACCTCTTGCTAGAATTTACACTTTTTGTATAATGTTAGAATCATAATAGATGTTGCGAACGGGTTAACTTTTAAGTTAAGTGTTGGGGGGCAACTGGACTGACAGTCATGGGAGAGGACTCATCTGGTTTTCTCTGTTTTTGAAAGAATAACGGACAGGGGCAGGGGGTCACCTCTTATCAGTAAATGACGACAAGCCCACAGAGGTAACGGTCCAAGGTACCAGTCGACACAGGATCTCGACTGAGCAATAAGTCGCTAGATTCTGACAGGGCCTGCCAACCGACAGAAAGCAACCCTCAAGAATAGCACTTAATGAGCAAGTTGCTTAAACTAGAGGACCTTGGTACCATCCCAGGATACTGATAAGGAATAACCAGTGACTTAAAAGGAATGCTCTAATGATTCCACACCACAAAATAATGAGCACTAGACACAGCCCTAAACTGATCAATCCTCTATCTTAGACAATTAAGGACAATGTGTATGTGTGCTGAGGCATGTACGCCCCATGAGGTGTTCACGTGAACCCAGCATGATTTTGGCCAGGTGACCTAATGTCCGCACCATGATTGGATGGACACAAGCTTTAGACACCGTGCCAGACCAAGATCGCCGCGCCCAGGACAGTACCTATCGTGAATGGAAGACTGAGAGCTAGAAGTCAGAAGTAGACGACCACGAGGAGGGATTACGCGGTAGTATTGTGCTGTTAGTGAATTGATTGATTGTGCTTACTTGCCCACGCCCAGCGGGAACTTGGACGGATCCTGGAGTTTAATAAACACCACTCTGGTTGCAATCAGTGGCTGTGTTTGATTGGAACTCGAAAAGGTTTTTTTTTCTTAACACTCTGTGACTAAATTTTTCACATCTATAGTTCATACCAACTCCCTCCCAAACTTTGGTTCTCGTATGAGGTCATGAAGGGCCTTCTTCATCCAAACCTCTCGTGAGAATCCATTGTATCAGTGCTTTCTAAGCCAATAGCTGCTTCCATGATCTGACCAACAATCATCTGGATGAAATTCGGCATTCAAATCATGGCTGTTTGGGTAGCACTGCTGTATGCAAATTGCCTGCCGAGTTAGTCTAGAAAGATCCAGTCACTACACTCTACAGGGAATTTTAGTAAAACACTGTTTGACTTTTTAGATATTATATTAAATGCAAAGATTGTTATTCTTAATCATCATAATTTCTCAAGTTCTGATTGTTTGGGGATAACTGCATGGAAATAAGTCTTAGGAGCTGTGTAATGTATCACATTGGTCACAAAGCTGCATACAGCATTTGATGTCTGATTGATCAATGATTTTGCATGTGGAGGGCAGATTGATCAGGAAGGAGGAGGTCTTATCAGTCCTCATTTTTCAGAGCGATTGTTACCTGAATGCCTATCTTTGGGTTCTTGAGCGAAATCACTTTTCTGGTGGTAAACATATCGTTATTTTCATCCACTGCAGCTACTGATATCATAATAAGTAATTGTGCAGAAATCGACTTGCTGTATTCATTGTACAGCACCTCCAGGTTACAAATCATATCTAGAAGAATCAGCGATAAGTTTGATTGAAACGTTTCATTTAACCTTGCACACAAATACTCTCATTACAATCCCACTGGCACACCACACAGCACTCAGTCAACGGGACTCTTGACTCATAGAGGACTTGTTATCTATGTGGCATGATTGGAACATCTGCTTCCTCTGTGAAATCAGAGGCAGATGTAATCACAGTCTGAGTTGATGCTCCAATGCATTGCTGGGGAAACACTGGCTTTTTGGAGATGGCAAACTGTGGAAGAGTCGTTAAACTGAGGCCTTGTCTACCTGATCAGGGGGACATTAAAGATTTGAAAAGAGTATGGAATAACTCTTGACGTCCTGGATAAAATTGGTCAATCACATCATGGCTGTTTGTGGGACATTGATGTGTATAAATTGGTTGCCATTCTACAGTCACTGCATCTTACAGTAAAATCCTTAGAAGGGCTTTGGAGATGTGATAAGGAGCCATATCAAATGCAAGGATTATTATTATGCTATAAATTGCACATGTTTGTGAATGTTTTTGTTCTCTTTTTACAGCAAGCTGGTCAAACATTCAGCAAGTTTAAGTCAACATTGTGATTTAAATGCAAGTTGCAAAAGGGAAACAGCGAACTGAGGATGTGAGTGGAACAAAAATAATCCTTGGTAGTAATCTTTACATTTGATGTAGCACCTTATCACGATTTCGAGAGGTTTGAAAGCTATTCAACAGCCACAACAAAAAGTTGTAATTAAGTAGCGGGCTCCACGCAACGTAGGGTTTCAGAGCGCTAAACAGAACAAACTGTAAAGTGAATTGACTATGTATTTTGTGGGCAAAACACAACAGTGAAAGCCCTGCATTGAGTGACCAATTTATTATTATTATATAAAATATATATAATCAACTGATGTCCTTGAAGCTGAGTTCCCAAAGACATATGAAGCCTCCTATGGGAATCTGAGGTAGCTTTCTGTCAAATTCAAATATCCTTTTCCTCTCCTTACTTCCAGAATATTACATCCAAACCTACCACTGCATGTCACATTTTTGAAGTGTAATTAATCAGTTACTACAGTACTCATGTCAAATCAGCATCCATTCCCCCATCCTTTTCCATTCGTAAAGTACACATATTATTTACATTGGCACATTACCTTTCTTTGGACCAATTGGCAAGTTAGATTCCTTTTTCTTGCCACATTTCTTCAATATTTCACCATTGTACAAGATGGTGTGGGCAGTAATCATTATGTTGCAATGTTTTTCCTTTGCGGTCTTGTTTGAGAGGTATATCTCAATGTCAAGATCGGAACCATTCGTGATTATTATGGGAGTTATCACTTTCAGATACATGTTTTTGTCCATAGGCTCAATGTTTATTCTCTCAATTCTTGCAATGTTGCAAGTTTGCAATTCTTCTGAGGAGCCTTGAGATTAAAGGACAGAGGAATATGTTAGCCCAGTAGAAGTTGTTTTAAAAGTGAACAACACAAGCTTCAATTTGCACTTTGCACATCTTGACATGAAAATGTATTATATCTGTCTTTTATTCTTTGTAAAATAAATATTCCCAATTGAGTAACTAGTTATAAGTTTACTGTAACCAACGCAAATATGTGTATTTTATTATTCACAGTTTTATGCCAATACAGAACCCTCCTTTCTCATCCCTCCTTACCCTCAGGATATTTGTAATTCATGGTGATGTCCACACGATCATCTTTCTTCACAGCTTTTGTGCTGATGTTCTGGCCAACTAAATAAGTGTTAACTTTGATTTTCTTCAGGCTTTTATTTTCAAGCAAACACCATGTAACATAATCTGCATTCACTTCACTGAAAACAAACTTTGTTTCATATTTCTCATTGATGTGTCCATTTTTGATGGCTTTGATGGAGGTTGGGCCGCAGCAATAGATACCTGAATCAAATCCAAGTGAATATTAACAAAATGCCAACTCCACGATAAGTGGACATCAAAGTATGTTTGATATCAAGGTTTTAAAGCATTTTTTAAAACATTTTTCATGTTAAAGGCTTGTTAAATAAGTATCATTCGATGAATGTGGAGTCCAGCAGCGACGTGGCAAACAAGAGGACCTGGATTCGAGCACCAGGGTCACTCAATCCACAACTGTTTATAGGACACTGCTGTGTGCAATTGGTTGCCACGTTTCGCCCACAATATACACAGTGAATTCACATTACAGTATATTCAGTCAAGTGCTTTGAGACGTCTTGAAGACGTGATAAGGCACTATATTAAATATAAGGTTTCTTCTTATTATGCATTATTCTCACATTGTTAGCAAAGCAATACTGTGGATACTCTTTGTCAAAATCATCAGCTGTGACAAATGCACCAAATGATGATCTACAATTGTTTTATTCATGACAACTACTTAATAAAAAACTATGGAAAACCTCTGGCTCCAGTTCTCAAAGGCACCAATATTTTTCCTAGGTGAATATATTTCGCCAAGCGCATAACATTACAGAGCTCTCACAATTCAGAGTGCCCATAAATACCCCCAAGCTATCCATCTTTACCTTCACTTTTCTCCTGTGGAGTTGCATCCAGTACTTGCCATCCATCAAACTCTGGTTTCAGATCACATCGTTTCATCCAACATTCAGTCCAGCAGTGAAAATTCCTTCCACATTAAAGAGAACAGTTGGAATGAACAATTCTTAATTTCTTGGCTGAAGTACAAAATTAGTGTTTGAAGCAACCTCTCTGAGCAGGATTGTTGGCCTATTAACAATGAAATGTAACTTGTGCTTTACTCGCGCAGGAAAGTTACATGCAATAAAGCAGGAAAATTAAAAGATAGAATTGGTCATCCACTTCAAGGCTGTTAGTGCGACATTGTTGGGTTTGCCTTCAAAGACACAGTCAACACACTTTACGATAAATCTTGAAGTGCTTTGCCACATCTAAACGATGTGTGTTAAGGCGTTTTATCAAATTCCTTAGTAAATTCCTTGCTAAATTAAAGTTACATACACTAAGAAAGCAAAATTACCATATCGTGTCTCTTGATGCACCAGGAANTTTTTTTCCTTTCATATCCACAATGCAGTCGATTTCCAGATTTGCATTTGTGTCATGAGCAGAGTTGAAGTTTGTAATGGGGCGACTAGGAATCCCCAAACAACGGAAAACTGGAAGAAATCACAAGTACAAGATAGCATTCCACACAAGTGAAATTTGATGTTATTCATTCAGGCCACCTGTGACCAACAATTTTAAAACCTAAACCATGGAAACAGAAGATAATTGAATGTGCAAAAAGTGCCCTTATTTCCCTACGTACCAGTACAGGCTACTGCTGAAAATACCCAACACTGGCCATAGCGAACAGCTTGGAAACCATTTTTATACCACTGCTGAAGGATTGAAGTACTTCCATTCCATAGCAAAGGATTCACGCCATCGGGGTAGGTCGAAGACCATCTGCCGAGCAATATTCCTTTATCGTCTTCAGAATTCATCTACACATACATTAAAAAAAGAAAGAACCATTATAATGCAGGGCAGTAACACAGACAAGAAACAAACAAAGACTGAAGTATATGGTTGCAGGGCTCCATTGGGAATTGCCCTTTACAATCCTAAACATGTGTCCTCTTGTTCTTCTCTTCTGGAGCACTCAAATGTTTTGAGTGGTCAGTCATACTTACACCTGTCTTCACACCTTCATTTCTTCTTCCTCTGCCTTGTGAGGTAATGGCAGCTCTGAAATCACTTGCATTCAAAGTTACGTCATTTGAATACATGTAGCAACTAATGACGATAAAATGCTCAAGTACATCCTGATCTCTGCCGATGTTCATTATGGTTGTTGCAATGAACAAAGTTCTAAAGATTGAAAGTTTATGTCTTTAGACCTTGGCTTGAAGTCAGAACGTGATGAATTGAAAATTTTGACAGGGAGGAAGGAGAGGTATTCCTGGGTGGATGACAAGACGAGTTATTGAATGGGAAATAAAATAGGGGATTTATCCTGGAAAACCATAATATTTGACATAACCGTAATTTCAATCCTAAATTATCACGTTGCTCACACCAATAGCAACAATATGATTTCAGCACTTACCATCGCTGTCACAACCCTGCTGACATAAACCGGTTTGTTCCTTTTCGAATAGTCCTTGGCTGGATTTGCCAGGAAATTGTTGCTTTGATCCAGTATGGCCAGACAAATATCGAGAATATCTTTGTCATACTGAAAGTGAGTTGAAAAAAACACAGTGACAATACATGCTCATTCTGAATTTGTAAATGTCAGCTTGGTTTCTTGTAGTCAATTTCAGAAAACACATACTTGATCCAACATCACGCTCTACGGCATCAAAAATACCACAGCAGAACAACGTTTATCTGAATACTGATTACCCACTGGTTGGTTTATTCCGGCCTCTTAGTAACCTAGTGTGCTCTCGCACAGCTTCACACATGCGCACAATCACTGCAGCAAAATTAAGCTTTATATTTGACTTACTACTTTTATGCAGTGAAAAGAGAGAGACATAGATGTAGAGAGAGAGAAGCAGAGTGGGAGAGCAAGAGCGAGAAGGGCTAGCACTGTGGGTTAGTCCAGTGACAATTCAACTGCTAATGTAGCAATCTGTGTTAGTTGTTATTGCAAACAATTTGTATTTTGTTGAATGCAAAATACTTTTGCATTCAACAATGTTAACAAAAAATTGAGACAGCTTGCTAGTACCTGCCCAAAATGCCAAGCTGAAGTTTTGATGAATTTCTTGGCCCCCTGATATAACAATCCTTGATCACTCTGAACGTACTCTTTCAGGTCTAGCTTGTTGTCCATGAAGACGTCATCATCTGAAACAAATCAAACTATTTTATTCGTGCCAAGATAAATGGTAACTGCAGCATTACTCTGGTATTGAAAACAACAAACCCAAAGCAGATGTTAGAATCTCAGCTGCCTTTATTACACAGACGCGTACTGTGTAAAATTGATGCGACTCATCATGTTTCTAATGGTTTTGCCCTGTGCAAATCTTCTGTAAGCCATGGCGTTATCATGTGCTGGTTGAAAGCCGTGATGAATTTCCTGTTGCACAGTTATAAAGAAAAATCATATTCGAAGCACCATTTAAAGTTCACTATGGATGGTGAACTTTACATCCAAAAAGCTGACATTTTCAACACTGACAGAGGTCGTTCAGCCCATTCAGTGTTTGTGTCATTGCTAACTATTTTATCCAAATTGCCCTTGATTATTAAACCCACTTTCCATCACTTGCCCCAGAACTACTGCAAAATACTGCAGATGCCAGAAATCTGAAAAGGAGTTGTATGGAGACCATTCATTTGAGTTGGAGAGATGCATAGGGCAATATGAGAAATACGGGAAGTTTAAATTTTAGTGTCATTCCTACTTTGCAACTCAAAGTAGTTCAAGGAGAAAACTCATATCCAGCTCCTCTCTGCCCAGTAGATCATAATAAATAATAATACTAATTTTATTTTATATAATGCACTTTAATCAGCAACTGTGCTACACTGGCTATATTGCCATGTCCACAGTGGCACCATTTCACGACCATGTCTGTCAACACTTAACAGCCAACCACTTGATGTACGTTGTGTTCAGTAAAATGAGTTGTGGGTAGAATAGGTCTGTGATATCCAGAAACAAGAACAAAAAAATGCCCCTAACTCCCATTGCTCAGCCAAGAGAATTGTGACCCTTATACTTGATTAATATTTTTTAATAGCAAGAGTTTCACTTGTAGGAACTGTACCTTTACACCATGGATTGAAGAGCAGGACAAACTTTCCCATCTCAGCAGTTGCAGATTTCCCGTCACTCGAGATCTTGCATTTTAGGCTGTAGTGACCAATAATGGAGTTGGCAGGTGGCAAGATTATAACGGACAATTCACTTCCACTGTTCTTGTGAACAGAAGCACTCCATTCATTCTTCCTTAACTGGTCCGCCAGCTCAAACTCGATCATTGGTCCTTTATCAGTCACACCTGAAAGGCAATATAGCAGAAATAAACATAACCAGTGACATTCTGGAGATCTCGTGCAACTCACATATTGTGTATGCTGATTTATTCGAGTCACCGGGAAGCGAACCTCAGGCTGAGTTTCACAGTTAATAATGATAATAATAATCCTTAGATTTGATATTGCACCTTTCTCATCAGGAGGATGTCCCAAAGCACTTCACAGGATGGCGCCTCCAATAATACAGCACATGTCACACCCCAACTACTGTATTGGTGAGTCAGTTTAGACTACATCAGTAGGGCTTAAACTTATAACGTTATGATTCAGAGGTGATTGCTACCAACTGAGCCAGACTGACACCTGGTTCATGGATATCATAGGAATTTTGTCCTTACCCTGTAACTATTACATACATCCCTCACCCTGCCAGACTACGGCATTACCTCACCCCTCACGCTGCTGAAACCCTGGTTCATGCCTTTGTCACCTCAAGGCTGGACTATGGGAACTCTCTCCTCGCCGGCCTTCCCGCCACCTCCCTCCACAAGCTGCAGGTCATTCAGAACTCTGCAGCTCGTGTACTGTCCCGCACCAGGCTTCGGGACCACATCACTCCCACCCTCGCTCGCCTCCACTGGCTCCCCATCCCCAGAGGATTGATTTCAAGATCCTCATCCTCACCTACAAGGCCATTCACGGCCTTGGTCCCTCCTACCTCTCCAACCTACTATCCCCCTTCCTACCTGCCCGTACCCTCCGTTCCTCCGGCTCCGGTCTGCTCCACGTCCCCCGCCCCAATCGCCCTACCATCGGTGGTCGGGCTTTCAGCCTCTCAGCCCCTAGGCTCTGGAACTCTATCCCCCAGTGCCTTCGCCTTGCTTCCTCCCTCTCCTCCTTCAAGGCCGGTCTCAAAACCTTTCTCTTTGACCGAGCCTTCAGCTCCCCTCTCGACTCTCTTCCACCTCCTCGCTCCCTCCCTTCCCTCCCCTCACCGTGACCATTTCCTCCCTGCTCGGGTCATCACCCAACTGTGCAGCGCCTTGGGACGTCCTCCTGACGTGAAAGGCGCTTTATAAATGGAATCTTGTTGTTGTTATTCTGATTCCACTAATGTGACTCCACTGTTCACGCACACTTTTAGCACGTTCATTACTTCAAGTCCCAAGCAGGACAAATAGGACAACAGACATTACCCTATTAATTAACAACATCAATACCACAGACAAGGTCATCTCGGACCACTTCCTCATCTCCCTCTTCTCCCACATTCGCCTCCCCTCTTACAAGCCCTAATCCATTTTTCTCCACCCCTGGAAAAAATTTCCCCTGAGTCCATCACAAATGCCCTCTCTTCCTTTGACCTCTTCTCCCTCTAGCCCTCCACGCGCAGAGATCCTGAAGCAACCATCAAGCTGCTGAATGACCATCTCTCCACAACCTTCAATTCCCTGGTTCCCCTGAAATCTAAGGTTGTTTCCAAACCCCTGGTACAAGAGTCATCTCCATTCACTCAAAAAACAAACACAGACTCTCAAGTCAGGTGGCAGAAATCCCCCTCATCATTCACCGTCACCTTTACCTCTGCACCTACCACCTCTCTCTTTCACAGGACAAACCTGACTTTTACTCCACGAGAAACACACGACTTACACACACAAACTTATCATCACCATATGAGTAACATTAGCCAAAGCAATCGGTTCCTTCATTTCGCTGTAGATGCGTTCTTACCTGTCTTCACAATGAAGGTGATTTTGTCAGTTTCCTTGTCATAATTCCGACCATGAAAATGCAAGGTAATGCTTATTTCCTTTCCTCGTCTGATGATCAGTCTCTCCTTGCCAAACTTATTAGTTTTGTGCTGAACATTATTTTGCTCAAAGTGAAAATCAGTTTTGGACAATTTCAAAACTAGAAAAGGAGCAAATCGGTTATCAACAAGACACATGTTCAACGCATTGTAAATAGTCTATTCCCCAATGTCAAAGCTAATTTTCTTTTCAAACTAAGTTCATACTCTCAACTTTGTGTGCAATTAAACTTTGGTGCGGTATAACTTTCTTTTTTAGCAATGCATTTAGATTTAAAACATAAACTGCACGGCAAGAATATTGAATTCATTGTTTGCAAATTGATTTAATTCAGCCAAAACTTTTTTTTAAAAAAGCGCTAAACAAAATTCCCTTCTATCTTTCATTCATGTGACTCTTCACTGATTGAACTGATGCATTCTCTCCCCCCTCCCTTATGAAGGTCAATAAATAACATTAATACACCGCCTTCCATTTAACTATTTTGTTTCTGTAGTTAAAAGGTTATACTCACCATTTGCCATTTTCACCCTGAGATCGATTTCCGTTATCGGCTTGGATTCAATAACTCTCTCCCTCTCACAAACACACTCTCACCGTGTGTGGCTGTATCTCCTCCAAAATTCAGTTTGTAGACTTTATACTTTAAATCCAGGAAGTCACGCCCAGAAACTTGTGAATGAGTAGGTGCAAAATATGCAAAATAAGTTGTTTTAGGGATTGGGACATTAGGATGGGTGAAGTTTCATGTGGAATATAAACACAGTATGTTATTCTATGAAACTGCTTTTTTGAGGTAGACAAAGACAAAATTGAGCAACCAAACATGAGGGGACTAAATATTCCTATTACCGGCTTTCCTCAATCTGCAGAGCACAAGTTGTTCTTTCATCCCCACAGCAAAATAAACTCTTAAAATGTAAATCATAATGTAAATGAACACTATTCTCATTACTGTTCAATGAGATCTTCCAATAATATAATTTTACCTCATTATTTGCTTCAAACACTGACTATTTGCCCACGGGATACACAGTCACCACTCTTGAAGGCGCTATAATAAATGTAAGGATTATAGATCATTAAAATCATATGAGACTAGCAGAACTGTGATGTGCCATACTTGGAACTTTTGATTCTACTCCTACAAAGAGAAACTGGACAAAGACCTCAATCAGCAATGAATGTGTGGAACCCATCTTCTCAGAGAGTAGCCACAGAGACAACTCCCTGAATCACTCAAGTTGTACTTTTTGCACTGCACGATCCTCCATCAATTTGATGAGCTTAATAAACTCATCCTTTCCAGAACAAAATTCACACCTGCATTAAAATAAATAAAGAAAAAATCCACGCAAAGTTTAATCAAAATTCCAGCCTTTCTCTGCTGATAAAATACTGTTTAAATTGAACTGTAAATCCCATTGTGAATTAGAATTGAGGAATTAGCCTCAACGCAGTTTGCCAATTAGAAAAGAAAACCTAATCAGAGAACTATTGCGAGGAAGGCATATCTTAACCCATATTCTATCAGCTGTTCCCAAAATGCTCTGCTCCCTGAATTGCCCAATTGTGTTTGGAGAAATCAGTTCAAAAACTGCCATTAAAAAAATGCACCAGTAGAGAATGCAAAGTAAAGCATAACAATACAATACAAAATTACATTTGTAAAGCAGTTTACAGGTCAGAGATTAGGACCCGAGTCGGGTGGTGGGGGGGTGGGTTGGGATCAGGGAGGGTGGAGGGCAAACAGTGACATACAAAGAGTTGGATGTCCATTGACACAGTCAGGGAAGTAAAATGGTGGATATTAGATTGAAGGTGGGGGAGAGAATTCTCAAGTTAAATTTCCCAACTCTCCAGAGCTTGATATGATCTCCCAATTACCCAAAAAACAATTGTCCCAAAGTTGTGTTTGTGTTTTTGTGTTTGTTCCCGAGCTCTATTTAATAGCATCTTTTAAGAGTATTATGTGTGAAAGAATCAATATAAATTTTAAGAATTAACCAAATTCTGAACATTCAAATGGAAAGAGGAAATCTGGACTCAGACGGAATTTGTAGTTTATAATTTGGAGAAAGGAATTTGAAAGCTAATTATGATGGATATCCATTTTTTCTCACTCTGGCTGCTACAATCATTCAGGTGTGTATATTTTCTTCATTGTGGATAATGGCTGAATGTTTGATGGACTCTAGTAGTTGAGGACACTGTTGATGACTGACCAGCCTGCCTGGCAGGAGTAAGCATGTCACTGGCATTTGTCCTTCTCAGCAGTTACATAGGAAATGACAAACATTAATGGACTATATTGATAGATATGGGTGAGTCTTAAGAACTACTAGTTCTATTCATTGATTTCTTCTTCAACAATGAGTCCAAACAAAACATACAACTGAAATAATATGAGCAAGCAGCTGTAATTATTCACACATTAGCATTGAACAAGCAAGGTTTGGAAACACATACTCCATGGATGGGACAGAACTTGCGAAGCACTAGCAGTTCTAAAGATTTATTTATTCATTCTTCAATAATGGGTCCAATAATAACACACACATGATATAATGTCAGCAGATGATAGCAATTACTCAAGCGCTTTAGCATTGAATAATCATAGTGGAGATCATAATAGCAAAATCATTCAAAGTTCAGTAAAACTCTCGCAATTGCCAATTGTACCCGGGCAATAAAAAGAAGATAGTCAGACAGGAGAGTATTGAACGAAAAGATTCATAGGTTGCCACAAAGCAAAATGGAGGCAAGGGAAGTGCATTTTATTTAGACAAGAATTCTGGGAGAAACGTCTTCTTCTTTTCATAAAGTTCCATGAGATCTTTAATTTCCATCTAAACAGTCAGAAGGACCTTGGTTTAACATCTCATCCAAGTAACCAGATAGGGCTAATCAACAATTTGGACGTTAAGGCTCCTCTAGGGCAGAGTGACCATAATATGATGGAATTTAACATTAAGTTAGAGAGTGATATAGTTGAATCCAAAGCAAGGGTCTTAAATTTAAATAAAGCCAACTTTGCAGGTATGAGAGAAGATTTGGCTAAAATAGGCTGGGAAATTAGATTTAAAAATATAACAATAGACCAGCAATAGCAAACGTTTCAAGATATAATGCATAATTCCCAGCGATCACATATTCCCTTGAAAAATAAAAAATACCGCAGGAAAAGTAGTTCAACCTTGGCCAATTAGAGAAGATAGGGAAAGCATAAAACTAAAAGGAGAGGCCTATAATACTGCCAAAAAGAGCAGTAAACCCAAGGATTGGGAGGGCTTTAGAGAACAGCAAAGGAAAACCAAGAAACTAATCAAGAGGGAAAATGGAATATGAGGGTGAACTAGTTAGAAACATAAAGACAGATTGTAAGAGCTTTACAAGTACATAAAGAGGAAGAGACTATCAAAAGTGAATGTGTGTCCATTGCAGGCAAAGACAGGAGAAATTATAATGGGAAATAAAGAAATGGCAGAGTCATTAAACAAATATTTTGCTTCTGTCTTCACTTTAGAGGACACTGAAAACCTCCCAAAGATAGAGGGGAACCTGGAGGCTAATGTTAGTGAGGAACTTAAAGAAATGAACATCAGTAAAGCAATAGTACTAGAGAAATTGATAGGATTAAAAACCGATAAATCCCCTGGACCTGATGGCCTGCATCCTAGGGTTTTAAAAGCGGTGGCTGCAGAGATAGTGGATGCTTTGTTTTTGATCTTCCAAAATTCCCTGGATTCTGGAATGGTTCCCGTTGATTGGAAGGTCGCAAATGTCATGCTACTATTTAAGAAGGGTGGGAGAGAAAAATGGAGAACTATAGACCAGTTAGTCTGACATCAGTGGTAGGGAAAATTCTAGAATCCTTAATTAGAGGGAATTGTGGGGAACTCAGAAAATCATAACCTGATTAGGCAGAGTCAACATTGCTTTACGAAAGCGAAATCATGTTTAACAAATCTTTTAGAGCTTTTTGAGGATGTTACTAGCAGGTTAGATAGGGGGGAACCAGTAGATGTGGTGTATTTGGATTTCCAGAAGGCATTCGATAAGGTGCCACATAAAAGGCTGTTGCATAAGATTAGAGTCCAGGGAATTAAAGGTAATATATTAGCATGGATTGGAGAGTGGCTAAAAGGAAGAAAACAGAGAGTGGGGATAAACGGGTCCTTCTCAGATTGGCAGGACGTGACTAGTGGAGTACCACAAGGATCATTGCTTGGGCCTCAATTATTTACAGTCTATATCAATGATTTAGATGAGGAAATAGAACTTAACATATCTAAATTCGCAGACAATATGAAGATAGGTGCTAGAGTAAGCTGTGAAGATGATACACAAAGAATACAAAGGGAAATAGATAGGCTAGGTGAGTGAGCAAGAAGGTGGCAGATGGAATATAATGTGAGGAATGGTGAAATTATTCACCTAGGTAGTAAAAATGGAAAAGCAGATTATTTTCTAGAGGGGGAGAGACTAGGTAGTGTTAGTGTTCAGAGGGATTTGGGCATCCTTGTACACCAGTCACAAAAAGTTAGTCTGCAGTTACATCAAGCAACTAGAAAGGCTAATGCCATGTTGGCATTCGTTGCAAAAGGGTTAGAGTACAAGAGTAGGAAATCGGCAAAAATAGGTCAGAAGAAGAGTTCATTGAGTGCATGAGAGATAACTTTCTAGAGCAGCATGCCAAGGAACCAACTAGGGGACAGGCCATCCTAGACCTTGTTTTGTGTAACGAAACAGGGCTAGTTGGCAGTGTAGGCATTAAGAATCCTCTTGGGCAAAGTGATCACAATATGATTGAATTCTGCATTAAGTTAGAGAGGGTTATAGTTAAATCCGAGGCAAGTATTCTGAATTTAAATAGGGCTAATTTTGTAGGTATGAGGAAAGAATTAGGTAAAATAGACCGGAGAATAAGATTAAAAGGTAAAAATGTAGACCAACAGTGGCAAATATTTAAGGATGTAGTGCAAAACTCTCAGCGGTCGCATATTCCCTTGCGGAATAAGAGGATCACAGGGAAAGCAATTCATCCGTGGCTAACTAGAGCAGTTAGGGAAAGCATCAAATTAAAAGAAAAGGCTTATAAAACTGCCAAGAAAAGCGGCAAATCTGAAGATTGGGAGAGTTTTAGAAACCAGCAAAATAAAACTAAAAAACTCATTAAGAGCGAGAAAAAGGAGTATGAGGGTAAGCTAGCTGGGAACATTAAGTCTGATTGTAAAAGTTTTTACAAATATATTAAGAGGAATAGGCTAGTGAGGGTAAATGTAGGTCCACTTCAGTCAGAGACGGGAGAAGTTGTAATGGGGGATAAGGACATGGCAGAGTCCCTAAATGGGTACTTTGCATCTGTCTTCACCCTAGAAGACACAACAAGTCTGCCAACAATAGAGATGCACCAAGGGGATAAGGACAGGGAGCAACTTAGGGAAATGTTCATTAGTAGAGAATTGGTGTTCGGGAAACTGTCAGCACTAAAAAGTGACAAATCAATGGTCCGGATGGCTTGCATTCCAGGGTTTTAAAAGAGGTAGCTTATGAGATAGTGGAGGCCTTATGTCTGATCTTCCAACGTTCCTTGGATTCTGGAACAGTCCCCATGGATTGGAAGATCACAAATGTCACACCACTATTTAAAAAAGGTGGAAAGGAAAAGATGGGGAACTATAGGCCAGTTAGTCTCACATCAGTGATAGGAAACATTTTAGAATCATTGATTAAGGATGTGGTAGTGCGGTATTTAGGGGAGCACAATATAATTAGGCCAAGTCAACATGGCTTTACAAAAGGGAAGTCATGTTTGACAAATCTCATAGAGTTTTTTGAGGATATTTCCAGTAAACTAGATAAGGGTGAATCAGTGGATGTGGTCTATTTGGACTTCCAGAAGGCATTCGATAAGGTGCCGCATAAAAGGTTAGTCCAAAGGATAAGGGCCCATGGAATTGGGGAGAGCATATTAACGTGGATTGGGCAATGGTTAACGGGTAGGAAACAAAGAGTAGGGATAAACGGGATGTGACTAGTGGAGTGCCATAAGGATCAGTCCTTGGGCCTCAGCTATTTACCATCCACATCAACGATCTAGATGAGGACATCAAAGCTAATATATCTAAATTCGCGGATGACACAAAACTAGGAGGAAGTGTCAACACAGAGGACGACATTAAAAAAATGCAGTGAGACATAGATAGGTTAGGTGATTGGGCAGGTAGGTGGGACATGAAGTATAATGTAGGGAAGTGTGAAGTCATCCACCTAGGTAGCAAAAACAGTAGAGTGGGTTATTTTTTAGAACGGGAGAGATTGGAATGTGTTAGCATCCAGAGGGACTTGGGTGTCCTTGTACACCAATCACAGAAAGTTAGTCTGCAGGTGCAGCAGCAATTAGGAAGGCGAACGGTATGTTAGCATTCATTATGAAAGGATTAGAGTATAAGAGTAGGGAAGTCTTGCTGCAACTGTATAGGGCCCTGGTGAGACCACACCTGGAATACTGTGGGCAGTTTTGGTCTCCTTACTTAAGGAAGGATGTACTTGCCTTGGAGGGGGTGCAGCGTAGATTTACTAGGTTACTGCCAGGGATGAAGGGAATGAGTTACGAGGATAGGCTGACCAATTTGGGCCTATATTCTCTAGAATATAGAAGAATTAGAGGGGATCTTATAGAAACCTATAAGATCATCAAAAGGCATGATAGAGTAGATAGTGGGAGATTGTTTCCCCTGGTTGGAGAAACTAAAACCAGGGGTCACAACCTTAAAATCAGAGGCCAGCCCTTTCACACTGATTTGAGAAAGAACTTCTTCACTCAAAGGGTGGTGAATGTATGGAACTCACTACCCCAAAGGGCAGTTGACGCTCAGTCCTTGAACATATTCAAGACTGAGATAGATAGATTTCTTATTGTAAAAGGGATTAAGGGATATGGGGATAAGGCATGATTAGGTTATTAGCTGGAGTTAGATTAGAAGATCAGCCATGATTGAATGGCGGGGCAGGCTCGAGGGGCCGAATGGCCTACTCCTGCTCCTACATGTTATGTTATGTTATGTTATGTTAGAAACCTATAAGATTCTTAAGAGTCTTGACAGGGTAGATGCTGTGAGACTGTTTCCCCTGGTTGGAGAATCTAAAACTAGTGGTCATAGTCTCAAGATTAAGGGTCAGTCTTTTCGAACTGAGTTGAGGAAACATTTCTTCACTCAGGGGGTAGTGAATTTGTTGAATTCTCTACCCCAGAAGGCTGTAGATGCTCAGTCCTTGAACATATTCAAGACTGAGGTTGATAGATTTCTAAAGGATAGAGGGATTAAGGGATATGGGAATAGGGCAGGTAAATGGAATTAGGTTAGAAGATCAGCCATGATCTTATTAAATGGCGGGTCAGGTTCGAGGGGCCAAATGGCCTACTCCTGCTCCTACGTCTTATGATCTAACCTTGGAAGGGTAGTATCTGGTAACCTTCATTTTTTGCAAGTGTGCGGCTGGTATTTATAAGAAAAACGTACTAAACATATCCAACTATTGTCCCTATTTAGTGAATGAGAAAAGTGAATCGAGTGTTTGATACAAAACTTATCAATTGCTGGAGCATGGCTCACATCTTTCGCAGTTTATAACATACACGTATGTTTGAGAGAGCTCTTGCCTTCTGACAATGTGACAATGTGCTGTTCTCAGGGTTTGTGTTAGAGCTTGTACTTTACTGCCATCTGGCAGACATTCCTGTCTATGCATCTTACTGATGCATTGGAACCTCCCTCGCCCTGAATGCATTAATTCCTCGGTAGGTTCACTTGCTTCACCATTAACTTGATTTTAATAATTCAGATATCTGCGAGTTTCTATCATCCACTGATATTAACTCTTTGTGTACCATGTGCAGAATCAATTGGGGGTGCTTAGAAGGGTAACAATTCAGATATCAACAACAACAGCAACAACTTGGATTTATATAGCACCCTCCACGCCGGATGGCGTCTCAGAGTGTTACCTTTAGGGAGGAGAGGTAGACAGGGCATTAAGGGACACAGAGAAAAAACAGGGGAATAGATTGAAAAGATTCTGGCAAACTATGCAGTTTTAGTTGATTAAACTCCTGCCATACTCCAAAGCATACTCAGAGGCCTGCCCAGAATTAGGTAAGGTAGGATGCGTCCTCTAGGGAGACAGTTCACATTCCATTCCATTGGAAAATGTCTTAAAAGTCCGCTTGAGCAGGCAGGTGGACTTTAAGTTGAACATCTCATTTGAAGAACGGCACCTCCAAGAATGCAGCATTCCCCCAGCCCTGCTCTGGAATGTCAGCCTGTATAATAATAATCCTTGCATTTGATATAGCGCTTTTCACGTCGGGAGGACGTCTCAAAGCGCTTCACAGAACACACTGTAAAGTGAATTGACTGTATATTTGTGGGCGAACGCGGCAGCCAATTGCGCACAGCAATGTCCCACAAACAGTCGTAGATTGAAAATGACCAATTTATTATTGTTTTGGGTTTTGGAGGGATTATTATTAGGCTCTGTGTGGAGTAAGGAAACTTGCTCAAGGTTTCGCCCTCTGCCTGGAATTGAACTCAGGTCTCTCGCTTGCAAAGCGAGTGCTCTAACCACTGAGTTACAGGACTCCACAATGAGTTATGTACAATGTATGAGTTATTATTACTATTATTATGATGTGAGTTCAAAGTCCCAACATGGGTCTTGAACCCATAGCCTCTGACTCATAGACAAGAGTGCTACCCAGTGAGCCAGGCTCAGTAATTCTATGCTAAAAGGCATCCGTACGCCTCTGATCTTTCAGAATACAGAGCGATACATCAACATTAATGTATTGACCAGCACTTCATAGACCATCAGCTTCACTAAAACACCATTGGAATTCATAATTACATTTAATCAGAACCATTAATTATTGTTAGCATTAGACATTGCTGGGAATTTGCTTGTGCGGATCACTATAATTTAGCGGTTGGGGCGTGTCAGCATTATTGAGAATGCATCTCTGTCCCACAGCTCAGATTACGATGTATCATGCAGTCTTCAATAAAAGAGCAGTGAAATAAATCTCCAATCCCTCTGATGAATGTAGATTATGTAAGAGACTGAAAAGGGGTAGAAAAATTCTGTCACGTCTATTATTTTGGGAGATAGAACCTCCCCCACAACCTCACCACACACACACATACACACACACATAGACACACTTCTCAACAGCAAATGTCTGAAAATGTGAAGTGGGAAACATAAACCCAAGACAAGGGAGAAAATGTTTCTTCCTAAAGAATTCATTACAAATCCTTTGATCGTTAGTGAAACAATGTTAATCGTGCCATTAATTGCTTCAGTTGACCCTCTCCCCGCAAGAGAGGGCGAATTCCGCTCAATGTAATTATTGTCATTTATTATGCGATTTCCATTTAAATAAGAACCCATCTATAATTTAGTCCAATTATCACACTGACACAGCTCAACCCATTTGGAGCAATGAATGCATGTTCCAATCTGTTTTTTACTATAATTCGCCCCCTCCCGAAAGAGTTTAACTCCTTCTATTGGGCCACAGTTCCATGGGTGCTGATCACTGTTCGTCTAGCACACCCAAGTGGTCATTATTCATCTGTTAGCTTTGACAGTGAGTGTTGCCAATTGAGGCGGGGTAGAGGAGTTGGGGAAAACTTAGCTGAGCTTGAAAAATATATAGAACATTCCTGCATTTGTTATCGCACCTTTCACGGCAAGAGGATGTGTCAAAGCGATTCCCAGAATTTACTGTAAAGTGTATTGATTGTGCATTTATAAGTGGACTCTGCAACCAATTTGCACATATCAATGTCCTACAAACAACCATGAAGTAAATGACCAGTTTTATCTGGGGATTGTTGGTCAGGAACCTTGGTCTATAACATATCAAGTATATTACTGCATCTAACATGATAAATACTATTTACATTTAATAGCTAAAGTGACTTTATTGGAAAACAATGTGGCTCCATTATGGTCTGTTGCTAGTGCAAGATTATTATTATTTGTAATAACTTAAATATTACAACATTTAAATATTTAAAACGACCGTTTGTGGGATACTGCTTTGTGTAATTGGTTGCCACATTTCGCCCACAAAACAATCACTACACTTTACAATATATTCTGTGAAGTGCTTTGAGATGCCTCAACACTGTGATAAGGTGCTATATCAAATGTAAGAATTATTATTTCTATTGATGCATTTTGTATCCACCAGTACAGTGGTGTGCAGGGCTACTGTGATATGCCAGATCAGCAAAGACTGTTCCATGGACAACGTTACTCACATTGCTGCATTTCTGAGGCGTTCACTCGGTATCATTATTTGGCAAACTCGATTTGACTCAAGTGCATTTTCATTAAACCTACTGGAGGAATCAGACAGCCTTGGGACCGTTTTCCAGTTCAGCGACATTAATCTCAATGAAGACTGCTAATATTTACCGTCTGCAGGTTAGCTTGTAACCGAGCAACTCATTTTAGGCGAGCGATGTGATCGGGATACAGCTTCTGATACTAAATGGTTCAAATGAAACCTTTAATACATTTTCAGTTGCATAGCAACACAGTTACAGTTCACATAAAATGGAAATTACTCAGTAACTCCAGAAATTCAACACTTATAAACACATTGATTCCAATTTACATAAAAAAACAACAGAACCATTAGAAAAAACAGCCATTACCTAAACATTTTACATTATATCAGAGTTGAGGATAAAGACATATTTGGCAGACATTTCCAGATAGCTTGATGGAGGATTAAGTGAAATTAGAAAAGTTTACTTTGCCTAGAAGTGAATGATAAAATTACAAAATGGGACACCTTTCACTGGCATCAAAAAGACTAGCGGCCGTTTAAAGTTCATAAAAATTAAGGAATTCAAGTGAGGGCGAATATCGTAACTGACATTTAAGAAAATAATCAATAAGCTTGCAACTGATATAAAATCTTCCTGTCAAAACATCTGACAGCCAGTATGGCAACCAATCTGCACATGGCAAAGAGCCATGAAGGAATGACCAGATGTTATATCATGGTAGACTGTTTGCAAAGACATTGGAAGAAATGCCCTTCTCTTTTCAAACATCTTTAACGTCTACCTAAACAGGTAGGTAGGATCTAAGTTTAATGTCTCAGCCGAAGGACGAGACATTAAGCTGGGGCTTGAACCCTAAGCTTCTGACTCAGAGGTGAGAGTGTGACTAACTGAGCCAAGCTGACGTATAGCATTTGCTATTGAGATTTTGTATCATACAATACATTGGGATGTAATGTATGTCATGTGTAAACAAGTGTGTACTATCTGCCTTGTGCAAACGTGTACAGAGGAAATTTCCCGTAATAATGTGATTAACAACTAATCCTGTCATTACTTGTTAATTATATATTAAAGGTGCCTGTCAACAATAACAACAACATGCAATTGCATTGCACCCTTGAGGTGGCGTAGCATCTCAGAGCGCAGAAGCATTGTCATTCCTTCTCTGGATTTGCATGCATTTACGCATGGTGCACATTAGACCAGTCTATGCCCATTAGAGCCTAAAGAGAACATTGACCCGCTGTAGCACAAAGTGCAACACACTATTAATTGAGATTTAGGTCAGCTTTAATCCATGTTTATGATTACATAGTTGGATGACAATTAAACATTTCATCCCCGCTCTTTGATTAATCCAGTTTGGAGGTTTATGTATCAACAGTCAGATTTTCCCCAATCCAGTGACCATTACTTTTCATTTACATTTCTCTTTTTTTCCACGCTTCAGATCCCGAGCCTTGGAATCATTGAATGATACAATTACAAAATGGTTTCAGCCTTGCAGCCATGGCGACTTGATTGCAAGTTCCTCTCCTTCCCTTGACCTTGGTTTGGGTTCAGGCTTTGGGACATAACATCACTGAGCCTTATGTTGCCACCAGCTGTGGGGCCAAGCTGGTTCTTTGAGACTAATGAGTCATTTTAGAATTCCGCTGTAGAGGAGCATCTGTTCTTCCAAACTGAAAGGACAATCTGTCATAGAAAAGCTCAGGTGGCACAACAAACCAGTGCAAATCTGTTCACTCGCTGCAGCTTTAACTGAAATCAAATTTCAAGCCTCAGCGCAGGTTTAAGTTCTGTCAGCAAGGCTTCCCCAACAAGGTTCAGTTTGTTATTCGGCAGATTTCAGACCTAGTCAAGAAACAAGTACACATATTAAAATACAGGTATTGAATCAGTGCGCATTGCATTGACTGGCAACTGTGTCTGTGCGGTGATCCTCTCTCTTTTAATAGAAGTGAACTTTCCTAGTGTAGTGCCATGTAAAGTGTTGACAATCAACTTTGGTTATAATGGCAAAAGCAGACACTTAGTTTACAAGACAAATGATTAAAGTACGGGAGCGACTGTAGAATGATAATAAGGCAATGTCTGTCTGTTTCTGGGAGCCTGCCAGAGTGTTTTGTATTCCCCAATTGACTCTGGCATGTTAATATGTATTGACACAAGATTCTGCAGCTAACGTCATCTCCAGGTCATAGAGAATTGGCAGTGTTTTGGGTTGGATCCATGGTGCGATTTTCCCATCTGTTGTAACTCGGTCTGTCAATGGTAATTTAATTTTCTATCTGGCAGTACTAATGAAAGTGAGCCACTGCTAGGCTAATGGTTAATTCTTCCACAGCTCTGATTAACAGAGCTTTGGGTTACTACAGCTGTCATTAGTATCTATAGTCCATTGGGACATTCATGGGGAAATCACACACATCTTAATTCACTGCATTCATTGGTCACTGCTCATTGACCACACTTTCATTCATCTTTCCCCTCCCCTCCCTCCTTGGTTCCCACTTCCAGCTCAAGTGCCCAGCCAGCAGTTTCAAGCACTTTGAGACATCCTTCCAACATGAAAGGCTATATAAATGTATTTGTATTGCACTGTAATTTCAGTTTAGGCAAGGTGTGATGCCAAAAAAAATTAATACTGCAAACTACCAAAAAGCTGCTCAATTATTGGGAAAACTATTACTATGATATTAATCACTAAATATCAATCACTAATATAAATATTAAAACAAAGATACAAATCATTTTATAAAATGTTTCTGTAAACTCTCCATCATTGCTTTTTCATATTCTTTTCTTCCTCATTCTCCTTATTTTTTCAAAAAAAATGTGTTCACTGTTCTAACATTTGCTATAAGTAAAACAACAACAACAAAATTACATGTGCATAGCGCCTTTCACATCAGGAGGACGTCCCAAAGCGCTGGACAGTCAGTGTTCGGACCCGAGCTGGCGGTCGGGATTGGGGAGGGCAGGTGGGGAAGGAGGGTGATCCAAAAGCACGGTCGAAGAGGAAGGTCTTGAGATGGGTTTTGAAGGAGGCAAGGGAGGTTTCAATTTCAAAAAGCTTTCAATTGCCCTTTCTATTTCATTCTGCCAGCTTCCACTCTCACAGAATTCACAGTCAATCCGCTTTACAGTGTATCCTGTGAAGTGCCTTGAGACATCTCAATGACGTGGTAAGGCGCTATATCAAATGCAAGGATTATTATTATCACTGGAGGAACTGAAAGCAGGCAATCAAAACATCAAAGGCTGACAATGCATTTTAAACCTTGGCTATGGAAAGGATGAGATTGAATTGGCCAGATGTAACTGCAAAGAGTTAATGGATAGTCTGACTCACATTAAGCCATAAGGACAATGAATAAACCATAACAGTTAGAATCCTCTTATTGACATGTATTGTGTTTCTCAGTAGAAATACCTAATAAGTGGTTCGCCAGATGCTTCAGACTGCTGTTGAGTGATTTGAAGGAATATCAGCAGAATTATCCTAGAACAAAATAAAATAAAACCTGTTTGATTCTACACATAACAAACAAGAATACAAAAATAATCCTTGTGGAGTCCTGTAGCTCAATGGTTAGAGCACTTGCTTTGCAAGTGAGAGACCTGAGTTCAATTCCAGGCAGAGGGCGAAACCTTGGGCAAGTTTCCTTACTCCACACAGAGCCTAATAATAATCCCTCCAAAACCAAAAACAATAATAAATTGGTCATTTTTAATCTACGACTGTTTGTGGGACATTGCTGTGCGCAATTGGCTGCCGCATTCGCCCACAAATATACAGTCAATTCACTTTACAGTGTGTTCTGTGAAGCGCTTTGGGACGTCCTCCCGACATGAAAAGCACTATATCAAATGCAAGGATTATTATTATTATTATTATTTGGTACAACATCTTATCACGTCTTCGAGACTTCTCAAAGTGCTTCACAGGATTCACTGTAAAGTGCGGAGACTCTATTTTGAAGGCACATTTGGCAGCCAATTTGTGCACAGCAATGTCCCACAAACAGTCATGAAGTGAATGATGAATTTTATCTGAGGGACTGGTGGCTAGGACATTAGGAGAGAATCCCTTCTTTTTCAAATAGTTCCATGATATCTTTAACATTCACCTGAACAGGCAGAATCCAATTGTACAAATACATGATAATGATAATTATAATAATCCTTGCATTTTGTCTTTGAGATGTTTCAAAGCACTTACTGTAAAGTGAATTGACTGTGCATTTTGTGGGCGAAACGTGAAATGATGTGCAAGAATATAATAGTGATGCACGTGGCAATCTATCTATGTGCATATACACTCACTCATGCACACCACACACACAAAACCAATGAAGATCAAAGAAAATAGTCTGAAATCTTTGGAGACATTAAGCGCCAATTTTGCACTATTTCTTAACAATATTTGATAATTAAGAAACTCCTTCCCAGAACTGTTACGTTCTGAATTGAAGGAACCCCACTCTGAAAACAGAACACCTTGAAGGGGCAATTCCAAATCTGCATCAAATGCCTCTGAATATCTTGGTTAAGATATAACACAAACTTCACCCCATTGTTTAACAAAACTCAACAGATGAGAATACTGAATTAATTTCTCCATTCTTCTAAATCAACACATGTCATTTAAGATAAGGAAACAACAACAAGTTGCCTTATATATAGGGCCCCTCACGCATGGTACCATCCCAGAGCACTAAGGAAAAAGTGCAAACTGCACAGAATGTTTACTTTCTTCAGGTAATGGCCAAATGGCTGCTCTTCTTTCGATGCTCCAGGGATTGTGAATGGAGATGCACTATGGGAGCACACATCTGAGATGGGTTTGCAGGACGAGGAGCAGAGTGAAGACAACTCGTCTGCGTCTCCTCCAGTGAGAGAAAGGCTGCTGTGCTCCGAGCTGCTAAAGCCACTCATGCTCTCTGCAGAGTTGCACTGGGAAGATGTCTCTGAACTCTCAGCTGCAGACAAAGAAAGCGGGACAGTACTTTACTGGAAGAAAATAAACACAGATTAAGACTTTCAGATACACTGAGGCAGCAGGACAAAATGGCATCAATTAGGGCTATGAAGTATTAGGGCTATGAGACCAGGAAGTATTTCTTCACATAAATCATACTTGCTGTGATTTGTTCACTTACGCCTGTCATCTGGGTCACACTCCAAGTCATCTTCATCAATGCGCATGTGCATATTATAGAAAGCCCCATTGATGAGAGCAGTGCCTCCTGAGGTGGATGGAGAAGAGGCGTAAAGGTGCATGTTGAGGGAACCGAAGCCTGAAGATGAAGAAGAAGCATGGCTGCCCGAAGAGCAGATACTGCCATTGGAGCCAGTGGAATTCGGTCTTTTTGCCTGTTCCAGAACAGCCCCAGCTAGCAGTGTTGGCATTCTGGCGTCTGAAAGATAAAAGGGGGAAAATATGTTATGTTGTCGTTGAAGTTCACTCAACGGTCTAAGTAAAATGCACGTGTGAGTCCTTTTTGCAATCGCTGGGCTGTAAATCAAAGGCATTAAAGATAAAATAATTATTGTGAGAACAAGTTTATTCCATTTAAAGACATTTGTATTTAATGACCAGTAGAGGGGGAGTGTGAGATGAAGGGATAGAAGAAGGACTAAGAGATTAAGGCCATAGTTGCTGAGACACTGATGGTGGTGTGAATGGGCAGCAGACAGGCCCAGGTTAGCCAAGTAGACGGGGGTGAGCAAGTTAGTTGAGTGGAGAGGGCAAGCAGCAGAGGCGGGTGGAAGAAAATCACCAACATGTGGAGGTGCTCGGGCCTGAAGGAACTTTAAGTGAAGACCTTGAGTTGCTGCAGCCTGGCAACCTACTTAATTCCATTGTAAATTAATATCATCCCAGTACTGTAGCATCATATGTTTCGCTAAACATATCATCACATAGTGCATCACACCCACCCCCTTTGTCAATGTGGAAAAGGACAGATCCAATCCCAAATTCCCCTGCAACCTCTCTGACAGAGCACCTGAATCCCAACAAGGTTAGAGCAAGGTCCGCTACACCAGTGTGAGAATCTCATCCGTAACACGTTGTAGCCTCTGAAAGGGGAATAGGAGCAGTTTAAGGACAGGCAAGTTTTTATGTTGAAATCATCTTCTTGATGGAGAGAAAGATTTCACTGTCTGTTTGGCCTGTGCTTAGACTCAGGCCTAAGCGTGAATAAATGCTGGGTGTTCCAGTCCAGTGCAGTCCCTCTTTAGAGGCTTGCTAACCTGGGTGTTAAACTCATACCTTTCCCTTTTGTGACGCAGTCAACCGCTCGGTCATTGATGGCCGCTTCGCTAGGTTTGATGTCCATAAAAGGCTTACAGCCAATTCCCATAAACACCCTCTCCTGCATCCGAAGCTCTAAAGAAGGAATTTCAGAATTGATAGGGACTGCTTTTATATTTGAGAAAAAAAACTAGAAAAAATTACTTAAGCATAATAATGCACTCCATGCCAGTTAGTGAACACCCTGTTATGTTCAAAGAGTTAAGTCAGGCATTGATTCATTACCTGTGTGTTCCGATAGAAAACTTTTTTTGAAAGGCTGTAGACTGTCCTTTTAGCTCAGGCATGATTCTCAGTCAATGCTATATACCTGGTTTATCTCGAGACTAGCAGATAAGACTAGAAAGAACTTGCATTTTTATGGCAGCTTGGTTTGGATACTCTTAAGCATGGTGATGGATTTCTGCACATGTCAGATATCTGACTGCCCCCCACCCAAACCCAAAATAATGGCAGCTTATCACAGCAAAATGTCTCAAACCATTCTGCAATCATTACCAGACAAGGTAGACAGAAAGGCTTCAGCACAGTGAACCTCTGGGATGAATAAAGTCCTGGGATTTTACAATGCTATGTCTTTATTAATGGACAGAGTGACAGCTCCATGCTTTATGGTCAGGTTAACACATTCAAAATAGGCCTGGAGTCATTTTTCTTGCCTTGTCCCTTTTTTCCTGAAGATAGTAAAACACGCAAGTGTGCAGATACAGACACTGGAAACCCTCCAGTCCTCCATTCTTCACGTTAGCTTGGCCAGTTAGAACTGGCACCCCGTTCAACCATGAAGGCATCATGTTAGAGTTTAATTTTGGCTTCCCCAACACCAAACAGACACAGTTGCCGCAACGATGGCTGGGTAGCAATCGAGAATGAGAAAAACTGATCATTTCCCTTTCTCCGCAGACCAGAGATGCCAAGTATAACGCCACCCATGACTGTCTCAACACAGACCAGCTAACTCACCAGAGATAAAATATCAGATATTTAGTCTACGTGGTTCAATACCACATGGTGCATTTATCTTTAAAACCATTGTGGGAATTTGATTCAGAAGATATTAAAGAAAATTTAGAGCCTGTATTTAAACAGAAGGGAGAATATAGTTAATTGCCTGCTCATTACTATTTTGAGACATAAATACAAACACTTTGCTGAGTCAAGGGAGAATATGCCATATATTATTTGCAGGGGAGAAAGGGTTAAATACGATGCAAACTTGCAAACAGAATTTAAAAGTTTCAAAGTGTTGTTAGGTGTCATCCAGATCACTTTCTCACCATAGAGGGTACAAGACACAATGCTTTTTGTTAGCAGTTATTTAAATCGACACGATTTCCTGGTAGATATCATTTTCAGAAGGCAATTGATAAAGAACATCATGTGAGATTAAAATAAACAAAATTACGATTCAGGGAAATACTTGCAAATTTTTTGGGTTGGAAAATCATCTTAGAAAGAGATTGAATTGCAGAGTTGGATTTGCTCCGTTCCCCAGATATAAAGCCACTCTATGACTTGGAAGATAGGTGACAATTATGAGGGTGAATAGACAGCATTCAAGAAGGTTCTGCATTAAGGAGAAAGCCTGAATCCTGTACTCAGTTAATCCAAACACAAGTGCGTCCAAGAAAAATCACCAAACGTATGACACTTTCCCAACAAAGTAAAAAAATGTATACAATGTAAATATTAGAAGTGTACGAGAGTATTGAATCTGAACCCTAGGATTGTTAATGACTTTCTATCTTTAGTATATATTTATTTCAGTGCATCCTTCACATTAGTTTACTGACCTCTGTTCCTCAAGGCTTGGTTCCACAGTATTCTCTCCAAGTCTTCTATCCAGGCTTGCTTCACCTCGGGAGATGGGGAGTGTAATATATAGGTATCCTGGGATTTCTGCCGCCTAAACCAAATTTCAAAGCGCAACCCACTCTCACCGGAGTTGTGCGTTATTCCTATTTCGGATGTCTAAAACATATAAGCAACACAGAGCATGCATTAAATCTAATCCATCAGGGAGAAACAAGCTTTTCATCCAAATCTACTTTGCTTGGGCTTATCCCTGGGAAAATGAAGAATTTTCACGCGAGAACGTCTAACAAATAGAATCAACATTACCTAATCAGATATTTGATGTACAGATATAATTCTATACTACATTAATGCAATTGATGTAAATGTGTTACATTACAGTGTTATCCACTTCAGGTTAGTTCAGCTTTCAGTAGCGGACAATTCTAGATTGAAAAACATTCTTAGTACCTTAAAAGATTGCTTGTAAATGTAGATGTCATTGCTTCCCTCTGTTTTCTTGGTCTTGCTGAAGAGTATAAGGTCTTCAAAGAGAAAGACGTGCCTGTACAATTTCTTTCGTCCGTACCATATGATGAATTCATCTTGACGTAAGAGTTGGCCTTGTTCCTTCAGGTTCACCTGGGAATAGATTTTCTGCCATTAGGATTCGGCTTTTTTCTGTGTTCTATCATACAGGAAGGGTTTAAATTGCAGCATAACAAATTAGAGCCAATCTTGCACATTGAGGGCTTTACAACAAGTGTTTTGTGTAATCTTCGAAATTGAATGGAAGCTCCATGTTTGCTTTTGAGCAATGAATGGAAAAGCCTTGAAAGGGACATCTCAAAGGGAACTATATAGAACTGAGTAAGATTTCAAATGACAGTATCGAAACCAGACTGAAAGGTCAACATGTGCATGGAAACTTCTCTTTGCCTGGAAACAAATGGTCCCTTTCTGTCTCTCCACAGAGGGACACACTGTGCCTACCTAGTCAGAATGGGCGGAAGTGAAGCAACACTTACATCACATTCCTGTATATCGTCCATGGCAAGTAGGTCGTTTCCATGTCGAAGCTGGAAGCGGACGATCTCATGAGCTACGAGAAGTTCCTTTCGCTCCTGGCTCTGGGCTGTCCCACACTCTTTGATCATGTCCTTCAGAAGTAAGTTGTATTTGCTGATTCTCTGGATGGGTTTCAGCAGGTAGGAAGCCAAGTCCATCTTATCTCCCAGCTCCAGCTGTTTAGACTGCCAAGGAAGAAGAAGAAGTGGGGAGGTTAACCATTTCAATGCTGAAGTTAGCCCAGTAACTTTTCAATACAAGTCTCTTGCTTCTTTAAATTCCATGCATCAGGAACCTGAATACATACCTAGTTAACCGGGCGTAATTTGAAATGTTTCACTGTGCATGCCTTCTGTTATCCTAAAGGAACACACAGTGAAACATGGCAAAATACAATTCCTTGTTACCATAAGGAATGGGTTACAAAATGCCACAAACGGTCACCCTGATTTTCTTTCAGCAACAACTTGCATTTATATAGTGTCCTTCACTAGCATCTCAGAGCAGTGGCTTGGAGGGGGTAGGCAGAAGAATGGGGCACAAGAAGATCAGAGAGGTAGGGAGTTACTGGTCGTGAAGGAAGTTATATGAGAGAACTCTGTAAAGTTCCCTTAGCATTGTAGACTTGGAGAGGAAGTGTAAAAGAGGAGCACAGATTCAGTATTCCTTTGTTATTGTTCCAACTCAGCATTTACATCAAAAGGGGTTGAATAGGGGTACGTAAAGGTGGGGGAGGGGTGTGGAGGGCTAAGCTCACAGTCCTCCTCAGGCAACTGGACTAGAGTCCATCTCAGGCTGAAGTGCAAGGGTCATGGAGTGGAAGGGTTGAAGTGAAATAGGTATGAACATCTTCACCTTAATTTGGAAGTTGATTTTCCGCAGTTCTGAAACAAAAATGCTTATAAATTAAGAATGAATTGAAGAATTTTCCGTAACATTTTGTGGAATCTTGAATCCTAAGACAAAACGGCTGTCTGTATGAAATTGGATGGAATTGTGAGCCCTGATAGTGTGATTCCAGTATTTACCCTGAAGAAAGTGTTGCCATGACTGCTGAGCAGGAAATCCGATTGAGGCTTGTTCTTGCTGTACAACGCATACAGGGCAAATTGCTCCTCCTAAGAGCGAGAACAGAGGGAGATCGAAGCACTTGTTAAAAGCACACTTGTTGACCCTTACATTATAATAATAATAATCCTTGAATTTGATATAGGGCCTTATTACATTACTGGATGTTTCAAAGTGTTTCACAGGATTTCACAGTAAGTGTAGTGACTGTATATTTGTATGTGCCACAGCCAATTCTCCACACAAACAATCCTGGAATGAACGATTCATTTTCCTGAGGGTTGTTGGCCTGGACACAGGAGAAACTCTTTTCTCTTTTCTCTTCTCTCATTGAACCATGAATAAGATCTGCAACGCCTGCCTGAGCAGGCAGACGGATCTTTGGTCTGGAGGAAGAAGGCTCTCAGCCCACCCGATCTCATCACTCCAGAACCCCGCTCACCCCCCACCACCATCACAGGATCAAGCTGTTTTGTTAAATGAGCGTGGTAATGGGTTTCCGCGTGCTTCACACACCCAGCTGACCAATAACATCAATAAATAATGATAATAATCCTTGCATTTGATGTAGCACCTTGTCAGGTCTTTGAGATGTCTCAAAGCCCTTCACAGGAAACACCGTAACATAAACTGACTGTATATCAATCTGGAGGGTAACTCACATATCTGAGGAAGCTGTGGCCGACGCTAATGGGATCTTGTACACAGGCCTCCAGCTCCTTCAGAAAGTACTGGCTGTGGAAGTCATGCAGCTTCTCCAGGTTCCCAAAGATGGTCGCTCGCTGGCCCCGGAGGTCTTGGGGCAGATCTGGCCGCTCCATTTCGGGGAAGTAGTGAGCGATGATGTAACCGAGAGAGCGCACGTACTTCCTCTCTGTGATCAGCATCTCCTCCATGATTCGCTGCAGTTTAGTGCTTGAAATGACCAAGAGACAAAGAGGGAGCAAGAATAAGTCTCGATGTGACAGTGACTCAAACACAAAGAGTGTAAACCTAGACTCTCCATCTACAAGTGTATTATTGTGTGTATGTATGTTCTGCTCTCACCAGCAATGTCTTTTTGTTTCTGTCGTTGGTTCCTGGATCGTCCCAAGTAACAAGTTTGGTCCTTGAGTCTGGCTCAGCATTGGGCTGACATGGGGAGAGGGGTAATTATTGTTGTCGACCAGCTTAGTGTTCTTAGGTCCTCCGTCTTCAGAGCAGAAACTCTGGTGCCTTGACAGCTGAAAGCCTTGTGCCGCCTGCATGATCTTTCTGGAAGGAAAGCTTTTGCGTCGGATAGGAGGAGAAAAGATGGCATCTGTGTAAGAGGGCAAAGAACAGAACTGTGTTCCACTATCTCTGTTCAACCCTTGCGATGCACGGAGCCACAGGGGCCAATTAAAGGTTGAAGAGATTATCGGTATTCCACTTGATGAATGAACCACATCTTGCGTACTGGTTGTGTTTTCGTTATAGTTATGAACTCTCTTCATAGGCTGGGGCTGATTGTCTTTCTCTCTCTTCCAACTTACATCCTCTGGAGTTATGGAGTCACCAGAGTTATTAATGGAGTTTGTAGCTGGGTTATCACTGCCCTCTTGGACCTTGTCCCCTGGTGATTTCTTGTCACCAGTGCAATGATCGTTACCATCTCTTAAAGCCTTCCTGCAAATCTCCAGCTTTTCTTCCAGGAGTTGCCTGACCTCCTGACACTTCAGCCAGGTCATGTTCCATACCTTTGTGCCCTTGGTGCTGTTCAGGCCGGAAATCCGGACTTTCGTCTGCTGGAACTTGTCCTCAGAGAATTCTCCAAACCTCTGCTGGTAACCCTCGAGCTGCTGCAGCACGGCCGATCTGGGCACTTTGGGCATCCCGACGTCCAGCTGCCTGAGGTAGTGCTTGCACTCCGCTGCAAACCGTGTCGCCTGAAATAGTATGAGGCGATCCGAAATATTAGCAATGCACTTCCAGAATAAACGTCATCAAAATACCACATGGGAGGTGATCATAATATTCTAAAACATGTAATTATTAACATGCGTTATTATATAATGCTGCCAAGGGGAGTGAGACTGGCAATAAGAGCTAAGACAAATGCTGAGCCCACGTTACCACACGTAGTCAAAGTTATTACATGTGCAGCAAGTAGAATTTCTGACTTTCAGTTCCTTGCGTGTAGACAGTATGTTGTATATCAGCCAACAGACAACAACATCTCCAATGCAAGGATTAACACCTGGGAATGAACATACAGACAGAAAAACAAATGAGCTGTGGTAAAACCCACAATCACTGCAGAGTGTGACTGGGGGAACAATAATGCCCCAGCCAAGCATTACTGTTTGACTCACAATAAATGGAACAATAAACTTTTTATTAGAGACAGTCACAGTCCTGTCTCGTCAATGCTCTTAAAAAAAATTAACCAGAATTCGGCATAGCTTAAAGGAATAATTAGCATTAATTAGCTCCATCTGGAGAGAAACCTCCTCAGATCTGCCTGATTATTGTTGAGATGGCCAGCAACACTGGTGTTTTTATTTAATCGGAATCTCTGATACTAGATCTCTGATCGATCGCTTCCGTGGTATAAAAGCAGCATAAGCTTCCTGCTGAGCACCAGGCCCCAGGTACAGACCTGCTCACAGAAGGCGTACAGATGAACCAGGGCCTCCAACTCCTCTTGACGTCTCTTTGCTCTTGTTTGAAGATTATTCATGCGCACTTTGAAGGTTTCCACCATTTCCCTGAAGGCTGGAAACTCAGGATACGATGAACCGTTCAATTGATCAGCTTCTCGGAGCAGCTCTAAACCCTTGTGGTATTCTTTCTATGGTTTGAATGGTGATAAGGTTGAAGAGAAGTAGACCACATACTGGTGCATTCAAGCCAGAATAAATCAGCTTTATATCAGCAGAAGGATATGGGGGTGACCTGATAGAGGTCTTCAAGGCAAGGAAGGGTTGGGAAACAGTAGGTTATTTCCACTGTTGGGCAAGTCAGTAAAAAAAAAGGCATACATTTCAGATAATAAAAAAAGACAACAAAGAGGGTAGGTTAGAAAACAGAGGGTTGGTTGGAATGTGAAACTTTCTCACTCAGGCGGAATTTCAACCAGTGTATATGGATACAAAGGTAGCACAAAAGCAATTGAATAAGTGAAATTATGATAATAAGCCTTGCATTTGACATGGTGTCTTATCGTGTCTTTGAGACGACTCAAAGTGCTTCACAGAATATACTGTAAAGTGAATTGGCTGTATATTTTGTGGGCAAAATTAAGTGAGCGGCAAAGAATTTGCTTCAAACAAAATCAGTGTTTCATAGAATCTTACAATACAGAAACACATCTGATCCATCAAAACTTCGCCGGAGTTTTTCTCCATTTGAAGAAGGGTCCATCTGTTATTTTAATGGGAAATTTAACAGATGCTTGAAGAAGAGGAAGATTAAGGGTACGAGGATCGTGTAGCAAAATAGCGTGAGAATGGCTCATATGGGTTGAAATTTCACCTGGGTCGAGACTTATTCTATTCCTTGGCATTTCAGAGCATCCAGACTACGACAATTTCTTAAATCCAGTCTTAATTTAAAACTTACACTACTACACCCCGAAACTCTGAAACACTCTACCTGTATCCCTTCACCTTGCTACTCCTTCCCCATTTTCGGTCGCGCCTGGAGACTTTCCTCTACTACAGTACCTAGGGTCACCTTTCACCCTCTCTAGCACCCCAGCTCTGTGTCATGTTCCGCCACTGTCAGGGGCTCCGGTTATGCTACTCTGCATGAGGGGCGCTGATATGAATGCAAGTTATTGTTAATTTTGAAGTTTCTTTTTAGGAAATTGCAGAAAACAGGCTTCATAATTAAGACTGAATTCATCAATTTGCAATATTCTGGACACTCAAGAATACTTTTAAATTTTCTCCCCACTCAGAGTATGAACTTGAGGAGAGATGTGACTGTAGCCCAATAAATGGTAAAAGAGATGACTTACTGTGACCAGCGAAAAGAGGTCACTGAATCTTTGCTGTGTTTGCTGTATGGCATCGAGAGAATCTTCACTGGAGTCAGAGTCCTTCACACAGGATTCACCTTCAGAAAGAATCCAGTCGTTGAGCTGCACAGAAAATGAAGGAGTGATGAAGAATTACCTAGTTATTGAATTTACTGTCAAAGTCTAAATTAAATTAAGTACATTTTAATCAATTTTAATGCACTTTGCTTCTGGTTTTAATAATGTGTGAAATGATAATGAGCAATATTATAATTTAACATCATTATGGGTTGACTTGAAAGAGCAATTCTGGACTATTTTATGCAACAGCAGCACAATTTGGATTAATAAGGTGCAGTCACTGTGAAAGCATATTAGGAGTTGTCAAAGCTCCTTGGCTGATCTGTGCCATGAACTCAAAAAGCCCCTTCTCTCATCCAGCACTTTCAGCCTTCCCTCACTCACCCTCTAAAAACACTGCATTTCTAAACATTTGCTTGGTTATTGTCCCTACACAAAATCAGAAAGAATTCTATTACCCTCACAAAATACACATAGTCCATCGCTTTACAGTAAACTCCCGTGAAGCACTTTGAGACGTCTTGATGGCATAATAAGGGAGCTATATCAAATACAAGGATTATTATATTTATTAGTTTTATTGTTTTTTTAACAGGGATTCATAAAAAAATAATTTTTCCTTTTCACATCTTGGGAGGCGAGCACTCTAATCTCTACGCTACGGGACTCCACACAATTGAATTCTGTATTTCTTGCCACCTTTTTTTCCTATTCATTCTTATCCTTTATAGTCTTTTGATCTATTTACTTGGCTTTCACCTGTAAAATACTATGGTATTTTTTTCCCCCTTCAGTCAATCTGTGTTTAATAAGAGTAGAGATGCTATTTCTACTTCTGCTTTTCGGCTTCCTCATTTTTCAAGCGCAAGAGACAAATGGATTAGAAAAATACTACATCTCTTTGAAATGACAAGCAGTATGTGCGGGCTCCAACCAATCACACAGTCGTGGCCTTGTGGCCTAATCGTGTGTGGTCCTGGGAGTGTGGATATATGGGTGAGTGTCAATCTCCAAACGGGCAAAATTATCAAGACGAGGGATGAGGGTGTTGAGATTGGAACATTTTTCACCCATTGTAACCAGCGAGAGTGTTTCATCAGTCCAGTGTGACACAGGTCAGATGCAATGAAAAGCTCATCTCTCAACATGCCCAAACTTCGACAGAAATCTGATCTGGGTTGTCCTTACTAAACAATCCTTCAGGATGGTTCTGAGAGAAGCAATGTCAGTCAACTGAGTTCTATTCACAGTACTTATCAGTTTCTAAGCCCAAAATGATACACGCTAGAGAAATGTGAACTTTGATGCAGTTGCACTGCTGGCTGCAAAGTGACCTGAGAAAAGTCACTATTGTCGTCAAGACTGTAACCTACATGCATTAACCAGTTATGTTATTCAGAGATTTTTTACTACTGTAGCAATATTTTTGTTGTATCTCAAAGAATAAACAGGAAAGTACAGTCAATTTTTCACAATGCAGATGAATAACTAATGCCAGACCTTTTGGATTTTTTCCTCCAGCGTCCTCAGAACCTTTAAGAACTCTAAGTGCTGCAAACACCAATTGGACTTTGTCACCAGCGTATGGACACCCTCCTCAACCTTGTTGTAGAGAGATGTGACTGAATCCATAGCGTCCCTGAGTTGGAAGAGTGGGTAGTGTTATAGATCCATTCAGAATCCAAGTATGTATGCAAATGCTATATCAGTGTAACTTTTACATAGAATCATACAATTATACAGCACAGAAGGAGGCCATTCGCCCCATTGTGCTGGCTCTTTGAAAACAGCTATCCAAATCAATTCCTCTCCCCCGCTCTCTCCCCATAGCCCTGCAAACTTATCCTCCCCAAATAATTATCTACTTCTCTCTTAAAAGTTGTTATCAAATCAGCTTCCACCACCCTTTCAGGCAATGCATCAATACCTTTACAATGTAATATTGAGACAAGCCAATGTAGTAGGAAGCTTGCCATACAGTTCTCCAACCTGTACCTAATGCATGTCGGAACTAGGTAAGCAAGATATGTCCCTCCAGGCAGAGAGTGTGCATTCCATTCCCGGTACTGGGAAATTTCTGGACACTTGGCTGACTCCCCAAAAGATAGGTTCGTACCTATAGTCCTCAGAGAAGGCAAACCGAGTTTCTTCTCTCTTCAGTCGAGACAGGATTGCTCCACCTTGCAACTGCAAACCAACCAAACGTGAATCTTGTAGGACTTGCCTCATCATCATCTTGTGGTTACTGATACAGTGAAGGACTGCCTGTCAAAACAAAAAAAAACAAAGAACTTTCAGCTCCAGAAGGGAAACCACCACAAAATAATAATCTGGTAAAGTCGCCTGTAGCATTGGCTCCGGAGAGCAGCTGATCAGGGGCTAAACTGCAGACTGGAGTCACTCACACAGCAATGCGAGGGTCAAAAACATGTAATCTGATGATCAATTCTCATCCAAAACATATAAGATTGTTCACAGGTGAAGGGGTGGATACTGACTGCTTATCCATTTTCCCCCATAATGCTGCCTTGAACCACCTACTCAAATCCTCTGGACAGATGATATGATCAATTTAGTGGAATCACATCTGAACGCATAACTGAGAGTCGCTATTGAACTAACATTTCAACTTTAAAATAAAAAGTAAACTTTCCTCCAAAAAAAAACCCTGCACTGCCTCATTCAGACTGACCTGGATCTGTCTCGCTTTAATATACAAATGTATTTCTTCCAAACTTAGGAGGATAAAAGTTACAGCAAACAACATACAACTAGAATAATTGGTGAATTTTTGAGCCAATCTATCTATTGACCACCATTCCTCCCAGTATAGATGCAAATACTTGGTCCATCCCAATATTATCTTCTACAAAATACAGTCAATCACAGAATATCCTGCAAAATGCTCCAAGACATCCTCCCGACATGAAAGCACTCTACAAAATGTAAGGATTATTATTAAGAACATGCAAAATCCTTAAATTAAGTTTTAATTTGGAGTCCGATTCTTTTGAGAACTGTGGGAAAAAGGTCTTCCAAATTACGACTGAATTTAAAAATGTTTGCAAAAACGTTTAAAAAAAAGTCATTGAAGATTATTCCACTTTTTCTGTTCTCTCCTTCATCCTTGCTTGACCTGTACCTGCACACTGATACCAGGTTTAGTGGATTCAAATGTTCTAATGGTCTCCAAAAGTAGGCTGGACGCATCTATGCAGTTTCTAACGAACAGCTCCAATTTCTGCAAAATAAACCACATAGTTTGTATTTAACAAACATCCTTTGTAAAGATTACTCAACGCAACAGTCATGCAAAATTGGTTCAGCATCTTTACACAAATTGCACCTTAGATATGAGAAGCTAACAAATAATTTAACTGCCATCCTGGTTCAGTTCAGAGTATTCACCAGTTAGAAGGTTGTGGGTTCAAGCCACAAGTTGGTACATTTGAACCAGTTTAGGCTGCTTCTAAAATGCAGTACCTGGAGGTTTAGCATTGATAGAAGGGCCATCCTTCGGATGAGACCATGAGACCAAGGTTTAGTCGGCCTATTCAGGTGGGCGTTAGCAATCTCATGGCACTATGGAGTTTCTCCCAGTGTCCTGGCCAACAATCCCCCAAACTTCAGGAGTGTTTGTGGGCCATTCCTGTGTACACATTGGCTGCCAAATTTGCCTACAAAATGCACAGACACTACACTTTACAGGATATCCTGTGAAGGACGTTGAGATATCATCCCAACATGAAAGCTGCCATGTAAATAAAAGCTGAGAATCTCTTGACTGAAATCTGTCTGTAAAACCAGTGAAATTGTGCATGGAATACTCGATGAATGGCCTTTGCATTGGTGCCAATATTCTGTTCCCTCTGCTTAGGGCTGCAATAGGAAGAGAACCCTTGCCAGCTCTGTTCCTTTCAAATTGATTAACATTTGTTCTTGAAGTCGTGACGGATTTGTTCGAACCCAGAAAATGCTTACACGCCACTTTCCCCAGAAAACCATTCTGGGAAACACGTTTGCTTCAGTGCCAAAGAAGCCCCCAATTCAAACTGGTCTTAGCCTTAAGAGCTTTGTGCTTTAACATTTAAGATGCGCAAAAAAATCAGGGAAAAAAATGAATTGAGAAGAAAGGGGATTTTTCGAAGGTTCTTAAGAGAAACCAGATCCAAATTTTAGGATGTTTCTACAATTTTGCACAATTTCAAATTTTAAGGCAAAAGGGTTCTGCAGGCTGAGAGCAGGAGGTATTTAAAGCACACTCGAGATTGCAAGGTCTGGTCTTTGAATCCGACTCAGGGCATCCACTCAACCCTTTACCCTTTGAAGATGAGCAACCTATTCAAGAACAGGTAAAGCTGTGCAGGTTTGCAGGATATCAAAGGTAGACCTTCAAGTGCAGGGATGTCCACAAGCCAAATTCCTAAGGGGTAGAAGGTCCCAAGCTGGACAAGTATCAATTATTCATGACCTTGGTCTGAAATACGAGTTGTAGTGGAAGTTACATCAGGAACTATGCAGTATCTTTCAAAGAAGATTTAAAAGGGATGTTGTGTTAAAGGGAAAGACTTTCTGATTCCAAGAGGCATGCTACAAACATAAAAATGCCTATGCACACAGGAAGGGCTGACAGCTGAAAAAAATAAACATGCTATTGGACACCTCACCAATTATCCTGAAAGCCTGGCAGCAGCTAAAACCATAGGGACCAGTATCTGAGAGCAGGGTAAGCCATGTTGATGGTGGTGGAGCCAATTTATTTGTCCAGCAACTCAGTGAGACACAGTTCTGTATAAACTAAATGGTTCTCACAAACTCCTTTCACAATGGTACACAGCACAAGCCTGTCATCCGGTGGCAAAAATGCAGTATCGCAATGTTGTTTTTTCATTCATTCAGAGGCAAGGGAATATTTAGGCCCCTCGGCCTTTAAGTAGGATTGTGAATTTCGGGGTAGGTAAGAACTGGATCATAGCATAGTCCCACAGCATACAAGCAGTACAGTGAGTCCAGCCCGGGAATCTTGCTTGCAAGGCGAGCACACTGACCCCAATGTTACGGGAGTGTGGATTCATTGTGAGCTGGGCTGTAATTTCAAGTCCTTGCAGGCCCTCCATACAGCAATTTCCACTGGGGAAAAAACTGTAAATCACAGGGAGCAAAGTTATTTCAGAGCCTGGATTACATCAATGGGAGAGCAGATGATCTGTAATTTATACATTATTACTGAAAACGTAATCATATTTTTACAATAAACAGATGTTCCAAAACTAATAGCAATTTCAGACCCTAAATAGGTTGCTCAAAAGTCAAGCAGTATTTTTTTTTGGTCTCTCCGCTCAATTCTCTGTCCCACACAAATTAAATGCAACAACAAAAATGTACATTTATATAGCACACCTAATGCAGGATAGCGTCCCAGAGGGCTTGGTACATTTTACAATTTACTTTAATGCTGTTTAGGATATTTATTAGACCTCAACATTAAATGACAGACAATTAAAAGTGGCACAAATTAATGCTGGATACTGGAATTTCCTGTTATAAACGCATGTGGTAGTAAGTGTAGTAAATGTAACAGCCGGAGATCACTCCAATCTATGAATACGGAATTCTCTATTAAACCAACTAAAGTGCAGTGGCCTGAAATTGTCCTCACCATACGAAACTGAGTCCAGTCAGAGTGGCTGTAAGGAAATGTCCCCTCCAGGTCCTCTGTCAGCTGATTGCTCTCGATGAACTTGTGCAGGGCTTTCAAGGATGTCAAAACCTCCATCTGAATATAGCAAACAATATAGGTCAGACTGTCCCAAATACATCAGACATAACTACTTTCAATTCACTAGGGATTGACTGTCCTTCATCTTCGTTCTGCCAATTGGTTATGTCAGTGTTTTAATGGTGTTTTTAACAGTGTGAAAGGCACTATGCAAATGTAATTTTGCATTGTATTGTTTAAACTATTATTGATAACACAAGGGTTAAGTATCACTCCAATAGTAGAGATGCTATCGGAATCCAAGCATTTAGACCTCAAAATTGTGAGGAAAAGCAGAGGAAATTGCCGAAGAGGCACAAACAGGATTGGGAAAAGCTAGTGAGGTTTCAATGAAAATGTTTAAATTCAATTGGTGCAATTTTATTTTTATTGCAACCAATGTTACAGAGCAAGGCAAACCCACTTCCTGATTCAATCTAATTGTCTAAAAGGTTAGCTAACACTTACCACTGTCCCGGGATATTTCTCCACCTTAAATGATGCCTCTTTATCTACTAGTATTAGGACACAGTGAATGGAGTGAGGGACAGATTCCTGCAGAACGAAACATCAAAGTAGTTCAAACAGATGAATAACAAATCTATACATATATTTATAATAATAATCCATGCATTTGCTATAACGCCTTATCATGTCTTCAAGACGTCTCAAAACAAATCACAGAATATTCTGTAAAGTGAATTGACTGTGTTTTATATATTATATATATCATACAATAACTCCACAAATTGTCCAGAGGACCTTAGAAATCCCATCTTGGAAATAATTAAAGCAATTTGATTTGAAAGACCTCTCCATTATTAGAAATCTAGGTCCATCCATTTCGCCTTCCACCATCCTGGCAGTCGCTTGACATGTCATGTCCCAAATTACATATTGTACCCGAGATAATGAGGATGATCATAGTCTGCCATCATGTTGGATATTCTCATTAGTACTAGTCACGGATTTGAATGTTAAAGTATTATTGCTCTATTGATTCATCCATCTATTCTCTTGAATAGATGTAACATAATGTAATTGTGGATTGTTTAAGATCACTGACTTGTACCCGTTTACATTTAATGAATTTTACCTTGGATAAATGAGTTAAAATGAATTAATTTATTAAGAAATTAATTTACTAACATAGCATTTCAGAGCATCAAGAATTTGGCAAATTCTTAAACATGTTCTGTCATATTGAAGCCATTTTTCTATAAGCTTCTTCCAACAACTACAGAAAACGCGCTTCGAAAGTTAAAACTGAATTCAGCGGTTTGCCAAATTCAGGACGTTCAGAAATGCTGCTTTAATGTAGTAAATCTACACCTGGGTGGAATTCTACCTCCATGAAAGTCCGTGGCTGAACGTAACAATTCTCACCTGCATTGACCCAAAAGCCTTATAAAGTGCGAGAGGAGGTGGGCATCTTCTGGCATCCACAACAACCATCAGCCCCAGTTCCCTAACCTCCTTCCTGTGATAAGAAATATGCACAATGAAAATCAAACAATGCAATTCCTGAGAGCTTAAAGTAAGTCAACCACATTATACTGCTATCTGCTGCTTCAGTGTGAAGCGCTGATTTGCCCACAAAAAACACATTCACTGCACTTTATTGCGTATTTTGTGAAGCGTTTTGAGCCGTCCTCCCAATTTGCACAGAACAACGGCAGTTGTACTCTACAGAATACAGAGTACAACTGTTGAACTCACATTGATTCAATGTGAGAGCTAGTGGAAACGGCAGTTTGACACACGTTCGCTGCATATCAGCTACATATCGATCGCATGCCGTGTTTCTTTAATCACAATGTAAATTATGCTTTTTATCACCAGTAGGGGTCAGCATTAAACAGTCAACTTTGTCAAACATAGCAAACAGTGGTATGGTTTCAAAAAAACAGAAACAGAGGAATGTTGGAAAGCGTATCAATAGGCAACACAATCTATCTCTGGGATTTCCATGTGTAGGTGGGATGCATAGAACCCTCAGCTTGGTTTGGATACTCTTAAACATGGTGATGGGTTTCCGCATGTGTCAGACACCTAACTGACCCCCCACAAAAGTGCCAAAAGCTACAGAACAAAGCACTTCTCAGCCTTCTTACCGACTTTGGTGCATTTTAAATCATTTGCCTTGAGGAAATCCAACCGAGCCTTTACAGAGATCACTTTGTGTGGCATTTGTTAAGAATTGGATGCAAGAAAGAAGACTAGAAGGCTGTGCTAGGAATGAGTACAAGTTGGTGGTTCCACCCTAACCTGACCTCAATCAATTCATTTCATACCCAGATCCAAGCCATTGAAAACATTGAGCCTAAGTCAATAGTGCAAGTGCGAACCCGTGTCATTTCCAAGCTTTGTTGAGTTTCTTGAATAACTCTGAGCTATTTTGCATAAATATCAAAACTATGCTCAAAGCATGTTGCTAAAAGTTTTGCAGATTGGTCTGATCAAGACAGCCAAACAAGAGGAGTCAGCTTTTTTGCTTCAATAATAAATTAACCTCAGGCACCATCATGATTTATTTAAATGCGTTAGCCCCTCTCAACTCACGATGATCAGTTATACGTTGTTTTGCAAAGACATTTTTGTCTCGGTGTCAGAAAATTGTGGGTTCAAGCCCCACATCGGGATTTTGAGACTTACAGTCCAGGCTGATATTCTATGCAATATTAGAGTTGTTATCCCTCATATCCCATGATGCTAAACCAAGAATGTTAAAGATCCCATGGTGCTATTTGAAAAGAGAAAGGAGTTTTATTCTGGTGTCTTGGCCAACAATGCTTCAGACAAAACAATTAATCACTGAGTTCATGGCTGTTTGTGGGACATTGCTGTGTTCAAATCGGCTGCCAGGTTAACCTGCAAATGCAGTCAACCTGCTCAAGCAACCACCTCCATTTAGCAACTACCCCTTATTACCAACCACACCAGAACAGCCTCTTTAGTGTGCATTCACGAACCATTGAACACTTACTCAGAGGCCACCTTTATATAAAGGCCACATTGACCCAGTCCCCTGAGTGGTTGTTGAAGACAGGTTTGACTGTATGCTGTCACTACACTTTACAGAAACCTCTGTGAAGTGTTTTTCGAGGTGATATGGCGGAATGGAGGTATTATTAATTAACAACGTGATGAAAAATCTGTTTGCTCCCTACAAGCTAGTACTGCCTTTCTGTTCTCAATGAAGGGAAGAGTGGGAGTCAATACTCTGAATGTTGATACAATGATGGTCAATATGGTGAATGTGTCTCACCTGGGAACACTGTGGAAATACAGAAACAATCTGGTGAGGTCAGCAATGGTGCAGGTTGGCTTCTGCCACACTCTGTTGTTGGTGCAGACTTGCAACACAGCTCTCCCTGCCTTATCCCTGCTTCCTGAAAAGATCAACAAAAAAAATACCACTCAGTTAGCTCATTGTGCACGAGTCATCCACCTCACTCCATGTTACCGTTGGCTCTCTCAGTGGAGCTCGATAGGAAATATATATTAACAGTGCATGAGCTGGAAACTTCCTGATATATGACCACTCCTTCAGTCAAGACACATCTAATATGAGCCAATCAAATATTTGCAGTATTCCCTTATCTGTTGTAGTGTTTTAGTTACATAGTTTTGCACACTAAGATTCGTAGTGTACGACAACAACTTGCACTTATATAGCACCCTCCACACAGGGCAGCGTCTCAGAGAGCTCAACTGTGGCAGAGCCTGACTCTAAGCTGTGGGCGGGAGGAAGCTTTTCAGGAGGGTCTTAAAAAAAAGGAAGAGAGGGGGGCAAGGCAGAGGGATTGAGGGAGAATGTTCTAGAGTTTTGGGGCATAGTGGCTGAAAGCACGACCACCGATGGTGGGACGAGCAGGTGGTCGGTGCCAGTCGAGCGGAGGCGCTGGGTGGTGGATTGGGGAGTGAGGAGGTCGGAGAGGTGCCAGAGAGTGAAGGGATTTGTGCAATGCACTGATTAACTGAATACAAAACAGTAAACTTGATGTGTTTAATGGGGATGAGGGCCATAATTTGCAAACTAGAGGCCATTGCACGTACTGTGATTTCTGTTTTGTGGCTGAAAGTTCGGAATTCGCATTTAAGAAAAATGGTTAAAAATCATGACCTTGAAGGTTGTTATACTTTTTGAGTTTTCGTTGGACTTTTGGGGAATTTTCCAGGCCAAAGATAAAAGCCAGTGCTGTGACTTCCGGTTCAGAACACCGCTGTTGTCATGGGAAAAATCTTTAGATGGGCACAGTGCAGAAATCCAGCCTCTCCGCCTCCACACAACTCCCTCTACTGTTCGCTATGTTTATTATTATTATTCACTATCTGCTCACTGTGTTTATTATTTATTTTCACATCACCATCTATTTTTTTTTGACTGTTGTTTGCACTTCTTTTTCCGTGTGATTCAGGTGACATAAAGAGACTGCAGGTGCTATTTGAAAGATTTGTGGAGTCTTTCTCCTGCTTATCCTGGCTCACTTACCCCTCCATTTATCTGAGTGCTGTTGAAGGGATTTGCTGGCACAATTTGACTACATAGTAAAATTCACTTTAATTTCTAATCAACATTTTGTAAAGCACCTATTTAAGGCATATATTTAATCTTTAATATATAAATCTAATCGATTATTATTACCGTATTATAAATACCATATAGTTCTCTAAAATCCTTCCACCACAACAAAGTTTTTTTTTAAGAAAAAGGACACATGGTATACAGACCCAAACAAAATGTAATTAAACAATTGATTGTACGATGTCCCTCCAGAAAGAGAGTGCACGTTCCACTCCAACAATCTATCGCTGGAATTTCCATGTACAAATGGGATGCATCGAATTTTCAGTTTGGTTTGGATACTGACAAAAAAACAGCTGTTATTTGAAATGAAATTTTATTGCACTGTAACATTTTCCTCAATCAATACATTCGATCTGCTAATGATGTACAATATTTGCCAAATGACACGTTCTGATAGATCTCAACTGGTTGAGAATTAAAGAGGCATTGAGACTGGCAATGTCTCTCTTACTGGCCAGACATTCCTAGCAAGCTATTCCCTTTAAATCTCTATGCAACACTTTATTCTGCGGATTGACATTGACAGATGGGAGAAGTCATACGTGTGTGTTGTTCAGAACTGAAACCTGGTGATTTACCTGGCAAACAACCAACTTTTGAATTGAGAATATCATTGCTAAAATCCAGCAATCGGGAAGAAAACCTCTTCTGGTTACGTTCTGATAAGAGAAAATCACCAGTTGGCAAGACAACTTCAGCTCCTTGTCCCAATAAGATGGGGATTTCTGACCGAACTCTGATTTCTGGCCTGGAATCTACAGGGAGGGGAAAAAAAGAAACATGTATTATCCTCTTTAACCCTGCTTTTGGTCATCGCTCCCCCATTGTCCCATTAGCGCCCACCCCCACCCCAAGCCAGGAATATAAAGCATCTTGGGACGTACTCCTGACATGAAACACGCCATACAAATGTAAAATTGTATTGCATCTGACCAACTGCAGGTAAAACTGCAGGAAACCAATTCATGAGAGATGGTTGAGTTCAAAGTGTGGAAAGTGAAAGGGCATCAGATCTTCACCTAATGGTATGTGTGGAGGATCAGCAGTCACCGCAAGACAAATAATACAATACAACAGCACACTAGTTCAAATCAACAGGCTGCACTGCAAAAACTCACCACCTATCACTGGCCAATGATAAGACCGTCATCAGCAGAAGGAATCTGGCGAAAAGTAAAATAAGGTCATCTTCACAGTTTGCTTATAACACAACTTCTGAGCTGTTAGACTCAAAGGTCCATGTTATAAAAAGGTTCTATTCCCTTGTGCTATTGCACAGAAAGAGACTGCTAACAAGAAAGAGAATGTTTTTTATTTTCATTCATAGTGTCTTCGATGATTATCAGCAGTAATCAAAGTGCTCCGAGACACTATCCCGTGTGAAGGGCGCTTATATAAATCCAAGTCATTGATCTGCTTGTGAATAATGAAATTCTGCATTATGAGTGAGCCCTGTCTTTAGATCTGACAGTCCCTTTAGGAACATTTAATATATTCCCCGATAGGAATATTTAAATGTTTCTCACTCATTTTCACAGATCTTGGGGTGGGTTCGTTTAATATTTTATTGAGAAACACTGAGCAAAAAAATCCACCCAGTCTTAGTCTGCAAAGCCATTGACCACAACTCCTAAAAAGAAACCAGCTTCCAAATTAAGAATTGTGCATAATTCTGCACGACCTTAAATTTTAAGGCAAAATACCTTACAGGTTAAGACCGGGTGTTATTTTGGGGACTCGGGATTGTGAAGACATTTGTAAGCGTCCGTGACAAGCATTGATGTGCGCTCAGCCTCCGTACTCAGCATGCAGTTAGCTGCCACCTCCACACTGTCGTTCAATGGTGCATATTAGAGAGGAGAATAGACGAGCTTATTACACGCTCCTTAACCTTCATCACTGAATGCTACAGTGACAGTACTCTGGGGATTTATCACGTATAAGAAGTGCATTCATCAGCCCAAAAACCCGCAGGATGGCGAGAAGATCATTGGAAAACTGCCAATATGTGTTATGAATCCTCATTATATCTTTTGCTAAAGATTTCTTTATGTGCCAGCTCAAACAACGAGTAACAGCAGGATATTTGAGTGCAGAGAACATCGCTGCCAAGACTGATCCTATTTTCACATGACTTCCACACACACACACACATTTCCCTCCAGTCATTGGATAATGATCAGCGTTCAGAATCCTGGCCTGGTGTTTTTTCCTCCTAATCCATAGGCTACAAGGCCATTTGCACTACAATTTATTTTCAGGTACAACAAGATGTAGAACAAGAGGGCATAGGATCAGAGTTACAAAGGCAAACACCAGGACGGACATACATAAGAAGGGCAGTTTAAGCCAGGGCTCAGTTAAAAAAAAGTAAGTACATTCATTTGAATAAATAAAAGAAAAGTAAATAAATTTGGTCATTCAATCTACAACTGTTTGTGGACACTGCTCTGCACAATTGGCAGCCAAATTTCGCCCACAAAATACAGTCGATCCACTTTACAATATGCCCTGTGAAGCCCTTTGAGATGTCTCAAAAACATGTGCACAGCAATTATATAGGGATAGTGTATGTGTTCTTGAGCTCCCAGTGTATGTTGCACTATTGGTAATGTAATGCCAACCGTACTGAAAATAATCAAGCACTATTTTTATAGTTGTTTCCATAGAGCTTGAATAACTCCCATTCCTTCTTGTTTGACATAGGAATTTAGAAGCATCTGTAATGGGGATAACATGTCCACAACTACCAAAAATAGCCTAAAATCAGGAGCCACAAAGGTTGGTAAAACTTCTTCTTGGTAAAAAAGTATTTGCTGAATTCAGTGACACACATGGAATAGTTCTCCATGACGCTTCACTGAAATAAACGCTCTGCCCAATAAGGCACCGAGTCTCATGGACCAGGAGGTCCCCAGGTTTGATTTTTGATCTTTTCTGAGCTAATCGATGGGATAATTGGCCACAGCGAGAGAATAGGAAAAATATTAGCGATGGTTCCAGCTTCATTGATCCCTGCTGGACAGCAGACATATGTGGCCATTGAGTGAGGACAGGATCAGGCTTAGCTTCAATGCAAACACTGATCTTCTACAACAACCACAGTTTGCACTTATATTGTGCCTTTCACACAGGGTGAACGTCTTGGTAAAAGGATTTATCACAGGATTTACTGTAAAGTGCAGTGACTATATGACAACTTACATTTTTTATGAATAATTGGATACTTTGGGGGCAAATGCAGCAGCAAATTTGCATACAGCAATGTCCCACAAAGAAGCCATGAAGTGAATGTCTAATTTTATCTAACTATTGGCAACGACAACAACATTGTACCCTAGCACGATTTATTTCCTAGTCTGGAGATACCTGTGCATATTCTGTGAAGTGCTTTGAAACACCTCAATGGCATGATACGGCGCTGTATCAAATGCAAGGATTACTATTATTATTATTATACCTCCACCTGCAATATGTTTAAACCCCATACTTAGATCAGAAGCAAACTAAATCTGTAACTCACAGTTTTTAATCACTGCCCACTCACTGCTAAGATAACCGCACTTCCAGTTTGTACTCCTTTTATGGCTTGAGTCTCATTGATTGAGAAATAGATTAACCTCCGAGGAATCATTTTAGTTATGTTCCTTATCCAATTTCAGAGAAGAGAGACATTGAACTCATCTAATCAAAGCATCTCTTCACCGTGAAATGGGACAGTGTTTTTACTTAACCACTCTGCACTATCTAATTTACTCAGTTTGTTATTAATGTGACATTCCATAGAGTTATAATCGCTTGTAACTGAGCAGATATGTAGCAAAATAAATAGTAATCTATAATCTGCTTAACAGGAGTTGCCTCAGAGCAACTATAATTATTTATCATTGGAATGCTTGGAACATAAACATCATGCTCTGTCTGATAGATCTATGATATCGAGTTAGCTGGGGCAAAGGATGTGTTAACCTCTTATTTATTCTTCATCTTCTTTCTATCTATTACTCAAGGGTGCACTTGAGTGTGTGTGTATGTGTTTGCGTATACATGGGTTTCGGTGTGCACACTTGCAATGCTTTTCTATGTATGTGTGTGCTTGTATGCGCATGTGGGGGTTTGGGAAAAATGGAGCTGATTTGCTCCTAGGCCATCATATCCTTTTTCTTATTGCTTTCTGCTAAAATATATGTTACCCAATGTTACGTGTGGAATGAAATTCTGGACTTTTCTTAACTCTTTTACTTAGTTATTCAATTCTATAGAAGGAAACACTTTGATATGGCCATAAAGACCAAATGGTATGAACATAAAGTGACATCAAAAGGTAACATTCCCGGCAGAGCGAAATGTTGGAGAAAGTTTCCTTAATCCACTCGGCTCTGTTTACCTAGCAGTAAGAAGGAACCCGGTTGTTAGTCGATTGGTGGATCACTTTTCTGGGGGGGTAATAATTCCTTCAATTTTTTTTAAAAAATTAATAAATTGGTACCTCAATCCACGACTGTTTGTGAGACACTGTTGTGCACAATTGGCCGCTGCGTTTTCACCCACAAAATACAGTCAATTCACTTTACAGTATATTCTGTGAAGCGCTTTGAGACGTCTCGAAGACATGAAAAGGTGCTATATCAGTTGCAAGAATTATTATTATTATTATTATCAAAATAACGTGGGACTCACAAGTGCATACAGGTAGAACAGTAATCTGTGATAAACCGAATATCATTTTAAACTAATAGATTGTACATTGATGTGGCCATTCCAAGTGACTGCAAAATACAAAATATCTCAGGAAATATGCTGACCTATGAATTAAGTGTGGACACATGTGGTAGTACAACACAAGCATAGTTCCTATCATCATTGGTGCAACTGGGATGGTTAACAAGACAATTAGGAAATATTTTTACAAGATGTCCACCTCCTGCAGAAAGTAGTTATTTGGGGAAATTTAAAAGAAAAATACGAAAAATAATATCCATTCAAATGTAACGGGGCAGTATTTAGGGTCTGTCTGACCCAACACTGAAAATCACTTAGAAACTACTTCTGTGAAGTTATCTAATCTGAAATAACATTATAATAATTCTTACATTTGATACAGCACCTTTCATGTCAGAAGGACAGCTTAAAGCACTTCACAGGATATACAATAACAACTCTATATTTTTAGTTGATTCGATCTTACCCTCCAGAATACCAAAGTATCTAGGATAAACAATTTTTAGCATATTTACCTTTCAGTTGTGCTCTACGCCTTATTGACCTTGGAGAAACGCAAGCCACTAAACTCTTCTTTGCACATTGAGGAGTTTGTCTGATTGGTACCATTTCTGCTGAAGAGCCAACGTCAATAGGAGGCAAACTTGACCTTTCACCATTGCGATGCAACAAATGATTGGAGTTGATTAAGGACTGTGAACGTATGTGATTTCCCTTCTGAGGCACCGCAGGTGAAATGATAAGTTTGGCTGCAGATTGATGCTGTTCCTTTAACGAAGTAGGAAGTGGACGAAGATATTCCAATAATTCACCTTTCTTTGGTGACTTACTCATTGATGTGTCAACAAATCTGCTGGAATTCTTTGGTTCCTGGCATTGCCTGTGGCTGACAAAGTCCTTTGAGCTGCAAGTGTCTTGCTGTTCAATCACACGCTCTTCCCTTTTCTCTTGAGAATTTTCTGCCATTTCTGCCGCTAAATTGAAATCAAAGTTCACTGGGTTTTGCAGAGCTTCTATATAGGATTCCCGATAACGGCATTTCATCTCCTGGTTTTTGAACTCCTGATTTGATCTTCTACTTAAGCATGGTGAACAAGGCTCTGCAGCAAACCTTATTGTCCTCCCACATGCCCACGTGCTGTTTGCTGAAACAGCTGAGACTGAACCCCCGTTCTTATATAGGGGTTGTGTGATCAGACCAGTGCAATTATCTTTAGAAAACATCATTAGATCCACATAATCTCCCTCCAGATCTTCGTCTGAGACTTTGCAAGGATTCGGCCAGACGTTTTCCAATCTCACAGACTGGTCCTTCGAATATTTTGTACTGTCTTTTGGAGCCAAGTTGCTCAACACACTTTTATCATCCTGCCCAGCCATTTTCGTCTCGCCGTCTTGAACCGAAGGGTTATTCTCTGCGACTACGTCCATTGTCATCCTCACAGCCCCACAGTCATCCTTTGCTGCTTGACTGGAAATATGATTGCACGGAGGTGATACTTTGAGTTTACTTACAAATTCAGGTGTCACTATTTTAGCCCAAGGCAATTTCACAACCCCATTGTCCGTGGCTAGCAGGCAAGCTTGCAATGGCGTTCCAGCGCGCTTACTGTTTATCCGCTCCAGCCATCCCAGTGTGAATATACTGGTGTAGGATATTTCCGGCAATCGCTGCTCCTCCACTGTGCAGAGGTCTCTGCTGAGATATTTCAGCACAATCCGCGCAGATTGTTGTCCGCGAGGTACAATTTGTAGATAAAAGTCACCGGGCCGCAGGAGAAAGACGTTGAAAGAGGACAGTTGGATCACTACTTTCTCATGGAGGCACAGAGGCCAGCCTTCATGGCGGAATAGCAGACTTGAATATCCAGCCTGAGGGCAGAAAACAGACATGCTGTATTAATAGGAAACATAGTGTGAGGCAGTACTTATAAATAAGCTGTTACTGTGTTATTTCAGGAGGTTGGTTCCTAATGGACAAGGAACATTAAAATTGTTTGCTTTTATTAATATTCACTGATAAATACAGGGTATTTTTGCATAAAAGTCAGTCACTTCAAAAATTATTTTCACTGGAATTTCACTCATAGAAAAATAAATGAAATGGCTGATTTTTTCAGTGTCCATGACAGCGCTCACTGCTTCTGAACCTCGCCTCGCTGCACTCCTGTTTCCGGGAATGCACGTGCAGTACGATGCGATCACAATGTGCAATCATTCACAGAACCAGCAGTTCTTGAGGAAGGTTTCAGAATGCAAGCTTCACATTGCCTAGGCTGCTGCTCCAGTTCCCAAATACAAGTGCAATGCTGGGGGTGCTATATTGTCAAGGTTGGACTCTGATGTTAAACCGAGGATTGTCCCATTTGCCTATTCAGGTGGACGTTAATGATCCCATGAAACTATTCAAAAAGAAAAGGGAGTTTCTTCTGGTGTCGTGGTCAACAATGGCCCATATAAAATTGGTCAGTCGATTTATAGCTGTTTGTGAGGCATTGCTGGGTGCAAATTGGCTGTTTTGTTCACCTACAAACTAGGCAGTTGCATCTGTTTATTTCTAACTAAACATGTATATAGGTTATAGTGTTTAAACAAATTCCTAATGTTCTGACTGTTAAAACGGATCATCCTGCATCTGTGGCCTTGGTGCCAGAGCCAGCACTATACGTCTATGTGACAGGCAGGAAAGGTAGGTAAAGGTAAATCTAAGGAGCAGACTTTGTGGATTGAGCAAACCTGCCCTACTTCTGTAAGCAGAAAATAAAATCACAGGGATTCAGAGGACAACTACTAACACACTCTTTGCATCATGTACAATTTCTCGCTTGAAACAGCATTCAGAATTTGAGGCCCTTTCTGCTCATAGAGAGCCCAGTTTAGCAGCTGGGCGGGTGCCAGTGGGTAAATTGGGAATACAGAAGCATGGAATGAATATGTCTGGATCGCAAGGAGGAGGTGAAGTGTCAGCCGGGAGGACAGTGTGACCAGCATTGAAGTAAAGAGGAGGAATCTGTAACAGAGGGCTATACAGCATGAGGATTTAGAATCAGCAAAGTACATGTGCTTTAAGCATGCCTAAGGCTAGCCTGATTTTGACAGACATCAAGTCTACTATAATCAGGATACATTAAATTTATATTGAAAAATGTAAAGAAATTGTACAATAAACCCTGTTCCAAACAACCAGAGATCCTCAGATGAAGATTCAAATAAATGTTTGAGCCCTTAAACTGCACTGACACTCTAATGCAGTACCGGGGGGTGTGGGGGTGCACTGCATTGTCGGAGGAGAGATATTAAATTAAGTCTGCTTATCCAGTTGGATCTTAAAGATCCCGTGGCACTATTGGAAAAGAGAAAGGAGTTTCTCCCAACAATCCTCCAGATAAAATTGGTCACATTTCATCGCTCTTTATGGGATTTTGCTGTGTGCAAACTGGCTACCGTGTTCACCTAGAAATACACAGTCACTACACTTTATGAAAAACTCTGAAGAACTGTTAGGCATTGTCGAGATAAGGCGCTATATAAAATGCAAGGTTTATTATTATTATTGTAATATGCGTGCAAACTGAAAAAGTTGGTAAAGAAAGGAGAAGTTTCTGTTTCAAATTAACAACTGGATAACCTTACCACGCAGGATTATAAAGCAAACTTCAAATTCCTCCAAAAATATACCCTGGATTGCTATTAACATTGAAAACAAATGTTTTTTGTTCCAATTTTATCAATTGTCATTTTTTTTTAAATCATCTGCTGCATGTATCCTATTTCCTATTGCGAAACCCAGCACTCCTGAGAGTCTGAACGATTGTCAGTGACATGTTGCTCCTGATAACCCAATGCCTTTACTGACATAATTAACCTATCCTGCTGCAATTTTCTGCCTTCCTTTCCCGAAGTTGCTGCCTCACATCAGCGTGTAGTTCCGAGGGCTCTTTCCACGCTCCACACAAGTGGCCATTTGCGCTACTTCTTAATAATGCTACTTCTTAACGGAATTCCTTAATAATGAATCCATATCGTGAAATCAGGATTGTGATAATAATAATAATAATCCTTGCATTTGATTTAGTGCCTTATCATGTCAATAAGACATCTCAAGGTGCTTCACAGGATACTATAAAGTGAATTGATTGTGTGTTTTGTGGGTGAAATGCGGCAGCCAGTTGCACACAACAGTGTCCTACAAACAATCATGAATTAAGTGACCATATTTGGGGTGGGGGTGTGGGGCGAAGAACACAAACTGTGTCGCGCAAACCTGTAGGAATTCCAATGCAATCTACTCCTGGAGTGGAGTTGAGTCCTTATGAAAGAACACGACTTCTCAGTAAGTTTACGAAAAAACGATCGAGACACAGAGGAGCCTTCAGAAGAGACCAGTGGCATTTTCTACTTCGGAGACCGTTTTGGGATGTTGCACAATTTTGTGGTACGTGATCAGGAGTAAAAAAAAATCATGTGCATTTTATTCAAATGACCCCCCCCCCCCCACCACCCCCAGAGCAGTGTAGAAATTCATTCTCGAGTGGCTCAGCTGCAAGTCCCACTGCCAACAATGACTGCATTCAGTATTTTCCTGATCACGTGCCAGCACACAAGTGCTTTCCCAACAGACCCTCACCTTCTACAAAAAAGAAATCAGTAGGTGCGGGACCTAATAAATATGTAGGCTGTTTGCTTTTGAGCTGACTGTTTTTCCCTCTGAAAGTTATTAAGAGCCTTAACGATGAATTTACTTTCCACAATCTATATCTAACTCCCAGTGGAGAGGGGAGGAGGGGTGGGGCATTGAGTTCACAGTACAAGGAAAATTCAAATCTGGTAGTAATTTGAAAATTATGCTCAGAGATCAGAAAGAGAAACCGTGGGAAAAGGAAGCAGATATACTGCTGGAGTGAAAATGCTGGTATGAGAGTCATCGGGATAATGTAAGCAAGTATTTATTTAAAAAAGATTCAGTGCATCCAATTAATCTCTGCTCTGGTTGCCCTCAGGTACCCGGCCAAAATGAGCTCTGGCAACGACTGCATAAGACCAGCCAAGCCGCCACAAGCACATTCCTCTTCTCATCCTGGATGCTACACATGCACACCACCTATAGAGGGTGCTCAAGAGGGACAAGGAGCAGTGAAATGGGCTGACTTCAACCTCCTTGACCCTGGAAAGAGACAATTTAACATTCCCACGCAATTGAGACCGGCAATCTCAGCAGGATTTAAACAAGCAAGCTCCCTGTCTGTCTGCTGCAACTCTATCCATTGCACCATTTGGGCTGCCTATGTACATGCGTTGCATTTGACTTTCAATGGTGTGATGAGGCACTGTATGAAATGCAAGGATTATTTTTTATCATTTGAATTGAGAGTTTGATACTCTGGTGCGAAGTAGGTTGTAAACAGAGCTCTGAAACTACAATGACTCGATGGCTTCTTTCAAACATGGATTCAATTTTTCAAGTGTCACATTGTGGCAGTACAACTTTCCCGTTGAGAGTGACATGATGCATTTTCACCAATGACAACTGCCACCTAACCAAATCTCACCCTTGTGATAACTTTTCTCCCCACCTCTTCTGAAAGCTCTGACCCATTCCAGAGTACAGTTCCACAGGCATCAGTCATCCTGCCAGCAGCTCAGCAAAAGGTTATTCTTTATGTGGGTGTTTAGACAGTGTACTTTGGCAGGCTATCCAACCATAGGGTGGGACATCGCAACCACGCCTGAACCTGAACTTATCTGAGACCCACAATTCCTACCTCGTCTCAACATTACAGAACGCATAGAACTGTGGACAATTCTTAAATGTAGTCTTAATTTGAAAGCTGTTTATCTGCAATCCTTAAAAAGAACCAACGTTAGACCAGATTAATAATAATCTTTACATTTGATGTAATAATAATAATAATTCTTGCATTTGATAGCGCGTTTCACGTCTTCTAGACGTCTCAAAGCGCTTCACCAAATATACTGTAAAGTGAATTGACTGTATAATTGGGGGCGAAATGCGGCAGCCAATTGCACACAGCAGTGTCCCACAAACAGTCGTGGATTGAAAATGACCAATTTATTATTGTTTTTTTTGGAGGGATTATTATTAAGCGTGTGGAGTAAGGAAACTTGCCCAAGGTTTCGCCTCCTGCCTGGAATTGAACCCAGGTGTCTCGCTTGCAAGGCGAGTGCTCTAACCACTGAGCTACAGGACTCCACAAATAGCGCCTTATCACATCTTCGAGATGTCTCAATGTGCTTCACAGAACATACTGTAAAGTGAACTGACTGTATATTTTGTGGGCGAGTGAATTAAGAGCGAATTTAAGAATTTTTCGCAATTTTATCAAACTTAAATTTCAAGACAAGAAATTTGGGGCCTCAGATACACCCATTTGTGCACTTTCCAGCAGGTATTATTGAATCGTAATCAGGAAGATCAGAGGCAGGAATTTCAGTGGGTGATCCTTAGGAAATTGAGCAGATATAGGGGATTATGAAGAATAAAGCCAAGGTAGGGAAAAGAAGCAGAAAATGACGGAGAAGTAGAGATCACAGAGATGTAAGGACTATGAAAGGGGGAAAAGATAGGAATAAAAATGTAGTAAAAGAAAATGTTAGAAAGTGAAGAATAAAGGAAATGGAGAGAAATAACAGGGCAGAAATCACAACAGTTAATAATGTTATAAATATTGTTGGTGATAAATGTGATATTGAATATCATGTTTTTCACCCAAAGTGTAATACAAACACAATACAGGTTTACATTTATCTAGCACCTTTCATATTAGGAGGACGTCCCAAGGTGCTTAATAATGCTCGCTTGGCACCCAAGCTGGAGGTGGGAGAGGGGGAGGCAGAAGGGGAGGGTTTGGAGGGGAAGGATGACCAAAACCAAGGTCAAGGAGGTAGGCCTTGAGACAGTCCTTGAACAAGGTGAGGGATACAATGAGTCAGAGACTGGAGGATGAAGTTCCACACAGGGGGGCAGTTGTTATCAGTATATAATGAACACAAATAAAAAGAACGTAATTAAAAGTAACAAAAATAACAGGGACCAAAATTACAAAGGCAAGGCGAGGAAGAAGAAGGAAAATAGGGACCTATTTTTGCATTATAAAAGACTGCAGACTGGCTGAATTCCAGTTCATTTCCTCGTGTTTTCCTACTTTTCTCTACTTTTTAGCTTTGGTTCATTCTACATCTCTGTCCACATACTGGAGGTACAAGGGGGCCTAAAAATAATGCAACCTCACAACAATAAACTAGTAACTATAAATTATTTCAGGTCAGGAAGTAAGGATTGACCTGGTTCAGCGAGCAATCATCTGATTTAAAAGAGTCAAGTGCTTCGCTTTATTGTTTCTAGTGACACTTCCAATAAAAAATACATCACGAAAAGCAGTCAGCTGTGAACTCGTAATTAAATCTGTCTGTGTTCGCTGGCGAATGATTTAGGAGACCGACAATTTGAGCAGATTCCATTGTAACTAATTATGAAAAGTTTTGAAATATCCATCCATCAGACAATAATAGTAATAACCTTTCACTTCCATCTGCCTACTTCGGGTGATAAATTGCATTTCAGTGGAAAACACCGAAAACCAGGTTTTTCTTCAACATTTTGTTCCTGCACTAAACTTCAGTCCTCTACTCTTGATAGTACAGTAAAACTCGTTTTAGTCTGAACTGTATAAATCGCCTAAGTCATACATCTGCCCAAATCCGGGTCAAGAGTTTATATTTTATGCAAGTTTGACATAACTCATACTGTACATAAGTCATATTAAATGTATGGTCCACACTTGTGAGGTTTACTGTAATCACAAAGAGAGGGAGCAGCATTCTGGAAACCTGCTTTGTGGATCAGACGATAGCTCACCAAAGACTCATCAAGTGGGAAATGCCTAGATTTTTTCCATAATGGGAAGTCTTAAATTGAGGGATTAATAACCCCGGAAAGCGATCCACCAATTGACCAACAACCAGGTCCCTATTTACTGCTAGATAAACAGAGGCGTGTGGAGTAAGGAAACTTGCCTAAGGCTTTGCCCTGCCTCAGGTCCTCTGGTGAGTACCTACAGGACTCCACTTTGTTAATGTGCCTGGGTCTGGACCCATCCAATTGTTATCTGTTTCTACTGCGAGTATTTCCTAGATTTCCTGCTTCTATGCACAAAAGGATTGAATTTCAAAAAAACTTTCATGGATGTCAACAGATTAATTTTCTCCTGTTTATTTATGGCCATTAGCATACCAATAAATCATAAGGTTCTCCAATATTTTGAAGATCACTTGTATTGTATTTTTTTTACCTGCTGCACCTTCTGTCAACAACAGACTCAATCTTTGATTGATTTCCACTGTGGTGCAGGTACATAATGCAGAGACTATTACAGACATGAGGCATTTCCTGTTATCCATTGTCACATTTCTTTGGGTTTTTATCACAATGATCAATCACTACTTAACCAAATGAAGTGGTTTTGGCTGCCGATCATTTCCAATATAGTGCTAAAAATCTTTATTTTTAAAAAATATTTTTCTCTCCCCCACATAGTAAAGTATAATAATAATAATCTTTGCATTTGATATAGTGTCTTATTACATCATCAAGAAGTCTCAAAGCGCTTCACAGGATATACTGTAAAGTGGATTGACTGAGAATTTTGTGGACAATGTCCCACAAACAGCCATGGAGGAAGGGATCAATTTTATTTGGGGGATTTTTGGCCAGGACACCAGGAGAAACTGCCTTCTCTTTTCGAATAGTGCCATGGGATCTTTAACATCCACCTGAACGGGCAGACGGGACCTTAGCTTAACGTCTCATCCAAAGGATACCACCTCCAACAATGCAACACATCCCCAGCACTGCAATGGAATATCATCTTAGACAATGTGATTCCCAGTTCCGATGTGGGGCTTGAACCCCACCCGATGTGAGAGTGCTACCACTGCGCCAGGATGATCTGCAGTTGCTGGGCTTTAGGCCAACCCAAATGGCAGAGGGAGTCCCAGCACCTTGGGACGTCCTCCCGACGTGAAAGGCGCTCTATAAATGAAATCTTGTTGTTGTTGTTGTTGTTGAGTGGTGCCTGACCCTGAGGCTGATGTCAAAAGTCACTACTTCTGCTGTCAATGGCCACCCAGGGGAGAGAAATGGGTGGGGAGATGGGGCAGGGGCTGAATGACTGGTACTGAACCTATAGTTCTACTCAAATGCAGGAACCAATCCAGGAATTTAAACAGCAAACTCAGGTGACACAAAGAGCATCACTCAAGTGCCAGTACTACCGCTTAAGCATTGGTCTTTAAGCAGGAGGTGGCATAACTTAAACCCAGTATGAGCTAAAATAAATGTGCTGCAGTATATCTTGTGCAGATATATGCCTTTCAAGTACAGATTGTTTGACAGCCAAATTCCTCCCTAATTACCTCTATGGGAGTCTGTTTTGCCGTTTGTAGTAGTAGGAACTGTTCCTTTAAGAAACTAGTTTACTCATAGTTATCTTGGCTTATATTCTGTCCTCCTTCAATTTCACCCTAACTATTCTAAATAACTCACTTCTCTCTTATGTTTGTAGGACATGGCTTCTGCAAATTGCTGCTACATTTGCTTCCATAACAGCACTCACTTCATGTCTAATTAATGTCGTTTTTTAATGTACATTTGAGACAACCTTTTTATGTTGGAGGGGCTATGTTGCATTCACAAAGTTACCATATCGGTTTGGATGCATAAGCTCATTTGGTCCTTTCAATCTCATCCCTCCAGAATATTCACCCTCCCATCATAGCAACAAGCTGCTTTTAGAATGAGTCCAGTGTCCTGGGCTGAACCTTCCTGGCAACTGTTCCAGTTTTAATTACTATCTGAGTAAAGGAAATCTTCCTGGTATCTGTCCTGAAATTGCCCTTTACAATTTTTGGGAGGTAAGCCTTCTGAACCTATGTCCTATTGTATTGCTACAACAAAAGCAGATTTGTGTCCTCAATTTTCACCTTTATAAGTACTTCTGACTTCTCAATTATTCAGCCACATGTCAGTTTAAGAGCTCATTAATGAAAATCTATCAAAATCTAATGTTGCTGTCAATTGTTGCGGTGCATGGACTGCCGAGAAAAGTTAGCATTTAGACAGAGAATGTCATTGCAGATTGAGATCTTCTACATGTTAACCACAATATATTAATTGTTTGGTGTTGTGGTGAGTGAATATATACCCAAGGAGCATTTTTAGATAAGATTCGGGAGAACACTTTGGTGAAAATGTGATATTTGATAACAGATTTAATATTTAGGATCATAGAACTCATGTAGCGGGAGTCATAATTTGACAATTATCATATCTGTGTTGAAACAAAACATTTTCACACTAATATGGGCAAAGCCAGTGCATTACATGGAGGTCTACATTAAAGCAAATTTCCAAAAGCCAAATCATAGCTGGAAAGCATCAGGTTTATTCAGACTGTCAGAATTCTTGCTCATCCCCTTGCCTTATTAACATAACCTATTTCAGACAAATGTCTGTCTGTGTGTAGAAAACAGACAGACATTTGATCGTGGTATTTAAGTCTGAGTGGGTGACTCGATGCTTAATCACACTTACGCAAGCGTCTTGTTGCACAGTCTCCAGGATGCGTTTCGCAGGGATTAAGAAATCCAGTAAACAGCGGAGCCCATCTCCCTTATAAAATGTCTCGATGAGACGGAAGATCTGACTGAGGACTGTGGGAGCAGTGGCTTCGAATGGAGGGTACAGAGCCGAGAGAGTGCTCTGAATGCAGGTGTCCAGTGATTGTGAATTCTGCGTAGCACAAGAAATATATATCAGCACTTTTTAGCAATATCCCGGCAGAGCTGCAAAATCAAAACCTGAGCAACAGTTGAGAAGCAGAGGAGGTTATCACAGAAAGCTCACAAACTAGGTTCTATGTGGGGCCTTTAAAGAGTCTTTGTCATCACCACAATTGTTTGTAAAGCAGGAAAAAAAGGTAGAAGAAACAGAAATGGTGTCAGAGGGTAATTCAGTGATGCAATTAGACTCAACTAACTAATGACATTTGGTTGAAGGAAAAGGAGCAAAAGAAAATATTGCCAAATCGTTTTTCAATGAGGATAATATACTTTTGTAGAAAAAAAACATGTGAACAATAAGGATATTTAGGCTTAAAAACTAAACTGCTGGCAGAGAGAGCTGTATTGTCGGAAGTGTTGTCCTTCACATCAGATGGCAAACCAAGGTCCTGTCAGAGACCAGTGTGGTGTCTGTCCTGAGATTACCGTTTCCAACTCTAAAACTACTATCTTGATGCATCCTAAAGTATCGATCTGAGTTTACTTTTTCAATCCCATTTAAAATCCTATACACAGTCTGCTGGACTGACCTCGACATTGGCTTTGCTGCATTGATTCCATGAGCTTTTACTGTGTCCTTTCTCACAAACCCCGTTGCACTTGAGCATGCAAAGTGAACTAGCAAAAAGATCGCAATCCCCAGCCGTTCACTGGGGGGGGGATCTTGACATCCTTACGATGGTTCATGCGAATATTACAGAATGTTACAGAATTTAAAGGTACACACACGCTCTCTGGTCAGTGATGATTGCTGCAGGAAAATTACTTTTACTCAGTGCGGTTGAATCACAATTCGCAATAAATTCCTATCATCAAACGAGTTGCCCTCAAATTACTAAAGTGGCATCAAGCAGGACCACAAAAATGCTTTGAATCACTGTGGATTCTGTCATTGTCTTTCATAAGCCTGGTGTTAGGATGACAGAGCTCAGACACACACATTCTTTGAATACATGAAAAAACACGTACACCTGTCTTCACCCACACCAACCTACTGTTGAAAATAATTTCCAAGAGATAAATTACAAGGGATATTAAACAATACAGCACAGAATCAGGCCATTCAGCCAAACTAGTCCATGTTAATGGTTATTCTCCATGTGAGTCTGTAACCCTGCTTCTACAACAACAACAACTTGCACTTATATGGCGCCCTCCACACAGGGTAGCGTCTCAGAGCGCTTAGGAATATTAAGGACAGCTTTTTCCTCTGGTAGGCAATCAGAAAAAGGGGGCACGTATTTTGCAAATTAGAGGTCTACCAATTAAAAGTAAATCCAGAAAGCACTTCTTCACTCAAAGGGTTGTGAGAATGTGGAGTACACTAACCACGTAATAAAGCTATCAATGCAGAATTCATTCCATCTTGGTCCAGACTTAAACTATTGAATGCAACATTTTGAAGCCGTTTTTTCCATAGGTTCTTTTAAAATTGCAGAACACAACAACGTTTAAAGAACGACTTCACAGTTTAAGAATTTAAGAATAACCAGAATTTATTCTGCACAATGTCAAAATGTTGCAAACGATAGCCTTATACCTCAAACTAGGTGGAATTAATGGCCCCTGAAGTTTGAAACGGAGATAAATGGTCACTCGGAAAGCAAGGAAATTGGGGACCGATATGTGTTTATTTCTAGCAGATTCCAATATTTTGCTCACAAAATACACACACTTTGAGATATCTTAATGACATGATCAGGCGCTATATCAAATGCAACAATTATTATTATTATTGTTATGTGATAAGGAAACTAAGTTGTCCTTCCACCATGGGAACAACCAAAAGACACCTACAGAAATGCAGAGCTCCCCCAGCAATGCATTGGAATGTGAGCCGAGACTGTGCGAGTCAAAAGTCTTGGCATCGGGCTCCACCATCTCTGCTAATAAAACCCTGATTGGATTTCGACTGCAAGAAACACCCCCTCCCCAGTTTCTATGGTTCATGGGGTGTTTCATCACATGATCACAAAGAGAGCTTCAGTAAAGTTTCATATTATACAAACTGCACTTTGCAGAAATATAGCAGAAATTTGGCTGAAGAAAGGCTTATTTGACATTTTAATCAGTAACTAATGTGCATTCTTGCAGAATCAGGTCAGGTCTCATATGCTGCATGTCAATAGTCTGTTTAGTGAGAGCATTTTGTGCTAGTGATTATATTTTAGAGCATCTCTGAAAGCCCTCATTGTTGTCACAGTCTGGGTTGTGGGTTAGAGATTGTTTTACATTCCAGTCTTGAGTGTCTGGCCTGTTCTTTTCAAGCTAAATCATACTTGCCCTGAAAACTCCAGTTATTACTGAGGATAAAACAATGAATGACTGCCAAGCTTTAACTCAGAATGGATTGTCCCTGGTCATCATTGGATTCAAAATTCCATTTATTTGAAGTCATTCTGAATTAGTTGCATTGATGAATAATTGTGATTACTTTCTGAATGCTTACCGCTTTAATTTAAAAAAAATGAATGTGCGCACCCACAGTGACTGGACCTAGATTAACAAACACACCTAGTAACATTTAGCAGATAGTTGCTGAGTGAGATCAATCAACTTCATTACCTAACAGCTGTCTACCTGCAAAGTGATAAATGCCTTCTGTTCAGACTTGGGGAAAGTTTTTAATGACTGAGCCTTATAAAGTCAATCTAAGAGCAGCTCAACAAATCCAAGTGTGTCAGTCTAGCTCAGGTGGGATTTCATGAGTGTTTTGTGGCACATTGCTGTGAATAAATTGGCTGCCACATTTGCCTATAGAATAGGCACTCCACTTTATAGTAAACACTGTGAAATGCTTTGCGATATCTCAAAGATGTGATGAAAGTAAGTTCTTGGGGATACAGTCCTTCCTTTACTGTGTATTGACTTCCATTCTCTTGTCAATAGTATCACCAGGATTTAATAGCTTACCTATTAATGTGAAGTAAATTAGTTCTGTACTTTACCCTCCTTTATCACAACCAATATAACAAATCTGCACCTGAGAGAATAGGGCGGCTTTTTAAAAAGGACCAGCTGTTTGCATTGGATTCCACACGATTACATACCGTCAATAGGTCAGAGGTTAATCTGCTTGATTGCCCTATGTGTCCTTCTTAGGGTTTGGCATTCCTAAAATCATCAGCTGACAAAGTGGCACTTTACTATTAGTCCATTAGCAGCTCTTCCATAAAGAGGAATCGATCACAAGCTTAGCTCATTAAAGATAAAAGTTTAGTCCCTGAATTCAGGCAGCTGTGAACTTATCTAGCCAAATAACAAACCAAGTACTAACTACAAAAGTAAAGGTGTATATGGTTTCAATGCAAAATCAGGCGTTCAGTCTTTCCCAGACTCATTCACAATGATACACTTGTTAAATAAGATATGCTGTGTTTGCTGGTACTTTGCCTCTTTGTTACTTCTATCTGGAAGATTCAATGCAGATTCCATGCACATTATAGGAAAAAAAAGCTCAACATGTCTTAAACAAGATCCAGATGAATGTTTCTATAAGCCATAGTTGTGGCAATTATCAGACACAGCAATGAAAATGGTTTGAGAGAGTAGTGAAGAAAATTGTCACAAATGTTAATGTCATCCTGATCATCGAGGATAGGTTGCCTGTTGATTTTTATTTCTACTGGTGCATATTTTCTTTCAGGCTTTAACAAATCATGAAATAAATAATCAAGACCTTCTTGTAGACATATCTAGATTTGCAAAAAAATGTCTGCAGACATTCACAAGCATAGCTCATTAAAGATAAAAGTCTAGTCCCTGAAGATATTTGTGCAAACATAATTATGAATCACATAGATTCAAAACAAATGTTATTTCACAAAGCCTTTTAATAAAATGATTTTCAATGGGCGAATTAGGCCAATTTTTTGCCAAATCTAAAGTGAAACTAACTGCCCAGGAGTTTCACACTTGATCCCTTATCGTGTCACCTGAAAGATCAATGGTGAACACAGTGTTGTTCCATTTCCAGTGTGAAAGACAGCACCACCATTGAGCCAGGCTGCCACCATTTGAAAGTGAAGTCCTCATTTGTATCAATCAGCATATGACCAATGAAACAGCACATCACCTAAACCCATCATAACATTGGTCTGTTGTAAAATGTTGTCCGCCACATGGCATACAAAGTAAATGCAAAATGTTGGCTGTCATAACGAGGCAGCGGTTTGTGGTTTGCGGCAACGTCAAGATTGCAACCCAAAATGTTCTAAAATGTAGCATTGACTGTGAGCTCAAGAACGGATGTGAGACTTGAACCCACAACCTCCTAGAGTGATTTAGCAAACGGATGAACAAAACAAAAAAGCAGGGTTTGGCAGCCATGAGTCTGGGTTTGGCTTGATATGTTAACTACTTTATTCATGAGTCTGCATGCTACCTCAGCAGTTTGACTTTTGAATTGAGTTGCTCTATTTTGCAAAACTGCTTGAATGTAAACAAAGCAGGCAAAGGGATGTGTTTCTGTCACCACATAACTAAATATCTGGCTGCATTGCACATAGGTTACTGGATACTACAATACAATACAAAATTATATTTGTATAGCGTCTTTCACGTCGAGAGGATGTCCCGAGGTGCTGATTACTATTGATAGTTTTGTTACGCCAAGAGACTGGAACATGTTGCTTGGAGGAAAAGAGATGCGGACAATCAAAATGTTGGGACTGAAGAAGGAATAAATCAACTTATTTCACCACAGTGCTACGCAGTGATCTGCTAACCGCAGTCTAATATGCGCTGCATCTGGTTTCAGATCAAAAGATTATAACCATGTTTGTGGGACGGATGGACGGACGGACGGGTGAGGGGGAAGAAATGGAACGGGGGGGAGAAAAGGTCCACTCTTGGCCAATTCAACAACAACAACTTGAAGGGCACAATTTATATAGTGCCGTTCACACAGGGTAGCATCTCAAATCGCTTCAATAAATTAAATCAATGTAATGACTGGCCATTTTTTTTGACACATCATAAGTCACAATTCGCACTACACATTTCACACTGGACTCCTCCCCACCAATAAAACAAGCAGGGTAATAAATTTATTTTGACAAATATCTGGGGGTAGAGGGTCTTATACTGTATTAACAATTCCTGCTGTCAGGGGAATGAGTGCTCACAGACTGCAATTGCATGTTTGCTCCCTGTAGAAATAAAGTGCAGTGTAAACAGGAAGTAAACTACATTAAGGAGACTTTGAAATAAGCCAGCAAGCAGAGATTCCAATGTCAACATTGGAGTTTCATTCAGTCAGAACAGAACAGAATGAAAACGTGAGCTGATGATGATCCAATGTAAACTCTTGTACTGCAGTGGAAAAGTTTAGCTTTATAATTAATGGCATTGTACAGAGAAACCCAATGTAGACTTCAGGAGAGTAAATCTACAGAGTAAATAAAACGACCCCTTGCAGAATTGTTGGGAACTATTACGCTTTTCATACAAAAAAATTTACCTCTGCAGAACAGACACTGATGGCTTTGTTCAGCAAGTGCCGCTCAAGGTCTGTCAAACCTGGTACCAAACTTTTTTTCCGTTAAAGCTGGTAACTGTGTAACCTGTTCCATTAAGGAGAGTATCAAAAACTATAGTGAATTCAGCCCCCATAAACAAGGTATGCGGTCAATTCACTTTGCAATGCAATCTGCGAAGCATTTTGAGACGTCTCGAAGGTGTGATAATGCCTTAATAATAATCCTTGCATTTGATATAAGCCACTGTATCAAATGCAAGGATTATTATTAAGGCTAGATTGTGGATTTTATTTTTAAATTATGATTTAAAAGGGTAACGTGTTTCTATTTATCTTCTTAAAAATAGTGTAGATTAACAGACATGAATTTGTCGACTAGGAGTTTTTTTTATATCCAGGAAGGAATGGTTACATCCAGAAACTTTAATTCCTGTCCAATTTCCTAACTAAACTCTGGCCCCAAGCCTCTCACAATGAAGAATGCTGGCTGCCAGACCAAAGCATTGAACTATTTTTAAATGTCAGGAGACTACAAGCTCATATTTTCTACAGAAAGTATATTAAAATATTTATTTCATGCGTATTTTCAACTGGTTTGGGTTGACAAATGCAATAAATTTTCATGAACCAAAACAAAATGCAGGGCTTTTTTTTTTACAGATACATTGGGAGACCCATCACAGTGCTTAAGCATATCCAAACCAAACTGAGAGTTCCACATCCGTACACTACCACGCATGTAAATTACACTGTGTCCAGAATAGAATGTGCACTCTCTCCCAGGAGAGATGTACCCTGCTTACCTAATTCTGGAGAGTATGTAGCAGAGATTTATTTGTAAGAGCCAAGACCGCAGAGTGTGTGTTAAGCATAACTGCTACATTTAACCAGCTATAACCACATAGCTTGCCATTGAAAGCGCTGTCTGGCAAACTTCCCACTGCTTGCCCAGCCAGGACCATCCATTAGGGATTTGGCTTGCAGGGTTAACAGAAGCTGAGAGGGAAGCGTCACTGTCCCATTGACTGTTCTGCCCTGCTAAGTTCTGCCAATGGGTCTGTGAGCTCAGCTCTGAGGAGACCCTGGCTTACATGTCTCCCCCAAGAGGTTAGACACTAGTTAGTTAGATGGATGAAGATAACAGTTGTGGAATCTGAAAAGACTAGAATGAGATTGGAAGGCTGAGTCATCCACTTTCTAAAAGATTTGACCACAACCTGGTATTTCTCCAGCTAAGACTTGGTAAATATATAGTTTTAATCAAAATACAACAACTTACATATGCATAGCACATTTTATGTTTAAAACAAAGTCAAAGTGCTTGGCAAGTATAGCAGCCAGCCCCAGGCAGGATATTAAAAAGATTTAAATAGTGGGCCTGGGATAGGCTCAGGGAAGAAGGAAAGGAATTTTCACTCCTCACTAAGGGGCCTGTAGTTGTAGGGCATCGACTGTTTTTTGCATTTGTGGAGACCAACTGCTATTTGCAGACAATGTTACACTGGAAGGTTATGTGATTGAATTGCCACATAATCATAAATGTCCACAGGTTTACAAGCCTCTTGCAATACATTAAGCCTGAGATTAAGTCTCTGCCATGGGAATTGTGATATTTGGAATCTATAATAAAGGGACGCATAAAATAGGCAATTAGGCCACTTGAGGGGCTGACTAACTCTCCATTATTGGGTGTTACTGTATGTATACACAAAGTGGTTCTTTTTTTTCCTTGGCGGGAGTTAACTTAAAGGAGACTCGGATTGTTCAGAAATAGTGAATACTTGGTATGAGAAATCACAAAAACAACAATTTAATGTCATCTGACATCGGCACAGCTACCTTCTGATATAAATCTGTTCAGCCATCTCATGTCATCCTTCCACAATACCCAACCTAGCTTTCCCATTACATCATCACGGTGTTTCTACAATGAGTCCAGAGTCCTTGGCTCAACCGTACTTCCTTATTACCCATTCTGTTTTTTTAAATAACCTCTGGGTAAATAAATACTTCTTGTTGTCTGTCCTGAAGTTGCCCTTTACAACCCTGAATCTGTGTCTTCTTATATTTCTGTTTTGGCGTTTCTGAAAGTACTGTTCTGTGTTTACAGGAGTCTTGCAGCTCAGTGGTTAGAGCACTCGCTTTGCAAGCGAGAGACCTGAGTTCAATTCCAGGCGAAACCTTGGGCAAGTTTCCTTACTCCACACGTTTAATAATAATCCCTCCAAAACAAAAAACAATAATAAATTGGTCATTTTCAATCTACGACTGTTTGTGGGACATTGCTGTGCGCAATTGGCTGCCGCGTTCGCCCACAAATATACAGTCAATTCACTTTACAGTATATTTTGTGAAGCGCTTTGGGACGTCTAGAAGACGTGAAAAGCGCTATATCAAATGCAAGGATTATTATTATTATTACTTTCTCAACTCCATTTCGAATCTTAAATGCCTTCATATTGTCTTCTCTAAGATATCTTTTTCCAAGGCTTAAAACCCCTGGCTTATCTAAGATCTTCTCACAGTTCAAACCTTGAACTCTGAACATCAGCCTTTACCCTATGGTACACAGGGATATCATCCTCAGAAATTATAGGTTGTTCAGCTCTCAAGATTGAATATACATTATTTGCCATCCATGACTGCTGACTAACACTGCCCAACACATCTGCAGATGAGTGCTGGAAAAGCAACACAAACCAGATTGTTTAACATGATTTGACCCAATTGGCTGTGAGGTTGTTTTTAAATTAAAGAATTAAAGAAATTAAAGTGTTTACTCCGAAACCTCTGAGTAATAACTGCACACTATTTATGCACCACATTTTTGCAAAAAATGTTTATAGCTTTATTGTTGCTAAACTGTTGTTTTTGTTGCTGAATAATGGGTATATTTTGAGCTGCACATCCATGTCCACTATCAATTGACCAAGACTGGGAAAACCTAGATTTTTTTAAGTGTAATTCTAGTCCGCTCTGGCTGTTTTAAATGTGAACAGGAGAATGCTAAAGTGGGAAAATGAAATTTATTTTTTGGTCAGCTCATGCAGAAACCCATCACCATGCGTAAGAGTGCCCAAACCAGACAGAGTTCCATGCATCCCATCTTCACTCTCTCCCTGGAGGGATACATCCTGCTTACCTAATTCCAGAAAGTCTATGGTGAGGGTTCACAAGAGACAGAGCTTGGGGACAATGGAGTATGTGTTGGGTGTTGCTAGAGTTTAACCAGATAAAACCGCATTGCTTCCTGTAGAAAGCACTATGTGGCAAGGTTTCCCTCTGGTTGTCCAGCTAAAACTACCATACCATTTGGGGCTTTCGTTTGCAAGGTTAACAGGAGCTAACTAGGAAGAATCCCTGCTTCCAGTGACCAGTCTGCCCTTCAAATTCCTACTGATGAGCCAGGTTGGCTGGGCTGTCGTCACCAGTGCCATGGACTACTATGGAGACGTCAGGCTCGGGAAGGAACTGGACAGCTGAGACAGCCATGGATGGTTGGCTCGAGTCTGACATTCCGTTGCCACGCAGCTTAGTTCCAAGGAGACACCACTTACCTCCCCTCCCCCAAATAGTCTCAATCGGGTTCATGGATGGACCCAATCATACCACCATCAACTTTGTTTGCCTCACATTGCTGAAGCTGTATCCCTAGCATTTATTTATTTGTTTATCTATTTGCACATTTATTTATGTGTTTGTTTATTTGTGCATTTATTGACATTTGTTTGCGTGTTTCAAATAATCCATTTATTGCTTCATTCATTTTTGTTTCAGTCAACTTGGACTTGGCTGTCCTTCATATGTGGACATCCATCACCGTGCTTGAGAGAATCCAAACCAAGCTGAGAATTCTGTGCACTCCAACTACACATGGAAATTGTAGAGATAGATTGTTGAAATGGAATGCGCACTCTCTCCCTGGAGGTAACGCATCTTACTTACCTAATTCTGGAAAGTATTAGGCATGGGTTGGCAAGAGTCAAGGCTTGGGGACCCCAGAGTGTGCGTTGGGCTACCCCTGGAGTCTTACCAGCTAAAACCGCATAGCTTGTCATCAATAGCAGTGTCTAGCAAGCTTTCGCGCTGCTTGTCTAGCTGGGATTCCACCCATTAAGGCTTTGACTTGCAGGGTTAACAGGAGCTAAGTGGGAAGAATCTCTGGCCTTTCAAGTCCTACTGATGAGACGAGCTGGCTGGGAGAATACCCTGCCTCCAGGGCCGGTCTGTTACTCATTTATTTATCATTTCTAGATTATCATCCTCTTCAATCGGGTCATTAAGTTAGATCCTGCCTACCTTATGATTCAGTGGACGTGAATTGTTAACTCTCGAGCAATCCCCCACCCCCCACACATTGCTATTTCAAAGAAAAGTTAATTTTCCTTCCAGTAATTAGCCACTCAAATCATTGTTGTTTGTGGGACGTCACTGGTGCAGATTAGCTACCATGCTTTTTTCCATAATAGGAATCACTTAATTTCTAATTAATTTTATTCCGCAAAACACTTTGAGACGTTTCTATTATGTGAAACGTGCCAGATAAATGTAACCTGTTGTAAACTTCTGTACACAAACCCTTCAGCTAAATCCAGATTCCCTGCGTTGCATGACAATGATTATGTTACCAACTCAACATTTGAAGGAATTGCTGGTAAATTTGTATTCAGTGCGAGACTTTCCTTAGGTTTCTAAGTTACCATTATCCCGTTCAGCACAAAGCATCTCTTCACATCTCCCATACTAAGTCCCTTTAGCAGTTCAGAAACATTGAACCACATTTGGCTCAACATCTCTGCCAACAAGAACAGATGTAACTCCATCTCCTCCCTTCAGAGCTCACTTATGAAAACAGTTTGCTTACAGTCAAGAGATCAATTTGGATGAAGACCTTCGACCCATTTGATCTCAATCTACAGAATCGCCAACCCACTATCCTCCCATCACAAAGTTGAGCTGTTCTTTAAACATGTCCCAATGTCCTGGCCTCAACCATCCTTTCTGGCAACCTGTTCTAGTTCACAATTACTCTGGGTAAATAAATACTTCCTGATATCTGTCCTAAGAATGCCCTTTGCAACTGAAACCTGTGTCTGATTTGTCCATGACCTTTGGTCCACAACAATTTCCTAAATTCCAGATGACCTAAGGCTGCAGAATAGAGTAAGTCTGGACCAAGGTGGAATTTCTATCTAATTTCTCATGTTCTTGAACCTTTTTCACTCCCTCTGTTTAGGCACAATGATCACAATAGGAAGACAACACTACAACTGTGGTTTCGCCAATCCTTCACTTTTATGATGAAACAATAACTCTTGCCCGCTTCCCACTCATCCACTCCATAGCTGTTTTGTTTGAGAACCTTTGAAACTGAGAGCTGACCTGCCAGACTTCATCTCTGTCTAAGCAATATTTGCTGGTGGATATCAATACGGCCAACCCTTTCCTTCAATGTGTGTGCCATAGGAATTCTACCATTATTCACTTCCTTCACTGTGATGTGACATACAGCTGTTTCAGTTAAAGTTGCCAACAGCAGCTGGATTGCTGATCCTAACAGTTTATAGACTTCATGTTCTTCGAATTCACTGAATATTTCTGTGCAGTATGTTTACATTAAATGGAAGAGATGTCATTTGGTGTAGATGTTAAACTGTTTAATATCTTTGGGACATCAATGTACAGTGACTCTTAGTCGACAGAGGTCACGAATATTTACAGTTCCAAACTGTACTTTTTTGTTTTCCTGCCCAGTTGCATTGTAGGTCAGTGGGTTTGCGGGAGGCAGAGCCAGCTGCCCAAATAAGCAGTAAACAGGGAGCTAATGGAAGCATGTAAAAATAAAAGTGTAGTGATGTGAGCAGCGCTCCCTTTTAAACCTCCCAAGCTCAGCATTTATTGGGATATCATTGGAGGATCGCTTCCCAATCGTTAAAAATAGCCATAATTTTGGTACTTGTTCGTAACCTTTTATGTGTAACTGTGTCAAAGATATTGTGTACTAATTACTTCACTCCCTTTTAATTATAAGCCAGTAAGATTACTCTTTCAATGATAAAAGCATGATGGACCCCCCATTGTTGAAGAATATGAAAACATAAAAGCAAACAAACTTTCAAAGTCACATACGCATGATGTCAAATATGTTTTAATATGTTCAGCGCCCTTGCTCTTACTTTGTCACAGCTTTCATTGGGTTTGCTATCGTGACTTTTCTCGATAACTAATCAATCATGTCTTTGTTGCACGAGAGTGATCTGTGGGCATTGATGGTAAGCTTAACTCGAATTCTGCATGTGCAGTTCCGTACTATGTTCAAACCCACATTTTTCCATTGTGTGCCACCCAATGCCTTGACCTTGAACACTTATCTGGGAGCAAAAGTAGCCCACAAACCTCTTTAAGATAGAATGGGAAATATTACATTAAAATGAGCAATTCAATTGAGGTTAGAGTTGTTTCCAATAGATGCATGAAGGCTGTATCAAAGCTTACTCTTGCATCACTTCATGTGCTAAAAATGCAGTTCAAATGATAGGAAGGTCCAGGCAACAGAGAGTGTAATATTAAAACTCAACCAGCTGCAATAATATTCATTTCAAGACAATTTAGACTTCTTAAAATGACCGTAAGACCATAAGACGGAGGAGCAGGAGTAGGCCATTCGGCCCCTCGAGCCTGCCTCACCATTTAATAAGATCATAGCTGATCTTCTAACCTAATTCCATTTACCCGCCCTATCCCCATATCCCTTAATCATTCCGGACCCAAATGGAATGGAAGACTTTAATTAAGTAATGTTTCTGATCTATATTTGCACACGCACTGCTTCCCTGGGAGAAGAAAATATGCCTGGGTCTACACTGTTGAGATTTTTTTTTATTATTTAGAGCTAGCAAACTTTGAAGAATTCTGAATAAAATTTACGTTTTTAAGCTGTTTTTCTGTAACTACTTTTTAAGGAACCTTAGCTGAGTTTCCCCCTTCTCTAGTCCAGTGAGTTGAAATTCCGGTGAGTGTTACATGAATGTCTTCGACAGTGTCACCAGCTAATGGGATTTCGTTGTTAGAATCTCACATCACTAAAGGCACTACGTGTAATGCTGATTGGAATTTCAGCCAACTAGAATTCTGAGACCGATAGTAGCACTTCCACTAGTTCTCTATCTGAGGTTAACTATCTCTGCACTGTCAGGAGGACATCTCAGAGCATTTGACGCTGTTGGCTGGGCACCCAATTAGGGTTAGACCTGAGATTTTCTTGGTTTACATTGCGCTGTACCGTACCCTGAGGTGCTATCTGTAGCCTAGCCCACATCATAAAGCACCAAATAAACTAATAATGATAATGCTTGCATTTGATATAACAAGTTATCACTTTGTTGAGACGTCTTAAAGCGCTTCACAGAACATATTGTAAAGTGGATTGACTGTGTATTTTGTAGGCGAAAGACGGCAGCCAATTGTGCATAGCAATGTCTCACAAATAGTCATGGAGTGAGTGACCACATTTTTTTTGGAGGCAATTATTACCACCAGAAAGCAATCCAACAATCAACTGACAACCTGGTTCCTACTTACTGCTAGGTAAACAGAGGTGTGCGGAGTAAGGAAACTTGCCTGAGGTCTCACTGCACCCAGGAATTGAACGCGGGTCCTCTCGCTTGCGAAGTGAGTGCATTAACCACTTGGCAGCAGGACTCTGGAAACAATAGAGGTGCAGTTCACTAGATGTAGATCTGCTGACCTAGTACAGTTCCAGGGAAGTGGATAACTTGAAGCTTGCCCACTCCAATGCACAAGAGCCAGTATTTGCAGTCTCTTTGGAGACTGTGTATTGTTTTCTCAGTCGCTGCTGAGTTTTATCTAACACAGGGATGACTAAGAAAAATATTTAAATCGAGTTGGCTTGGGGGTCTTTCTATATTTTTGCAGCTGCTTAAGATTTTCTGGTACAGTCTCCACTGACTGCTCCCTACCATTAATAACATTGCANTTTTTTTCAAGTAGTGTATAAAAACACATTCAAAATGAGAATTTGTGTCCATCTGCTTCTAGTGAACTGCACATTTATTGTTTAGCTCCAACTATTGTACGAACAGTATAGAAAGATGCATTCAAGAGAAAGCTAGACCTTTACATGAGGGCGAGGGGAATAGAAAAGTGTGGGAGGGAGTGAGGTATGTGTGAAGACTCATGTTCAGAAAAAACTGGCATACACTTGTTGGGTCGAATGCTCTGTTTCCGTGCTGCACATTCTTTGTAAATTTTTGAAAAAAAGTTAAATTGCAATGTTTCTGCATTGTCAGGGTAAAATGTATTACTCTTCCTTAACACATTCTGCATGTAAATTAAGACAAGGAATGCACCAAAGAACACCGCAAATTTGACCCGTTTGTATCTAAGAAAGATTGACTATGTACTCTGATCCTAGTGTTGTAGCCCGTCCCATCTTACATCACTTTAAGATTTCCAATAATTTTGCTAACCCAGCCATGGGTATGTAACAAAACATATTAGATATTAAACCACATAGGTGGAGGAGGTGCACAGTGATAATTTTGTTCACCTTACCATGTCGTCAAAATGTCTCAAAGAGCTTCACAGGACTTTACTGTGGAGTGTAGTAACTGTATCTGTAGGTGTTTGAGACCGGGTTTTTATTAAACAATTGATAATAATATTAATAATCCTTGCCTTTTATACAGTGCTTTATCATATTGTTGAGACATCTCAAAGCACTTCACAGGATATATTGTAAAGTGGATTGACTGTGTATTTTGTGGGCAAAACACAGCAGCCAGTTGTGACCACCAATATCCCATAAACAGCCACAATTGACTAATTTTATTTTGGGGGGATTTTTGGCCAGTACACTAGGAGAAACTCTCTTCTCTTTTCGAATAGTATCATGGGATCTTTAACATCCATCTGAGTGGCAGATGGGACCTCGGCTTAACATCTCATCCGAAGGACGGCACCTCCAACATTGAAACACACCCCCAGCACTGCATTGGAGTATCAGCTTAGACTATGTGATTCCAAATCTCAACGAGGGATTGAACCCACAACCTTCTGATTCAGAGGTGAGAGTGCTAACACTACGCCAGACGTAAACACAAACCATTTCCCCCAGGAAGCGATCGGCAATCAACTAACAACTGGGTTCCTACTTACCGCTTGGTAACCATAGGCATTTTGAGTAAAGACACCTGCCTAAAGTTTCGCCCCGCCAGAGAATCAAACCCAGATCCTCTCGCTTGCGAGGCGAGCACTCCAACCATTATGCTACAGGACTCCACACTACGCTACGGGAATCCATAAATTACCTAACTGAGTGATGCCAAAGCACAAAGGCTGTCACTTTGTATGCTGAGAATACAGAGATGTTAGCACATTCAATGTATCTGACGCTGTGTGTTTTGTATGCCTTTAAAATTCATGTTTAACGTGTTCCAAGCAATGGTCCCTAACATGGCACAGAGTGCTGGACTGGTTCATGCTATTGGTGTGGAAATACATTACACAAAATCTTCTCTCATCAGTGAAACTCATCTTTCAATGTAACCTTGGAGCAGGACATTAAACTGAATTTTACACAAAACATTCTTTTCTGTGTGGTATGCATAAGATGCTGTGGGCAGGCAGCACTGTCTAACCCCACTGCTATTCCTGGTCTCGTGTTGTTCATAGCCTAAATAATCACCTAAGAAGCATTGTTTTTCAACTAATCTTCAGAATCATCACTTCAAGTTTTATTCCCTCTGATGCTGGACAAAAAATGTTGAATATATGTATATACAAAAATATAAAATATCCACAGCTTTTGGAGAGAGCTCTCCAGTTAACCCTCTGAGTGCTGAAAGATGTTTTAAGCTTTCGAAAAGGGCATTTCACAAAGAAAACAATTTTCTAAGCTTGAATAACAAAGCAGAAAACATAGAATAAGTTTGTGGCATTTGATTTGATGAACACAAGATGCAATGTGAACATAGAATAAGTTTGTGGCATTTGTGGCATAAATCAGTATAGTATGGTATACTTTTTACCAAACTAATTAGTATGGTTCCTGGGAATAAATTAGCAAGTTATTGGAATCAGATTTTAGTCCTTCTATGTTTCAGAAGAAACATATGTTGTACTGAATAAGTAACTCTAAATAGATATATCAGAAGCAGTAAAATATACGTTACCATCTTCCTCAGAGTTTACGAGATATCCAATTGAATAGTTTCATCTCTTCAGCACGTATAATCCTCCTACACTTTCTGTATTCAGAGGAACGAGCCTGTGATAAGGGTCAGCACTCCCATCTCGTAACAATCAAAGTCCACTATTCAGCTGCACACACGGTAGGGTCTCAGTGAGCAATGAGCTTTGAAAATGCAACATGACCTGATGAATTCAGGGCTCTGTTGAACTCCAAGTGATTAGCAGTAGGAGAGGCAGTGAATGAATGTGGTGCCTTCAGTGAACAAGCAGCCGGAGAGAAGGGGGTGGGAAAGAAGGAGGCGGGAGGACTGGGAAAAATAAATCCAGTCTTCAAAAATTCCCAAAGCTTGAAGCCTCTGAGCTAGTGTATTTTCAAATTCCAAAACAGACTTCAGCCGAACATTTCAGCCAGACTTGGAACAGAATGTACGCTTTGAGAATTCCAGTAAGCAGTCACAACTCTTTAAATCTTTCCAGAAGTAAAAGGCATTAATGTGACTCCAGTGGTTTATAAAAACATCTAACCTCCCACTTAAACGGGATGAAGTTATTTCACTCTTTGTTGCCGCCCAAGTCCATATTCACAGCCTACTTTCATCTTTCAGCAAATGTTTGCACTTGTCACTGAGACCCCAGTGCTTCCCACAGACAACTTTTCAGTGCATCAAAAACCAAACGTGTTAAATTTTATCTTCTGTCTGGTAATTAATTTTACTGCTTATCCCTTTCGCAAAGCACAGCTTGCTTGTATTCTGTGTCATGTTACTGTTTAAAGCACATGGTTAAGTATGGAACTCCAGCACTAAGTTTGGAACTGCTTCCAAACTTACAGCCCCGTCTGAGCTGCTGAGTGTGACTTGAACATTATACATGTTGGCACTCCTCCTTCTCCCGCCTACAAACTAAGCACCGCCTGCCATAAGCTGCTGACAAGAGAACTGCTTCTGCCCCCAACACACTGTGAAACTGCCAAGTGTATGTCCAAAAGGGTTTGCACATAATTTTAAAGAAACCCACCCTGTTGTTAGTCAATTGGTGAATTGCTTTCCAGGGGTAATAATCCCTCCCCCAAAAATTTGGTCACTCAATCCACCCACATTTGTGGATTGAGTGACTGTGCGGAATTGGCTGCCATGTTTCGCCCATAAATACACTTTACAATATATATTCTGTGAAGCACTATGAGATGTCTCTCATCCTACGTTACTTCCTTCATTGTTTTCTTAAACAACAGAGGTGAAAAACCTGCAATGTTTTCAACAGATTTGGTAATTTGGCATCGTGTGGAGTCCTGTAGTTCAGTGGTTAGACCACTCGCCTTGCAAGCGAGACACCTTGGTTCAATTCCAGGCAGGGGGCGAAACCTTGGGCAAGTTTCCTTACTCCACACTCCTAATAATAATCTCTCCAAAAACAAAAAAGAATTGGTCATTTTCAATCCACGACTGTTTGTGGGACACTGCTGTGCGCAATTGGCTGCCGCGTTTCGCCCACAAATATACAATCAATTCATATTCTGTGAAGCGCTTTGAAATTTCTAGAAGACGTGAAAAGCGCTATATCAAATGCAAGGATTATTATTATTATCTAAATGTAAACTACCTGCATCAAATAAAGTGATCAAGCTAAAATAAGGTAACATTTTCTATTAGGGTGAAAATAATAATAATCCTTGCTGTTAATTTACTACCTTTCATATTCTCTCAAAGTACGTCACAGGATTTATTGTAGTGTAGTGACTGTGTATTTTGTAGTAAAAAAACACACCATGAATCTGTTGTGCTTGTTTCACCCCAATAGCTCATTCTTTTGTAATTCATTTTGCTTTTACTCTTAACCTTTCTTTGTGCCCACAAAATATACAATCAATTCACTAGAGTATATTCTGTGAAGCACTTTGCGATGACTCAACAATGTGATAAGGCGCTATATCAAAATTATAAGAATCTTTGCATTTGATACAGCGCCTTATCACGTCATTGAGACGCTTCAAAGAATCTTGAATTTAATAATAATCCTTGCATTTTAAAATCTTTAAATTATTATTATTATTTAATTTGCCTCCTTTTGTCTTTACACTTACTTAGAAACATACAGTCACTGCAGTATGTCCTGCGAAGCGCTTTGAGACATCCTCCCAGTGTGAAAAGATGCTAAATCAAATGCAAGGATCACATATTATAGAATATACAGTCTGCTCAATATCCTCTTTTGACTATGCACTTTTCTGTCTTCTGGTCCTACTCCCTCTTCAATATTTTAAAGAGATGTCCCCTTTCATTTTGGACCAATGCTGAATCCAGACTTGTTAAAACACAATGAGGGGAAAAGAAACACAAATGATTGAGGGCAGCCGGGGGACTTGGGGATTCGACACAAAGATGAGGATGTGCGGGGGCAGCAAAGGGATTTGAGCTGCAACTTCAGAGACAAATGGAAACAATGACTGTGTGAAGCAACATCAGGGGGGAAATCACTGAATGAGTACAAATGTGCCAATATCACAGAGTTTATCTTCTGGATAGTATGCCTTCAGACATGGTCCAAAAAAAAATGAGACTCGCTTACTCCTTGACCTGTGTAACAAGCTGTGTAAAGGATGTTCTCCCTGGTTAAGGATTGTATTCCTTGTGTTTTGTATGCTGTTTGCCCTGAGAAAGGAAAGGGATGTGGTGTGATGGGTGAGAAACATAACACACATTCTGAGAATACTTTTTCCCCACTCTTGGCTCTGTTCTGTTTCTGAAGTAGATGTGCTTTGGCTGTTATGTCCTCCAGCTTGCTGTGCATGGAGGACAGTTGGGATGATCAGATTCACTGTTGTGAAACTCAACTGCACGCTCCTGAATAAATATTAATCAGTGAGTTGTCAGCATTTTTCAGTTACCTTTCAAGTCGGAACAGAATCCGTGAGGAAAAGATCTCAAATGATACAAAGCAAATTTTAAGAACACTTTCAATGAATAATGCTTGCACTTCATATCATGCCTTATGTTGAAACATCCTACAGAACTTTGTACAGTGGAGTTACTTTACAGTGTTGTGACCCTGTTTGCACAAGCAAGTCTGTGCTAGCAACGTCTTGCAGGCCAAATGAATGGGCAAATTTCTTTCTTTATTTAATTATTGGAACGAGGGAAGGATATTGACCAAGGCATCGGGAGATTTCCCTGCTCATCAAAATCCACCAGAATAGGCAAACAGGACCTCAGTTTAATGTCTCACCCACAGCACAGCTACTCCAACAACAGAGACCTCCTTATATGGCACTAGAAATTCATTCTAGATTATAAGATCAACTTAATAAATTTAATAAGTTCACTGAATAAGCACTGCATTGCTGATAGGTGTCTTTTTCAGATAAGACATCAAAACTGAGGACCCGTTTTCTCGTTCAGTTTGTAAAGATCTCATGAGACTATTCGAAAAGTGAATGGAGTTTCTCTCTCCCAGTGTCCTGGCCAACAATCCCCCAAATAAAATCAGTCACTCACTCCAGGGCTGTTTGTGTGACATTGCTGTGTCATTTCCCACAAAACACACAGTCACTGCACTCTTCAGTATATCCTGTGAAGCGCTTTGAGACGGCCTCCCAAGGTGAAAAAGCGCTTTATTAAATGTAGATTATTAATTTTTTTTACTCTTGGCACATGTCAGGTATGTACCTGTTCTCACCCGCCTTTCAGTTGCTCACACTTCCAGCAGGGATCATTGGATCATGATCAATCATAGGAATCTTGGCCAATATTTTCCGCCTTAACCCAAGGCTGTTGAGGGTAATTAACGCTCAAACTTCCACCCTGCTCGAGTCTCAAAATATTTTACTGCTGCTTGCTTTTATTGCAAATAATAATAATTCTTGCATTTGATATGGCGCCTTATGACGTCTTTGAGACGTCTCAAAGCTCTTCACAGAAAATACTGTAAAGTGAATTGACTATATTTTGTGGATTAAACGCGGCAGCCAATTGCGCACAGCAGTGTCCCACAAACAGTCGGGATTGAGTGACCAAATTATTTTTTTTTAAATCTCACAATGAGCGATTAAAAATACACCCTCAGTAGGCCATGACACCTTCAGTAAGCCGTGATCAAACCCAAGTCCTCTCGCTTGCGATTCCTGCGCAGGGCGAAACCTGAGGCAAGTTTCCTTATTCCACATACCTGTTTACCGAGCAGTAAGTACGAATCTGGTTGTTAGTCGATTGGTGGATCGTTTTCCGGGGGTAATCCTCAAAAAAAATGTGGTCACTCATTCCATGACTGTTTGTAGGACACTACTGTGCGCAATTGTTTCCCCACAAAATACAATCAATTTATTTTACAACATATAGCACTTTGAGATGTCACAAAGACATGATAAGGCGCTATATCAAATGTAAGGATTATTATAAACATATCTTCAGAGAAGGTGACATTGCAAGATGAGAACAAATTTAATGCTGGCAAGCAGTGAAGGATGGTCAATGTGATGGTTTTCTTGGCTTGCTTTTCTTCAAATAAAAATGAATGAGATATATACATAAAAAGCTAGTTTTCTGCAGATTATTTTAAGATCTCAAAACTAAGGCTGCATTTAAAAAATTGTGAAGTTCTTCAGAGTTTGAGAGGCTAAGAATCTAGAGTAAATTCAAGCCCAAATTGAATTTATCTTTGCTTAATTTAATAAGAATACAAAATTCTCTTAAGACACCGCATTGATTGTAACAATGCTCGTTCATCCTGTTTGATACAGGGTTATACGCACTTTGGTTAATTTTTAACTGCAAATGATTAACTGGAAGGCCATTTAACTGGATGTATTTTTGTATTTACTGGATGATTACATCATGGGGGTTTCAAAAGGTTAATGTTAATAAAGTTTTTTAAATTTCATTTTCTATTTTTATACTCATTGGTTAATTGCACTCCAGAGCTGAAAGTGCAATATTCTTATCTGCTGTGGTACACAAATACAACAATAATAAGAATTTTACATTCATTGTATTTGGAGCCTTTAACATCCAGAGGATGTGCCAAAACACTTCATAGACCAAATGGGAGCCCAAGCTGGGGCTCGGGAGGAGCTGAGGAAGGAGCCAGGGAATATAAATAAATATAAAATCTACATTTATAAATTAATAATAATATAATAATAATCCTTGCATTTGATATAGCGCCTTATCACGTCTCAAAACGCTTCAGAATACACTGTAAGTGAATTGACGTATGGGCAAAACACGGCAGCCAATTGAACACAGCAGTGTCCCACAAACAATCATGGATTGAGTAACCAATTTATTATTGGTCACCTCAATTTAAAAATGGTGCGATGCATTTTATCTTTTCTAACCCCAGTTATCTACCTTTCAGAATCTCATTTTCAATTAATACCAAACATAGAGAATGAAAATAATTTTACCTCAGAGTTCGGATGATACTGTGAAACTGTGAGCAGGTTATAAAACTCATCTGAACTTTGAGTTGAGATAACCACCTTGTGAGTGATCTTATCTTTTACAATATAGACTGTGGAGTCAGTAGAGCAGTTTAATTTAATATTCAGTCCTATTTTTATTTTCCACCGAGTGTCGCATAGACGGTCAGAACGGAGTTTGCAATTTAAGTGTGAAGAAGTCCACACTGAAAGATTTACAATCGTAATCCGATCACTGCAAGTTTATCAAGTGATAATCTGCAGTTGATTAGCCCAAAAATACATTATCATTATCAATTTTGGAAAGTGCTCGTTCAAACCACAGTATGGTAATGTTGAGCCTTACAATTTGGTGGAAACAATCTGGTGCAATCTGGCAAAACCTTCGAATGACTCTTCTCTAAAGAATGTGTTTTCAAGCTGCATTGCTTCTATATATAGGGTTAGTTTTCTATTGACAACAATTAGGGGATTGGGTTGGCGGTCGGAAAGTGGGGGCAGGAGGCGTGCAACAGCAATATTGCCACAGCTAAGGAATGTGTTGTTTTTATTTTGCTCTGGCTTTAATTAACTACTCAAACAGTGGATGAGGACCAACCAAATAAGAATTCACAGCAGTCCGGCAGCCTGCTTCTGCTTTTCAACCATTACGAGTCTGGTCCATGGCCTCTTTTGGCCAATGTTGACTTCTACCCCTGCATTGCAACAGAGTGCAGGAATCTCCCAATAATTTTATTGCCCACTAAAAGCAACAGAAAGTAAGGCAGAACAGGCCCTGCTTATCATTGCACAGTGAGTTGGCCAGCAGCTCATTCTGGCAGTCAATCAAATATGATGATTTCTCAGCAATAAATGAATCCCAGCATTTCCAGGAAGGCAGTCTAATATTCCAGTTTGCTCTAAACCTTGATAATAGCAATTCGTATAAGGGAAGTGTAAGGCATAATTTTAACCCTAAAGGCTTTTTTCTTAAAAATAAATAAATATAAGTTGTGCCCTTAGGGAATGCTTTCTGGAGTGTTTTTATTTTTTTACAAAAGGAATTTATTATTTTCACATTTTTCTCCTGGCGATGTCTCCCCACAGCCCCATGTTGTATTGGTAGCAAAGTGACCTGCCCCCCCAGACTATGCTCACACTGTTGATTAACCAAACTGACAGGAGGTACACGATAAAAGTCTAGGTAAAAATATCCATGCCAACATTTCTCAATTAACTTGCAACTAGGGTTAAGGTACCTGATGTATCTTGTAAATCCATATTTAATTCCTAAAGGTTTCATGTAAACAATTGAATAATAATTACTATTTAAATGTAAATCTGTGTCAGACCAGGATCAAATGATGTGGCAATAAAATTGCTGTATTCCCCAGATGGCAATATCAATGGAAGTAGATTCAGGCTGGAATTGAATTGAGAAGGCCAGTGAGGAAGGCATTGAATCCTACGTATGGATGAGTGTTTCTGTTGTGTTGGGGGTGAAATAGGCTCAGAGGTGGTGATATTACAGAAATGGAGGAGAGTGGACTCGGTCAAGCTTGGATGAAAGGCTTAAAAGAGAGCATCAGAGAAACAAAAAAAATCCATCAAAGTTGGGCTCTGGCACCATGAGCCATGAGTGTGTAGCTGGGGAGGTTGATAAAGACAGAGTCATATCATATCACATACCACATTTTCTCTTTCATTGAGGCCAATAGCAGAGACATTTTTAATCTCAGCATGTGGTAGGCTATCAGCAATTGGTGACAGCTAATATGTGGAACTTTGAATGCTCACAGACCAGTTCAGGCCAATAAAGGAACCCTTTCAAGACATTATTTCTGTGAGACATTGGCGCTGTGAATTCTCACCACAGGACAAGCTGGTTTCAAAACTGGTTGTTATCAGATAGACTGTGTATGGTCCCTGCATTCAACAACAGGAGCTCACACAGAGGATGCTTCCTGGGGCACTCAGATCAGCACTTCACAATTTATAAAAAGATTCATCATTAAAAGCTTGAAGATACAGTCTGTTTTTTCATACATCAATCACCCAGGGCCACCCACAGACAGAACCATCTCTATTTAGAAATAAATCTGCTGTCTTTTTCTGCATGGATCCATCCTAGCCACCAGAGTTTCTGTTGTTTTTGGCTTATTTAGTATGTTGGTCATGGGCTCTGAGGCTAAATGTAGGTTTTGTATTGCTTTCACTGCTGGATGACATTCATTATAAATTAATGATAAATTAACTGAGTACAACTGTAGGCAATTAAACTCAAGAGGCCAATTTAACTCAGTCAGAATCTTTAACCATTTGCTTAGGAAAAGTAGCACAAGAATAAAGAGTTTTTACAAAGGACAAATAAATGTTCCCGATGACTGGTATTGTAAATGCAATCATGTTGCTCCCAGCAGTTGCCTTGCGGGTTAGCTCATCCAGCTTCAGCTTGTTCTGACAACCTGGACTTGACCTCTCTTTGGCTTCATCAATTCCCGACTCCCTGAACCATTCCGTACACTCCCTAAACCATTCTGTACACTCCTAGATGAGTCAGGAGTCAGTTTAGTTTATTCTATTTTCTATTTCTAAGGGGTGAAAAACGCACTATGCTATGGAATTATCACATCACATACTATATTTGTGTCTCTTATAAGTGGATGATTCGGAAGCTAGGACATTTGCTATTTTATTGTAATCTACTTTCCTTGACATATACACTCAGGCCAAACTAAAGCCCCCGGATTAAGCGAGAACTCGGTACAGATATTTATAGTACCTCTGATGTGTATTAAATTGTAACATTCACATCAAGCTGGTATCGTAAGAAGTGTATGGATTAAGAAGTCCCTCAGTCCATCCTTTTACATTATCTACCCCACCATCTTTCTATTACACTTTCAAGCTGTTCTTTTAAAAGTCCAACCTCCTAGTCTATGCCAATGCATTCCAGCTGTTTATTACCCTTTGTGTAAAATACATATTGGCCCAAGAACTGAAAACAACTGGAAAATTCTCATTAAAGCAACATGGCTCAGTTTAAATACATACACAAGGGATTCGTTCCAGCTAATTATACTTCTGGATTTTCATAGTAACCAATTAAACTGTTTCTTCATATTATATAATGTGCAATAGCAGGGAATGCAAATTATATATAAAGTCACAAATCTAAGGTCAATGTGAGGACACCTGAGGGAAAGCCAGACAAGTATAAGATGGCCAAACTCAACACAGATCAATAATAATAATACATTTTGATATAGTGCCTTATCACAAATATACTGTAAAGTGAATTGACTGTATACTTTGTGGGTGAAAGATCAAGCCTGGGACCCTGGCTTTGAACATTTTTGTCAAAAAAGTTGGAACACTAACGTGTTGCGAATTATCTATATGGCCTCAAAAGTATTTAAGCGTTAAGCTGCTTCAACCCAAAATAAGAAAAATGTACCAAAATGTTTGCAGTGATATCTTTTTCACCAATTAAAAAGTGATAAACATAATCCATCACAACAAATTATTCATCTGGATCATGGTTATTGGCTCATAGTCTTATGATTAAGAAGCAGAGGAGTCAGGCCGAGGTTAGAATGGGTTTTTCCACTCTCAGGTTTGTTGGTTCTGGAATTCACAAAATCACAAGATTGGTCTGGATGACTAAGGCCCTTCGACCCATCCTATCTCATCCTTCCAGAACACCTACCCTACTGTCCCCCCATCACAACATCAAGCTGCTTTGTGTCTTGGGTCCTGGCCCCTACCACCTTTCCTGGCAACCTGTTCCAATTGTTGTTTACCCTCTGCATAAAGCAAAACTTTGTGGCATCTAATTACCACAAGTAACTATTGAGACTGGATCAACAGAATCATTCAAAACAGAATTGGGTAAACACATAGGAACAAAATCATTAAGGGATATGGGGTAAGAATTGGACAGTGGGATTGGTATAAATGGAAACTGTAGAGATGGCATGAACACAATGGGCCGAATGGATTCCTTCTGTGTTGAAAGTTTCTATTTTTCTATGTAACCATAGCAATCATCAATTATGGCTTTCACTTTTTTTAAAAAGTGAAATTAGATGTTTTACATGGCCCCTCCAGACATGACACGGGGGTAGAATAAACAGGAGAATGGAATGGATATAGCACACCATGTCATTATAGATATTCTTGGCATGTGGAAGCTTGTTCAAGATGCTCATCTTGGAATTTAGCAGCTGGTATGGAGAATGAAGGATATGAAAGAATTAAAACCACGTATTCACAGGTCACTTAAATCACAGTGAGAAAACAGTTTAACTTCAAGATGTTGACAAAATCCTGTTACCCCCCAACACCCTGTTTTTTTCTTACAATTAATTGATATTTTCTGTTGCAGATGAGTCAATTGAAACGATATCTGATACCAGTAACTTCCTCCTCACTCCATCCATGTTACGGAAGATGTCGCACCGAACATGACGACAGATCACTATCAACCATGAAAATGACAGTGCTCACACTCTCACTCTCATGATAATAATAATTCTTGCATTTGATATAGCACCTTATCACATCATTGAGACGTCTCAAAGCGCTTCACAAAATATGCTGTAAAGTGAATTTAAGGCACCAAATGTAGGTCAGATTCATCTGAAGCACTGAATTCAGTCTGTCACTAAAAGCCACTTGAACAGTCGCTTCTGAATCAGCAGTGCCAAAAGTCAAACCTGCATGATTGTTCTTATTATCCCAATGCCAGCTTCAACTTATAAACTTTCAATGAACTCATAATCCAAATTCTAATCTTCGCTCCACCCCTCCCTCACCACCAATCATTCAGTCCCAGATGGTGCATTCCAACTCATCCCACTCACTGTGCACTCCCTCCATGTTGCAAGATGACTGATTATTAAGTCCCAAACCCTGCTTATCAGCAGGCTAAAGCAAACTTTTTTGGGGGGAGAAAAGGAAACTATTATCAGAACAGAAGTTTGCAAATAATGGGCACAAATATTACTCGACTCGCACACACACTAATGCTAATTGATGGAATTAGTTTTATAAAAAGGCTGCAGAGTTCTGCAGCAATACTTGTAATGCGGTAACCCCAACTCCATTGATGCAGTTAGTGATGAGCCCAGATTTCTCACAGTGAACATGGTACTAACTACAATTTGGAGTAGAATTTTGAATCTATTCCTGAAGTAATGGGGGATATAAAATCCTGCCTAATGTAAACAGTGCTTGTGATCTGACCCCACTCAACATTTCTTAATGTAAACAGAAACAGAGTAAATGACATTAATCAACCAACTGTTTTCCTAACTGAGCTGTGCCCTTCAAATAAAAGTACACTGAAACAAAGCAAATGCAGTGATAAAAGCACATAAAGGCTCAGTATTCTTGTAGTTGTCAGACAGTAAGTTTATTCAAGCTGCAGGCTCTAAATGCAGACAGTTTTTTTTTCTACGAACCACCATTTGCACAGTAAAATGCAAGAATGTTACTTTTACTTTAATTTATAGTTGTGGCAGAATAAGAAAGCAGTGTTCTAGAGGGTCTTTTTTAAAAAAAAGAAATTCTACTGTTAATTTACTATTGGAAATTTGCCAGCAAAAAAGAACCTGGAATGAACAGATCATGTCCTGAGTTTGAGATTGCCACATCGAGAAGGTCCTGATCTACACTGCCGAGTCTGCGAAAGGTGTTAAGTGCAGGCCAAACACTCTTCCAAAGGTAGAGAGGCTCAGAGAGCGAGCATCTGTTCTAACTCTTTCATAGTAAATCTCACAAACAGGCCATATTTTTAAGACAATAGAGTTATAGTGCAAGGGTGACCAAAAAGGTAGAAAAGCAGAGACAGAAGGGTGTGATAACTTGAAGACTTTAAAAAGCACATTTACAACATTTACAAAGAGTCTTTCAGCAATTAAAATAAATAAAATAATAATCCTTGCATTTGATATCGAGCCTTATCATGTCTTTGTGACTTCTCAAAGCGCTTCAGAATATACTGTAAAGTAAATTGACTGTGAGCAAACAGTTAAATAGCATGTTATATAGATCTGCTTTTGAGCTTCAGTGTGGACGGAGCAACAGCAAAGCCAATGCAGCCTCTTTAAACTGATGAGGAATGAATAAATCAGCCATCTAACATCAGTGGCTGTGCAGCTGGGAAAACAATGGCAAAATTCAGTGCCAATGGGAGAAATCCTGTATTTTTAGCCTGAGCTGTATTTAATCATATCAACAGAGAGGGACGGCAGCAGCTGAAGAAAGATTGAATTGTCTACAAGCATGAGCTTGTCTGCAGTCCACCAGCTCTAAACCAGCGAAGTTAATGACTAGGAAACAGTGAGAACTCATTCATAACTGCAATCCCCCACCTCAGTATATAATTCTCAGATCTGTATACAGTCATTGTCAGTGAGAAATAGACTATCCTCCTTCTTACTCCACAAGAGAGTTTGGGATCATTCCACGAATTATAATATTCTGCAAAATTGCAAAAGTGATTGTTCTTCGGGCTATAAGCCTAGTCCTTCCGGACAATACAATGCTATTACAAATACTAAGTCTGCAAATTGCAAGCGGCTGCAGTATTTTGCCCACAAAACACAGTCAATTGACTTTACAGTGTATTATGTGAAGAGTTTTAAGATGCCTCGAAGACATGATAAGGAGTTATATCAAATGCAGGGATTATTATTAAATTTGCTGCTGCAGCATCACAGAGGAACATATTTCAATAAACCGCCCTCAATCGCTGTAATTATTTGTGCATCACGAACTTAAACATGCATTCAATTTCAAAGAAATGTGTAGTCTTCTGCAAGTTCATCTGCTTTATAAATTCTCCTCATCCAAATTTGACCCCAGATGCAAATTAATTAGTTATTTCATGGCTAAGCCGTTTCATGGGTAAGCTGTTGCTGTGTGCAGATTGTGTTTGCCTAAAAATACACACACCATAAAACGACAGAGGAAGCAGACTGGTAGAAGCAGCTTGGAGGGGCTGGGTGGGGAAACCTGGGAGAGACTAAGCCGCTCAATAACCAGATGTGGGTGAGCGAGCCTGGGAGAGATCACCCCCCAGTGGTCGACAAGAGGGCAACAAGGACCAAGGAGAGAAGACGGGGTGCAGAAAGCGACTGGGTAGAAGAAAAAGCCAGTCCCCATGTGACCAGACCTAGCCAGTGAAGCCACTTGTCTCTAGGAACTGACTTACTGTTTCCAAACAAATCATATATATACATATTTATATTCAATATATTGAATCTTTGTCATGGCTCATTTCAAGGCTGATTATGAAGACAGATCCCCCCCTACCATGGTGCTATTCAAAAAGAGAAGGGGAGTTTCTCCCAGTCGATGTCTCCCAGTGTTCTGCTCTAGTTCCGTTGTGAAGTCCTGTAGCTTTGCGATTAGAGCACTCACCTTGCAAGTGAGAGGACCTGGGCAAGTCGAAATGTTGGGCAAGTTTCCTTACTCCACACGCCTCTGTTCACCTAGCAGTAAGTAGGAATCCAGTTGTTAATCAATTGACGGATCCCTTCAAAAATAAAAATTAATAAAAATTAATAATAATTTGGTCACTCATTCCACGACTGTTTGTGGGACACTGCTGTGCACAACTGACTGCCGAGTTTCACCCGCAACACAGTCACTACACTTCATAGTATATTCTGTGAAGAGCTCTGAGGCTTCTTAAAGATGAGATTGAGGCTCCTCACAGGCAGGTGGAGAATTTAATGGGCGAGTGTGAAAAATCACCAAGAACAAATGATAAATACGTCATTTCAACATATGTGGCGGCTCATCAAGTGAGGCAAGCACGGGAGCAAAAGGCCAACAGGTAAAGAGGCCAAGACATTATACACGTACACAGGACCCATTGCCGTGGGAACAAGATAACTTGGGTTCGGCAAACTTAAAGCTCGCCTAAGACAGAGTGCCTCTCACCTGTCAAAATGGCCACTGTTATGAACAATAATTAGGCAAATTATTTTGCCTCAACATAACACCTACATCTGAAATTTCTTGGGCAAGTTTATGATCCAAAGCATAAGCACAAGACAACCTCACAATGAACAAAACGCTTTCAGGCATCTTCCCAACGTGAAAGGCATTATACAGTGTAAATGTAAACAGTGTTGTATATTATCTGGACTGGACGATTAAATCACCAAGTGCACAAAATGTCTTATTTTTCAGCTTATTATCTAAAAAAAATCATCATTTCTTTAAGGCTTATTAGACATTACAATGGTATCACAACTTTTTGGTCACCCTGTATATTTTTAAGAAAAATAGATTCTTTCTCCTAGTGAGGTTCAGAGTTTTGGGAATGCTGTCACACTAATAAAAGACTCTTGAGAAAAATAAATCACCTTTTGAAATATTTTATGTAATAGTCATGTTTGGTTCACCTAGAGAATTTGTTTGCATCCTATTTCCATCCAAATCCCTTAATGCTTTCAGTCATTATATGGAATGATATCATTGTGTGCAAAGCAGTTAAAAGATATACAGTTCACAAATAACACACAGGAAACCTTTCTGAGCACTTACTGGTGAAATACCCGAGTTCAAACTCTGCTTTGCTTAGTGTCAAGTTTGGTAATCACATTGTACAGAATTCTGTCATTGACTCTCAGCAAATATAATAAAACATTACATTTGAGTCTGTTCCAAACTAAGTGGTTGTACACCACAAGGGACTCACTGCTGAGCAAAGCCCATAGTAAGAGAGTTAAATAGCAATAATAAAATAATAATACCTATATTAGAAATAGTGCCTTATCACATCATCAAAGCATCACTAAATGCTTCACAGGATATATTGTAAAGTGATGTGATTGTGTATATTTTGTGGGCAAATGCCGCAGCCAATTTGAGTACAGCGATGTCCTACAAACAGCTATGAAGTGAGTAACCAACTATTTTTGGGTGATTGTCGGCCAGGACACCAGGAGAAACTCCTTTCTCATCTTTAATGTCCACCTGGACATCGTGCAATCTATATATAAAGAATTGTTTTTTTACAATTTACTGACTGAGACAAACAAGGTCATCCTTGGAACTCCAATATTGGTTGGGATTTCATGAATGTTTTATTATGAGTAGTTCAGCAGCACAGATACATGATCTAAATGCAGTGCGCGTCCAATTATGTGTGTATCCTAACAATTAAAAAGAGTCAGAAGTTGTGAGTTCAAGCCCCACAGTGAGACTTGTGCTCATAGTCTAAGATGACACTGCATTGCGGTACTGGGTGAATGCTGAGTGTTTAGAGGCGCTGTCCTGGCCAACAATTCTACAGCAATTTTATACGATTTCAATGTTTATAGGTGATATATAAAAAAAAGTGTTTCTTTTGATTTTTCACTGCAAGCAATGGACTGAGTGAAGTCAAGAGGGAACTATTTACCAACCCCTAGATCTCAAACAATGCACCTCTGCGTCCACTGCAAGGTGTGAGGGAAATGGCTTTGGGATGACAATCCAACGGAAACGATTGTTGAACCCACACATATCATTTGATCTCTCAATCACTAAGTTATTGAAAATAATGTGCAGTCACAGCCATCAAATGGATCTGATGCTTATTACATACGTACTGCAGCAAAATGCACATTCAATCCACTCTACAGTATATCCTGTGAAGTACTTTGAGAGGTCTCAAGGACATGATGAGGCATGATTTCAAATGCAAGACTTATTATTATTGTTGTATTTCTTACAGTAATCCATTCAAAGCAAGGTGATCACGGGAGGAAACAGCAAATTGGGGAGAATTGTATTGTTCAAAGTCTTGTAGCATTTAATTGGATGGTATCCAAGCTGTGTAGATGATTTACTATGCTGCATCTTCTGGTCTCATTTAAAAAACAGCTTGACGCTCTAATGAGGGGGTTGTTAGAGTGAGTTTTCTGGTAGGATGAGATTGGATGGGCCGAAGGGCCTTCTTCATCCAAACCAATCTTGTGATCTTGTGAGGTCAGGTCATTTCACAGCAAAGAACAAAACAGAAACTTAACACATCATCACAATCACTCAAGTCGATTACTTTCAGACACACCCAGGATATGAATCGGCGGTACAATTAGTTGACCTGAAATATATAACGATAAGCACCAGAAGAATCATTCTAATTTATCGTAATATGATGCTTCATATTACGATGAAATTTGTGAAAATCCGAGCAGCCTGTCTATCAGTGTCATGTTTATGTGTGAATGTTAAAGACAGGGCTTGCTCATGCTGGCAACTGCCGACAGCAGAAATGCAGACCAACAGCAGAGAGAGAAAAGCACATGAAACTAGATCTGTATTGCTCACAAACAACAGTATGTGCCGGTGTGACTGTAATACACAACTCAGGCAACCATTTTACTGCTCCCGGGTGTATACTGTTTACATTTTAAGGCTGGGCACACAGCATACCAGGTGTAATACTCCACCAATTCCACAAGTCCTAATAATATTCAGGAGATAAGGTTCAAACTTTGTTACAAGGAAACATCAGAAGTGGAATTACAGGAAAGCACAGCCCATTTCAGTCCACTGGTCCTGTCCAGAATTACACCGTAAATCATTCATACTCAACGACAATAACTTGCATTTATATAATGCCTCTCACACAGGGTAGCGTCCCAGAGCGCCTGACAGTGGAGGTACGCAATGCCGAGCCAAGGGGAGGGGGGAGGTGACTGTAGACACGGTCAAAGAGGAAGGTGTGACTTGAAGATAGGGAAAGAGGGGATATAAACATATCAACGTATAAAAATAAATGAATGTTTATGTATAAACATAAGTTTAACATATTTATACACCTTAGACATAATATATAATAATAATCCTTGCATTTGATATAGCGCTTTTTCACATCTTCTAGACGTCTCAAAGCGCTTCACAGAATATACTGTAAAGTGAATTGAATGTATATTTGTGGACGAAACGCAGCAGCCAATTGCGCATAACAGTGTCCCACAAACAGTCGTGGATTGAAGTGACCAATTTTATTATTTTTTTTGAAGAATTATTATCAGGCGTGTGGAATAAGGAAACTTGCCCAAGGTTTCGCCCTGCTGGGAATCAAACCCAGATCTCTCGCATGCGAGCCGAGCGCTCTAACCACTGAGCTGCAGGACTCCAGGAGCTTCAGGAGATATGTTCTTATATGACACACATTAAAATATATCAATGCTTACTACGTGGGACATTCTTACATAAGGGACTCTTAACACAATTCGCTTATGACCAGCCTCAATGCTGGAAGCGTCTATGTTGGACAAATGAATAATTCATCTGTATTCACATCCCCTAGAATTTTACAATTAACTTTCAGCAAGTACAATGCAACATCATTCGTTTCATGGGGTTTTGAGTCTGTTCCAAACCCAAGTTGTGGCACAGCACATGAGCACACTGCTGAGCACAGCCCACAACGAAATAATTCAATGGTAAGAATACAGTACTGTACAGTCCACAGTATAAAACCAATTGTTTTCTGTACAATTCTTCTATTGTCAGTGAGTAACAGCAATCGAGTGGGGGGAAAACAGCAGGGAATTTAGCTACAAACTTATAGACTCGGTTTGAAATCAGAATAGGTTTTACGTATTTATTGCACTTATTAGATCCTAGTTTCCCTGCAGGATTCTGTTGGCCGTGCAAAAAAAAATGAAAAATTAAATCATAACTGCATTTTCAACATATTTCTAGTTGCAAAGACATCACTCATTGCCGAACAAATGCTCCTATGACAACTCCTCCGTTTACCTAACAGTAAGTAGGAACCTACTTGTTAGTTGATTACCGGATCAACCGTTACATTCATGTCAAACATTCTCTAAGACATAATGATGTCAACTCACTCTTGCATCCATGTTTCCTGTCTGCTAACAACCAACTAAGCTGTCATTGCAGCATCTTCCTAACTGTACATTTCATTTGTCTGAGCTGAATATACAGCCTCGCCTGCCTATTGAATAAACGCTTTAACACATGCCCAAGAGAAAACTCTGCTCATTTGATAGAGAATTATACTGCCGTGTTGCATGGACATTATTTTTAGTATTGTGTGAGTTATCATAGAACTCAATGTACCACCATTGTAATTTCATTGTGATAATAATAAAAATCCTTGCATTTGATATAGCGCCTCTCGAAGCATTCAACAGAATAGACAGAATGTACTGGGCATCACAAAATATTTTGTGAAAATCACCAAAATGGTTTTGGATAGCCCTTTGAGAGATGGATAATGCCGTCCCGATGAAACAAAATCAAGTGTCTGCGGTTTTGGTGCGTGTCAAATTATAAGCATTCCGTCACATAGGTGATTCATAACACGCAGCAAACGATCTAATCTTGCATTTGATTTCACTTCCACCCGCCAAAACTTTGTAGCCTCCAGTCATAACATTGAAAAGGTGCAGTATATGAATCACTCCCTTCTCCAATAGACAAGGTGTGGAAGGATCACTAAGCAGCACACTAAGCTTCATCTGAAACACTGTTGAAACATCAAGGGCACTCCTTATTTCAGTACTACAGCCCCGACCGCTCCATTTTTAACTGTATCCTTTAGTAGTCTGCAATTACACACACAGATGTGGCAACAGTATGGAAAATGACTGTTATTCTTTGAATCAGTTGAATATGATGTTTTAGTTACCCCATTTTAATTAACAGCTATAATCGTTATGAAAAATGTTTCCATGGTTAGTTTAATATATATAATATAAATATATAAACAAACCTATTTATGGCACGATCAATGTCTCCCCATTCTTCAATGGTGTAAATCTATTTGAGTTTAGCACAGTGTCTGCCATTGATGTTGATTGTTTTCTATGTACCTGTTTGCTCAGGTGAACAGAGGAGACATCGTTCACAAACATGTTGTTCTGGAGTTTAGTAACCAGGCTGGGGGTCTGAGTGAAAGGGTGGAATTAATCATCTTGATAAATAATCAACAATGACTCGTTTCCTTAAAGCCTTTCGTGTAGGATGAACGCCTCAAAATTCTTAGAGAGCACTGAGCAGAGAGAGGGAGATTTAAGGATGAAGACACCTAAGGATGCACTGGTAGATTTAGAGAGTGAAAGCCCAGATTGTTCAGCATTCTTCAGATCAATGCCGAACAATCTGCTTGTTAGCTGTCTGTGTCGATTTCTTTTGCAGAAATCCCGACTGTGAGGAATTTCAATGCATTTGGCTGCAGTACAGATTAGACAAATTCAGCCCACTTTTGGTAACACTGGGAATATTGTCTCCATGGTATGAGTGCGATGATTTTATTCCAAAAACAACAGCTGGGTAGAGTGGTGATCCATTTCTTAAAGATTCCCTCTCCAGGATTACTGTAACAGTTCTGCACCAACAAAATCTGAATTAAAGGTAGATTTATTCTGAGAAAACTGTGAACTGTGAATTTCTTCCAATCTGCTTTTACGATGTGAATACTTGTGATGGTAGCAAAGACTTATTTACCAGAGACGTCTAATACGAAATAATCTGTATGCTTGTGAAGCAGACACATGCATTAAAGATCCCATGGTGCTATTCAAAAAAGAAAAAGGAGTTTCTCCCGTATCCTCGTCAACAATCCCCCAGATTAAATAGGCAATTCACTTCACGACTGTTTATTGGACACTGCTGTGTGCAAATTGGCTGTCATGTCTGCCTGCAAATAGACAGTCACTACACTTTCCAGTAAAACATTTGAGTGCTTTGAGAAGTCGTCCCAACTTGAAAGCTGCTATATTAAATGGAGGCATTATTACTGCCAAATTACGTTTTAAAAGGAACATTAGTTAATATATAAAAATAAGAATAAGATCAATTATTGCAATAAATTGTCTCATTTCCCAAATCTGAACCAAGTAGGTCCAGTTTGGGCAGTACTGAGAGTTTCCTTTAATGCCAGCCAATTGTGGGAAAGTAACAGCTACAGTTTTCTGTATGCAGAAGGCGAGGCTGATGTTCGTAACATGCTTGAGCAAATAAAGCAATTATTACCTGGAATAACGAACTGTATAAGGAAGGAGGGGAAAAGCTACTGTTGTTTTAAAATAATATAAATGCTAGAGTCATTTCCTGTTGCATTACAACATACACAAAAACTGATGAATGTATTTTATTACATCACAGTTAACAAAGATTAACAATTTACAACCTCTTTAGGCAGCATTTTTTTAAAAAAAACCTTGAATTTGCTTTGAATTAAAGCATGACTTAGTGATATCAACTGATTAGATTTTCTCACCCTGACTTCATGATAAGGAATACTTTGAAGGCAAACAGCACAAAGCTTGCAAGCAATACATTGGCAAAACTTAGAATTAACTCCAGGATAGGTGAGAAATGGTAATTAATATTTGCAGATGGATCATGCATACCTCTTAAACCCTGCAGCTCTGTCACATCCAAAATATTTTCTCTCCGACCTTAAAATACAATAGATCCACACAAAAATAATAATAGAAATTCAGCTTTTCACTCACATGTTAAATAAAACTTATGAGCTAAGCAATTCGAGCTTCAAGCAATCATAGATTTCACTCCTTAACAGGTCAAATATTACCGATTCTATGTAAGCCTAAAGGGATATTGGTTGTGATTTTCTATTGAGAAGTGGCAAGAGCACATGGTGGGGGTGGGTTGGCAGGGGGCATGCTTAAACAAAAGAGGTAATAAAAATCCAGCAATAATAATCCTTACGTTTGATGTGGCATCCAGCATATCAAGGGGATGTCTCAAAGCACTTCACAGAACTTACTATAAATTATAGTGACTGTGTGTTTTGTCAATTTTAAGTCCCACAAACTGCAATGAAGTGAATGACCAACTTTATTTGGGGGATATGTTGACCAGGACACTGGGAGAAACTCCTTTCTCTTTTCAAATGGTATCATGGGATCTTTAATGTCCACCTGAACAGTAAGATAGGATGTCGTCGGTTTAACATCTCATCCGAAAGACGACAACTACGGTAATGCAGGAATCCCCAAGAACTGCACTGGATTGTCAGCCCAGACTATGAGCTCAAATTCCTAATAAGGGGCTCAGTGTCGAGCGTGCTACCAACTGAGCCAGGCTGACACGTGGCTCCAACCTTAAAAGGAAGTCGAGCTCAGACAACACAGAGACACATACTGCACTGTCGAGGCCAAAAATAAAAAGTCATTCAACATTTAAGCTGTCTCCTTCCAGCCAACCAAATAATCTCATATCCCCATGTTCTGCTTCATACATCGATGCCATTTCTTGCTCACCAATGTACTATTCACACCTGTTTGACTTGCACAGAGATTCTGTTATTGGATAGATCTGTGCCCCAAACATCCTGAGTTACGTAAGGAATGTTCCTATGACTTTTCCATTCATAATTAACCATTTTCTGTCGTGCGGATTGACATGAACAGTGGCCATTGATGTATTTGCAATGTAAAACAGAAATGTTTTACTTTGTCAATATTCCAGTGCTACAGTGCCTAGGGCAATGAAATAATGGTCAAAAGCCCTTGAGATGAAATCAGTTCAAGCATGGGCAGCACTAGCACACAGCTCTGATTCTATATCTGTAAATGTGCAGTCCTCATGCAGTGGGAGGTGAATGTGATGCCCAAAATTGTGCGCTCCATGAACAAACAGACTACAAAGGTTTGTTTTTTTGGTTGGAAAGAGCCGATAGGACTGTATAACAGGACACACAGCTCTTTCGAATACAAAAAAGGTAGAATGGTGGTAAAGGAGACCGCATACATTTCAAAAGCAGATGATTGCAGCAGCTTGAATTTATTTAGTGCTTTTCATGTAAAAATAACACCTCAAAGCNTTTTTTTACAAAATATAATTAAGAAAAGAAGCGAATGCTGTTATAGAGGCAAAGCAACAAAGAATCTGCACCAATTGATAAGTTAAGGCAATCTATTTGTTCAACTCACACGGCATTGCAGTAGCTGTCCTACAGTTGAGCTCAGGTAAACACAGACGCACAGTCTCTGAGGCCAACTTTAAAATCCCCCACAAATCTAAATGCTGCCACAGCCTGAGATAAGCACAAATAGTATTAGATTTGTGCCAATAATTCCAGTTTCTTGAGACATAGTACTTCCTTCAACCTGTACAACAACAACTTGCATTTATATAGCGCTCTTCACACGGTGTAGAATCCAGGAGTGCTTGTGCTGGTACAGCAATGTGCTGGTGTCTAAGGGAATTTTCAGTTTCAATGCATACCAATGCTAGCAGGGAATACATTATCTGTTGTACAAATGTTATTCTGAAATGCAAGCATTTATATTTTCATACAATCCTCCCAAGCTCTATAAAGGTTGCAACACATGTAGTAAATACTCCAGCCAGCAATACACAGGTGAACAGAAATTAATTCCCTTTCTGCCCACTTATATTGGGTACAACTCTGATCAAATAAGCAAACACTGGACAGGTACTGTACTTACTGTTCAGCTGCCAAGGTTGCAGTGTTTTTTTTCCCTCCTCGCTAAAACTGTGTCTTCTTTGTGTTCTTGGCAGGCGATTAACAACAGGCAATCTGTAAAAGCATAATTTACAAGTCCAGTGTCTCTCGTTCGCTAAAACTCAACTGCAGTTCTGGCAGAAATACTGGAATAAGAGACTGCAGGTGGGAGGGATCAAGGAGGTACTATGAAAGGCAGTTGTGTCACCTTTTGCAGTTGAGCTGAGTGATACAAGAGACGCAGATCCTATATCTTTCTCATTTCAAGTCTGAAAGAATTATCAGTTAATGTGTCAGATCTTTATTTTATGTGGGATGTGATTAGTCATTTTTCTTGAGGAAGACATAAGAATTTGTTGAAAGATTAAGTGTCCGTTTAAATTGGCTCTCAAAGACTATACAATATTGCCAACATGAGCTGGAGAGTTTTATTATAAAGGATTATCATAATAATGATCCTTGCATTTAGTATAGCGTCTTATCACATTGTTGAGACGTCTCAAAGCGCTTCACAGAATATACTGTAAAGTGAATTGACTGTATATTTTGCCAATTGCATACAGCAGTGTCCCACAAATAGTTGCGGATTGAGTGACCCATTTATTATTATTTTTTTGAAGGAATTATTACCCCCAGAAAAGCAATCCACACAATCGACTAAACAACTGGGTTCCTACTTATACGAGATGAACAGAGGCGTGTGGAGTAAGGAAACCTGCCGTAAGCAGGTCACAGAGATAGGGATTAGCAAGGCCGTGGAGGGCTTTGAAAGCAAGGGTTTTGTGAAGACATCCTCTCCCAGTGAACCTCTCCTATGATCATGTCATAGCTAGTGCTCAGTCTAAACTGCAACCTTTCTCATTTGCCCACACACGACAAATGTATAATCATCTCTGCGATGGAAGATAATAAATATCAGAATGAATGGAGAAGGAAGCAGGCACTGAAAGTTTCTAAAACCATTTGTAGAGATAAAAATCCAGCCAGTGTTTTTTTTTGTGGCATGCTGTAGAATAGCACAAGCTGCTGCAGAAGGAACAGAGGCACAAGCTGCAGCTTGTCAGAAACCTGATCTCTAAGCTTTGGTGGGCTGGCAGGAGGACATTCAAGGCCTTCACATAACAAGACACCTGACTGACTGCAACGATCACCTGGATTCGGAGTGGTACATGAAACCTGAAACAAGCAATCAAGTAGACACTCACTTATTAATAAGACACTCACTTATTAATTCAAGAGGCGGTGGGGGAACTATTGTAAATATTTGGTAAACAAACATAAAGAGAAATGTAAACTTTGTTTCTAGACATGTGAATTCACTGAAACCATTATTCAATTTTAATTACCAATACATCTTTGGTGAAACACTTTGCTTTAGCCTCCCTCTTATTTTCTCTTCTCTGGTAACTACCCCATGTGACTATTCCAGATCTGTTAGCCTAAAAGTTGAGCGTATTTTACCCCGATCATTATAAACAGTACATCTTTTTAATGGCAAGGACCGTACATCCTAATTGGCACAAGGCTGTTTGGTCTAAACTGAGATGATTCAGAACAATCATTTATCCCCACATTTTCTTGTTCTGGATGGCTGTTTCACTCCAAGTCATGCTTTTAACAAATGGGTCGCTGAGTAAACTGTCAATGTAGATTTGCATTGTAAAATCATTGCAGGAGTTCACATTGATGACCTGAAAGTATATTTCGCTCTCATTGAGGAGGGGAGGGTCATTCATATCAAACAAGAGATACAGAACAACCCACATTATAATGTGATATAAAGAAGTTACACACTGCATTATAAGGTATAAGTCAAGAGAACACAATTCAGGAAGCGAGGAACCAGTCTGCTTTCATTTATCTCTGATTCTTTGCTCTTCCATTGCTGAATTTAGACCATCTCCCTGGATTGTGTTCCAATTTATTTTTCTTGTTATCTGAGCTTATGGTGTGAAACCAATCCATAACTCTCCTGTCCGAGAATATTACTTGTAAAGAGATATCGGAACAGGTTAAATTTGTGAAAGTCAGGAAATAATCTCCTCCAGAATAGACTGTAAAGTGAATTGACTGTAAATTTGTGGGTAAAACGCGGCAGCCAATTGCGCACAGCAGTGTCCCACAAACAGTCGTGGATTGAAAATGATCAATTTATTATTGTTTTGTTTTGGAGGGATTATCATTTGGCGTGTGGAGTAAGGAAACTTTCCCAAGGTTTCGCCCTGCCGGGAAATGAACCTAGGTGTCTCGCTTGCAAAGGCGAGTGCTCTAACCACTGAGCTGCAGGAATCCACATACTGGCAGAGTTCACCCAAAAAGATGTCAGTTTCAACAACTGGCTGGCAATTCATTTAAAAAAATAACATAAAGCTGTGATAGGAGGAACAGTAAAGTGGATGGTCTGGATCGATGAGATTGGATGGGCTAAATGGCTTTCTTCCGCCAAACCAATCTTGTGATCTTGTGAAATAAACGACTGCCTTTTAGAATCAGACGGACAAAATTCCACCTCGCCTGTAACAATTGTGGAGTTCAGTTCTTATTTGGAAATTGGCTATTTTCTCTAGTTATCAAATTAAGACTGAGTTTAAGAACAATCCACAGATTCTACGTGATTATTAATTTTAAGGGAAAAAGGTCTTACAGCTAAAATTAGGTGACATTTTGCCTTGCCCTGCCCCCCCACCCAGATTGAGTCTGAATCCAATTGGGTCTGAAATACCAGTGCTTTGTAGTAATCAATTCAGCTTTAGCTGCTTGTCCAGCGATTCCGATCTACTTTTATAGGCTCAGTGTCAAACATGGAAGAATTTTCAGTGAATCAGATTTGCCACTCCCTTTTTATTCCATCCGACAAGTTTCTGCACTAAAACTTCTGAAACATACAGCATTAGTTTAAGATGAGCCAAAGTTAAATTCAAGTCGTATTTTACTTTAACTTTAAAAGCAAGTTCATTTTGAACGATTTGAAAGTAAACTCAACTTGCACCGCTGCAAAATATGTAACCTATACCGTATCTTGACAGCTAACAAGAACACAAATAAAGTCATAAAGATGAATTTCATACCTGGTTTTGTCATACATTTTAACCTTTATGCACCAAGGATTAATGAAAGTCCATTAGGAAATGCATTCTGATTTCAACATTTCTTCAAGTAAAGAGTGGGTAATGTTTACCTGGTCTGTCTCTTCATAGCAGGACTCCCCGACTGTGATTACATGGTAGCCTGTAGACTCTTGGCAGGAGAATTAAAGGAATTAAGGGAGCATTGGTGCAAAGTAGCAAGAGAGATGGTGTACGGCAGCTGGGAGGGTGGACAATTTGCATGTAGTCACGCCATATCTCATAAATCCTCTGTGGCAGTCCTGTCCGCTCTGTTTGTTTAACTCCTCTTTTCATTTGCCTGCTACAAACCTTCAAAAGCAACAGTACACATAGAGACAGCTGATGATCCATCGGCAGAGTTTTCAGGAGAAGGTAGTGTCCTCTGGATAAAATTAAAAGTTTAACATATCTCCCCCCCCACTCCACCACACCCAAAAACAAATGTCGGCCTCCTCTGCTGTGGATTAAAATTCCAGTCGCAGTTTATGAAGACAGTGGAACAAGGAAATCTCATTGAACATCAACGTCTGTACGCATCACTGAATGGAATTTCTGAAGTGCCCATTCTACATGTGTGACCGTCAGGGAGAGGGGGAATCACAGCTGAGCCTGTTACCATCCTTATGATGTCCACTTGTATGTATTTTCAAGTATGTGTTACTGCATAGCAATCAGGAGAGGAATTTTTCCTTCTTCTTCAACTGAGGTATTGATGCTATCCCATCAATATCAATGGCAAGTTATGCGGTTTTAGTTGGTCAGACTCCAGCAATCCACCAACCCACCCGCTGGGGGTGGGCTTTGCTTGCAGGCTGAGCAGTAGCTGAATGGGAAGAATTCCTTACCTCAGTGCAACCAAGTCCTGCCAATGAGTCAGGCTAGCTGATTACCTTTCCACCCCGACCCCCACCAACTTTTAAAGATTAGTGAACTCAGTGAACACAAACCGAAAAAAATGATCAAATTATCTTCGATCCAAGAAATAAATAATAATAGTGCATAGTGCCTTTCATGTGGAGTTTTGTAGCTCAGTGCTTAGTGCACTCGCCTTGCAAACGAGAGACCGGGGTTTGATTCCCGGCAGGGCGAAACCTTGGGCAAGTTTCCTTGCTCCACACGCCTGATAATAATCCCTCAAGAAAAAAACACAACAATAATTTGATCATTCAATCCACGACTATTTGTGGGACACTGCTGTACGCAATTGGCTGCCGCATTTCGCCCACAAATATGCAGTCAATTCACTTTACAGTATGTTCTGTGAAGCGCTTTGAGACGTCTCGAAGATGTGAGAAGCGCTATATCAAATGCAAGGATTATTAATATTATTATTATGTCATGTTGTGAGGATGTCTCAAACTACTTCACATGTTTTCAATTGTAAAGTATAATGACTATGTATTTGTAGGTAAACATGGCCAGATTCTTGGTGGTTCAGTTGGTAAGGATATTCTTCCCGTGCAGAGCATTATATCTGAGAGCCCTGCCAGTTGTTTGGTTGCATGTAATTGAGTTTCCTAATGGTTTAATATAAGCATATGTCTGGCTTTCTATTTGTTCCAGTACACACTGTTCTACTGATGACTGACACACTTCAGACTTTGGACTGTGATTATCTGAGTTGCAGCGAGAGGCGGAGGAGAGTTCCAGGCTGAATTGAAGCCTAAGTTAAATTAAATTCCAATTCCCTGGATGCCACATTTGCAATCACTGCTGCTGATGTCTATCATGGAGTGTAGGAAACCTTTAAGTCAGAACCTTCGTAAATCTACATTTAAACCATAACAGAATAATTTGCAGGGGTTTGTTTTGGTACGCATTTGCCTTATCACATTGTTGGAACGTCTCAAGCATTCCACAGGATTTATTGGACAGTATTTGTAGGTGAACGAAGCAGCCAATTTGCACACCACATTGCGAAACAAATAGCAATGAAGTGAATGACCAATTTTATCCGGAGTCCAAGCAGTGTATTTGGGTCAAAGATCCACTAATTAAAAAGAGTCATCCATGTCATGATTATTTGTAGGGCACTGCAGTGTGTAGATTGGATGCCAAGTTCTACACACAAAATATGCAATAACTACATTTTACAATGAAGCCTGTGAAGAGCTTCAGGACTTCCTCCCATCGTTAAGGGTGTTATATTAAATGCAAGGATTATTATTTATTATTGATCTCTCTACCAGAGGGAAGAGCCAACAATACCTATTGTGGATGCCATCCATCTCACAATCCAGGGGAGAAAGTGAGTTCACTGAAGCCGCTGAGCACACACCTCAATTAGTATAAGGCCGGGCTATTTGGTAACTAATTCACAGCCTTTAGAAAGCATTGGTGTAATTTTAAAAAAAAGTATTTTCATTTTTTTAAAGTGTTTTTGCAACGGATAAAAGATAGTAATATTGGCACTTAACAATCCCGGTTAAGTTTTTCTTCAGTCACTATTTGGGGCACAAGCTCTAAAAGTGAATGAGCTGTTCACTGTAACAAAAAGAAAGGTTGGTGATTCAGAACTCCGCAAGATCATATATAGATTTTCAGATACGTCTGCAGGTGTGCAAGATTTCAACAATAAAACGAGACATCAGACACCTGGCCAGGAAGGCGAGTCATGCAAGGCGCAGTATTAACACATTCATGCAGGCTGCAATGTTTGAGGAGATTAGTAAGTTATCGTCTCAATGTCTGGTTTGGGTTTTGATTTATATTAAATAAATCAAAGGCTTTGTTATAATAATCCCCCATTGCGGCGTATACATAGATGGGGTTGTGATAACTCCAGACTTTCGACCCTTTTGTTTAAACTACATTAGACATAAATATGAAAATATTCTCAAGAATGCATGTCACAACACGTCAAAATGTCCCACAGTATATCTCAAGTGGAGGATCTGACCAAACCCCACCTTAAACTGTGCACATTTCCAACAAGGGTTTATTTCCCTCTCTCTAGCCCAGGGTCACCGAAAGCAATTGCAAAGAATGTACGGCATGGAAACAGGCCACTCGGCGCAAACGTCCATGTTGAAAATTTGTATCCCTCTGTATTGATAAGTTTCCAATTTAGATAACGTATAGATTCATGTGTAGGGAAAAGGAAGGAGACTGTGACTAAGTGCCAGGGGCCAGATTAACCAATAAACATGTAAACCGTGGTTTAGGGCCCAGAGCTCTAAGAAGGCCCCAGATGTCTGGAGCCCTTCCGCCCACAGTAGCGTTGGGGATCGTTCCTCATAGGTCCACTCCTCACTGTGAATTCAATGGGAAGTATTGACTCCTGGTCTCTCGCAGGTCCGTGTCACTCTACACTGCGTCCAGCCGCTCTGCCCACAGTGACGTTGAGTGAAAAGCTAGCATACGCCCATGTGGCAGACACTTAATTTTCTAGCGGGTTTATAGTGGAGGGTGTTATTCATAGAGGATTCCACAGAAAAATTGCATCCGCACTTTTCAATTGGCCCAGGTGATGACAAAGGACCCTCTATCTGATTATTTAAATAGTTTTACTGAGCACAGTCCATCTCTACCTCCCCATCTCCCCAACAGGCAGCTATAACAAAGACCACGATAAGGCACAATATCAAATGCAAGGATTATTATTATATCACCAGCCGCCTCCGCTCCCTCAAAACACAGGTGCATGTCGCTGAACGTACCTGTCTTAAATTGAATTTAACAGTCCATCGACAGAACTGGTTGGACCTTATCTTATCCGCAAATCATCATTCTACTCCAAGGCAATCTTGGAGGCCAAGGACAACCCCAGGCTCTTCTTCTCCATCACCAACCAGCTCCCCCGCCTAACCTTTCATACCTCACCCATCCTCACCTCCAATGCCAACTGCGAGGTGAAGCTGGACTTCCTCAAATCCAAAGTTGAGGCGATCCGCTCAGGTGCCTTTGCCCTTCCATCGACTACCCCCTCCCCATCTCCCCCTCTCACCCCGGCCCCTACCCATCCCTCCCTCCACATCTTCGAACCTGTCTCCTACTCCTCTCTCATCACCACTACAACTCGCGTGAAACCGACCACCCGTTCCCTCGAACCCATCCGTACCCCTCTCCTTACCTTCAAGCTCCACCTCCTTGCCCCTCTACTCATAGACAACATAAGCCTCCCCCTGTCCACTGATGCTGTTCCCACCCCATGAAAAATGGCCGTCAATACTCCTATCCTGAAAAAACCCTCCATGGACCCAACATTACTCTCAAACTACCATCCCATCGCCAACCTCCATTTCCTCTCCAAAGTCCAGGAACAAGTTGTTGCTTCCCAGCTTCACTTCTTCTCCTGCCACTGCCTTCATGAACCCATCCAGTTGGGTTTCCGTGCCACCCACAGCACAGAAACAGCCCTGGTCAAAGTGACAAATGACATTCTGTCCATCTGCGACTAAGGCTCCCTCTGCCTCCTCATCCTCCTTGACCTTTCTGCTGCCTTCAACACCGTTGATCACTCTATACTCATCCACCACCTCTCCCCTCACCTCAACCTTCATGGCTCTGTTCTTGATTGGTTCAGATGGTACCTCTCACACCGCCTCCGCTTCATCTCTACTAACGGTTTCTCCTCTAGCCCCCGCATCATCTTGTGCTGCTTTCCTCAGGGTTCTGTCGTTGGTCCCCTCCTTTTCAATATGCTACTCTTGATGACAGAGTAGACATAGGGTCAACTTTCACATGTATGCAGATGACACCCAACTCTACCTCTCTGCCTCTACCCTTAACTCCAGGACCACTGCTGTCCAGGCAGAAGGTCTGTCAGACATCAAGTCCTGGATGAGAGCTAACTTTCTTCAGTTCAACGTCAACAAGACCGAGGCTCTCCTGAGTGGCTCCCAGCAGCGCCTCCACATCTGATAACAGCATCACCATCCACAGATGCACACTCCACCTTAGTAAACCAGTCCAGAACCATGGCATCTTGTTTGACCTTCAACTATCCTTTCTACCCCACATCTGTGCCATGACCCGCTCTGCCTTCCCCCATCTCCACAACATCACCCAGCTCCGCAACTGTCTCGCACGGTAGGCCGCCAAAACCCTCATACATGCATTTATTGCATCGAGGCTTGACTATGCAAATTCCTTGCTTGTCGGCCTCCCCAACTCCTCCTGCAGATCATCTAGAACTCTGCAGCACATGTGCTCTCCCGCACCAGGCTCCGTGACCCTAACACCCCCATCCTCATCCAACTCCATTGACTTCCCATCTCACAGAGAATACAGTTCACGATCCTGGTCCTCACCTTTAAAGCCCTCCATGGTCTTGCTCCCCACTACCTCTACGACCTCTTAACCCCCTATCATCCTGCCCGCTCCCTCCGCTCAGTGGGCTCCAGCCTGCTTCACATTCCCCGCCTCGCCCACCCCACATTGGCGATCAAGCCTTCTGCCACTCTGCCCCCACCCTCTGGAACTCCATCCACAGTCCCTCTCCCTCACCCCCTCCCTTGCCTCCTTCAAGATCCATCTCAAGACCCTCCTCTTCAACCATGCGTTTGATCACCCTGCTTACCCCTCCCCACCCTCCACCCTCCCCGGTCCCGACCCCAAGCTCAGGTCCGAAACTTTGACTGTCCAGCGCCTTCGGACGTCCTATTGATATGAAAGGTGCTATACTAATGTAATTTTGTTGTATTGTTATTATAACAGCACAGTCGCAAAAAACAGAGATCTCCAACTAGTCAATCGCCACTAGATGACGCCTCGCACGTGCTGAAAAAATACAAAAGGAAGGAGTGATATTTACCGAAGTTTAAACATTAAAGTTTATATTTTTGTTCGAAGATGTGTGAGATACTACGTACTTCTGGTTTCATTTTCATTAGGACTCAATGCAATGCAATTCTAACGCTTCTTCGCCGTGTCTTTTTGATCATGTGCGAGACCACCACCTGGTGGTGATTCCGGTTGGAGATTCCATGCACCAGACACACACACCACAAAGGGATTGCCTGGAGCTGGAACAATGCAGCTTTCAAGTTTGGGAGCCCAACGCCAACTTTCATTATTATGAATAATAATCCTTGCAATTGATGTCGCACTTGATCACGCTGTTGAGACGTCTCAAAGCACTTCACAGGATATACTGTGTGGGCGAAAAAGGCAGCAGCATAGCGGTGTCCCACAAGCAGTTGCCGGATTGAGTGACCAATTTTATTTGGGCAATCGTTGACCAGGACACTTGGAGAAACTCCCTTTCTCTTTTCAAACAGGGTCATTGGCTGGGCCAACAACCTTCTAACTCGGGCGGGGAGAGCCCGTCCACCTCGCCAGGCTGACCCACATTTTAGTATCTATATGCAGCCAGTGACCTTCAGCTGGGTTGACGTCTCGGAGTGCTTAACGGTAGTGGAGCTTGGGTGGGGGGAGGGAGGGAGGTGGGGGGGGGGAAGGTGACCACAGTCACAAAAACAACAAATCACACTGACATAACGCCGTTCACCTCGCGAGGACATCCCGAGGCGCTGGTCAACAAAGGATTAACAACAAATTACACTTGTGCTGCGCCGCCTCGTACGTCAGGAGGACCTCCCGAGAGGAAGAGGAAGGTCTCCACACTTTGGAGTCGAAAACGTTCCCCGGCAAATCCCAGTGTCAGACGGGACCGGAAGACAGTGGCTGCCCCCAGCCCACCACCCCCACCATCATCATCATCATCATCATCTTCATCATCACCGTCTCTTTAAAATAAGGCTCCTTTACAAAGATGGCGGCGGAGCGGCATCACGGCACGATCACGTGCACCCCCAGCCCGCGCGAGTCTCGCGATGTCACGAGGAGCCGCTGCGTGCGCGTGTGTGTCGTGTGTCGTGTGTGTGTGTGTGTTCCCTGCCCTTTAAGAAAGCCCCCCCGGCGGGACACTTTCCCTTTAAGGCGCGAGCCGCCATGCGTTGCTTGCGGGTCGCAGCGCGGTGCTGGTTGAACGGCGGCGGGAACGGGAACGGCCCCAGAGTCGCCCTCAGGCGGGTCGCCAGCGCGGCGGCGGCGGCTCCGCCTGTCCCTCCTGCCCGTACCCCCACCCCCGGCTCGGCGCCGCCCGTCAGGGGCAGCGGCACCGGGTTGGCCGCCGGGCCCGACCATTTTGTTCGCAACGCCACCGAGGAGGAGAGGGAGGAGGAGGGGGACAGAGGCCGGGCCTCGAGCCCCGAGGATCCCCCGCCCTATCTCGGCCGCCTGGACCCGGCCCTGGGCTCCGGCAGGAAAGGTCCGCGCGCCCCGGGGGGTGGGGGTGGGGCTGGTGGTGGGGGGTTGACAGACATTACAATAGGTTTTTTGGAGCTCGAAAACCCCTCCACCCGGTTACTACCCCCCTCCCCCCTCCCTCTCCCCCAAAGTCTGGTGTGTGTCAGTCAGCAGATCACTCCCTGTCCCCCCTCTGCCCCCCCTCCCCCCTCTCTGCCCCCCCTCCCCCCCCTCTGCCCCCCCCCCCCCCCTCTGCTCCCCCCTCTGCCCCCCCTCCCCCCTCTGCCCCCCCTCCACTCTCTCTCCCGTCCACTCTCCCCTCTGGAGTCAAAGGGTTATAATAGTAATCCTTGCATTTGATATAGCACTTTTCACGTCTTCTCGATGTCTCAAAGCGCTTCACAGAACACACTGTAAAGTGAATTGACTGTATATTTGTGGGCGAACGCGGCAGCCAATTGCGCACAGCAATGTCCCACAAACAGCCGTGGATTGAAAATGACCAATTTATTATTGTTTTTGTTTTGGAGGGATTATTATTCAATGGGTTCAAGCTCCCACTTGTCAGGACTTGGAATCACATAGTCCAAGCGTCCCTCCATCTCTCTTCCCCTCCTCCCCTCCCCCCACCTCACCACCATGTAACTTTACACAATAATAACACCTGCACTGGATGCTGTTCCCCGTCGTGTCTTCGAGACGTCTCCAAACAGAATATACCGTAAAGCGAACCGACTGGACGCACACACACACACGCGCGTCGTTGGCGAAACGCGCACAGCACAGCGGCGTCCCTCCCGCACACGGTTGTGGATTGGATGACCAAATTACTATTTAGTTTTTTTTGAAGGGATTATTTACAGGACCCTTCCCTTGGGTGTTTTATGAATACGAAGCCCCCCCCCCCTTGTCCTCGCGTGCAGCAAAACAAATGGCAATAGAAGGGCAATTAATCTGTTTTGGTGGATTTCGATGAGGGAGGAGTGTTGGCCCGGACACCAGCTCCCTGCACTTCTTAGCAGTTGTATGGTTGGGTTGTAACCTTCACCCAAACCTGTTTAATTCTTATTTTTCTTATACTGGTGAGCGAGGTTGCCCCCCCCGCTCTCAAAAGTGCAATGCCAAAGCAGTTCACACAACCCCATTCTAATTCTGGACCTCAAATCGCCAAATGCAGCGCAGGTGCTGGCTTCCATTTGTTCATGGCTACATGATCACAGCTCAATCCACTGGATCGACTAAGATGAAGTCTGCTGAATGTCTCACCTGAAAACATCTGGCATCTGATAGTAAAGCTCTTCCCTTAATTATGGGCAGGAGGTAACCAAAGTTAGGTGTTCAGGCAGGAGACAAGGCAGAGGGACAACAATGAATAAGGATGGACAACACAAAAAATATTTTTATGAGTCCTTTCACATTGGACTATCTACTCGTTTCACTGTGCAAAATCCAGAATTGGGTTGGACTGCACCACAATTATGTGACTTTCTTAAAAATAAGTGAGAAGGGTGGCCCAAGTTTCAGAACAAATTTAAATCAGTCGATTAGCAAAACAGAACAGAATTGTTTTATCTCCATTGAAAGCAAATGTATGGATGTTGGTGCTAATGATGCTGTTTTATGTTATTTTTGTGCTTTCTTATATCAAATGTCTTGTAATTTTTAGTGTACTTCGAAACCTATGGGTGTCAGATGAATGTTAATGACACTGACATTGCTTGGTCCATTCTCCGAGATAATGGCTACATGAGAACAAACAGCTCCACGGAGGTAAGATATATCATTGGCTCACTTTATTTTTTCTCGCTGCGTTATTATTATGCATATTGAGCATTTCACGCAATCTAGCATATTCACAAGATAAATTATTGAACTGTAGTGGGTCTCTACCTCTTGTCTCCTTTGCTCCATCATTGCCGGTTTTGTTTTCAGCCACTATGCCACAAAAACTGAAGCTCACTGCCTCAATCCCACTGCCTTGCACCTCTTCCCTATCTTCAGAAAGTATCTGAAGACCTTCCTCTTTGACTGTGCCTAATGTGTCACCTTCCTTTTCTTCCTGGCTCCGTTATTATGCAACGCTCCAAAACACTACCCTGTGTAAAGGGTGCTATATAAATGCAAGTTGTTGCAGATCCAGTCCTGCCAGTGGAAGAGATAGCCCCAGGGCCGCCAGAAAGAGCAGAATGACCCCTTTCAGTGCAATAAACTGTTTATCATTCTGTGAATAGATTCTAAGTTTATATATTACTACTTTGAGATTCTTGTACTTATTAAAAAAAGAATCGTTTTAAGAAACAGTCTGATTTTATTTTTGTTACAGGCAGATGTAATTTTGCTGGTAACATGTTCAATCAGGTACTGTATGTATTTGTTTCTATAATTCACATTGTTTCCTTCAGTTTCCCTCTTGTATTGACTGAAATGTTCAGTTCCATTCTCCATAGACTGCGTTACTAATTGTTCTATGTGAAAGTTAACACTATTCACATGTATTAAAGGAGCAGAGTAGAGGTCTCATAGTCTTCCCCCCACACACACACACACACTTACAGTATATGTAATCCTCCTGTGCAAGTTAATGACAATAATTTTATTAGAGCTCGAAATGTTACAGTGATTGTAAAGAGTGATTATTGATTTTCCTTTTCAAAAACAAGAGTTTCTACTTCTTGAAGTGGTACCTTCCTGTCTTCTTTCCCTGGTCTTTTCCGACTTCAGGCTTGTTAGTGGCCCATATTTATACACATGAACAAACAATTTTTCTCGACCTTTCCTTTAATTCTCAAATACAAGACCTTCTGGTTTGTCTAACAGATATCGTTTTCTTGTTTTTACTTCTCAGCTAACAACGACCATCTCATTTGAACATCCCTTCTCTATATGACTGACATTAGATAAGGACAAGGCCACCTAACTATTAAGCACAGGCACCACTTGTTTGGCTTATATCTCACATAATATAGACCATCTGTTTGCCCATATCTTTTTCCTCATTACCGTACCACAATGAGAAGATATTATATAAGGAAAAGACAAAGACCATCTGGTTACACATCCCTTTTTCCTCAATACCATACCAAACTGAACAAGGACATTTGATAAGGATAAAACAGACATTACATATTTCTAGCACAAATTAAAAAGTTACACTAATACAATCATCAGCAGCATTTCACTTATGGTACAGCAGTTCAAATGTTCAGTAATTTTCCATTGTAGATAAAATGCATAGCAGTACCACAGCACACACATAATGCATCATAAACAACTTATGTCAAGCACCATTTTATGCTAAGTCAATTCGCCCATAATGCTTCACTAGTTAATTCCGTTTAATCATTTGAACTTGCAGGGAAAAAGCTGAGCAGACCATTTGGAACAGGCTGAAGCACTTTGTGACTCTAAAAGACAAACGGACAAAGTCCCAAGTTCCACTTAAAATAGGAATTTTAGGTATAGTGGTCTCTATCTACTGACTGTTTAGAATTGATATAGAAAACAAAATCAAATATATTCTTCTAAAACACCGTACGTTTCTTTTTAGTTGAGTGGCATAAGCAGCATATGAAATATAGACCTACTAATTTGCCTGTTGAATGAATGAGTACATAGAAAACTTGATATATTAGGAGTATAATTGTACATATCAACTTTCATTTGGAATTCAACTTTCATTCAGCGCCTTGGGACCTCGTCCCGATGTGAAAGGTGCTCTATAAATGTAATTTTGTTGTTATTGTTCATTTGCATGCATTTAATATAACTATCCATTTCCAATTAAAGTAACCTTGTTATTGAAGAGTTGTATGTTGATTTATATGGTTAACCTCTTTTTGGAGGTTTAAGTGATAAGCCATTACAAATGGATCTGATATTGTTTCTGTTGATGTAATAGGATGTATGGCTGAGAGACTGAAAGAGGAGATCCTGGAAAGGGAGAAACTCGTAGATGTACTGGCTGGGCCCGATTCATACCGTGATCTTCCAAGACTCCTGACTGTAGCTGAAGCTGGTCAAAAGGCTGTGAATGTTTTACTGTCATTGGATGAGACTTATGCAGATGTCATGCCAGTTCAAGTCAACTCAAAGACTAAGTCTGCTTTTGTGTAAGTAAAGCCTGAATTTACTAATCTGAACTGAGGGTTGGAAGAAATAATCAGAATTTTCACTTTTATAGTGACCAGTGCCTTTCACGTTAGAAGAATGTCTCAAAGTGCTCGTCAGAGACTAGGTGGAAGCCAGAGCTGGTCGGGGGTTAGAAGAGAGATAGACAAAAGTGCTATCAGAGATGGGTCTTTAGGTAGTTTCGGAATGCGGATTAGAAGAGGCAGAGGGACTCCAGAAGAGAGTTCCAGAGAGTATGGCAAAGTAGCTGAAGGCTTTTCCTATTGAAGTCTCCTCTTTGCCTTCTTCTCCAAGCTGCCAGTATTGTTTAATACATCATATGTTTCCTTTTTTTGCTTTTGTAACATTCCTTTGCCAAATGTGTGGCAACGGAATATTCCATTTACTCACCGGCCTTTACAAATTTTGCTGCTGAGTTGAACAATAGAAGATGGCTGAGAATGTTTTTGTGTAACTTGCTTCTCTAATTTACTCGCTGTCAATAAACTTCTAGCCTCTCTTATAGTCATCAACTGAGGAAAGATATTATGAACCTACAATTTAGATAAAGTTTATTTATTTTATGAACACAGTCATATAGTATATGTACGCTTTGTGGTACTCCTGGAGAATGTGCGATACATAGAATTGTGAGCAATTATTATTTAGCATCCGGAAGAAAGAGACTGAATTAGCTGCACCTAAAAGAATATATTTCTGTTCCAGCTCCATAATGCGGGGATGCAACAATATGTGCAGCTATTGTATCGTTCCGTTCACTCGTGGGCGTGAAAGAAGCAGGCCAGTTTCTTCCATTTTAGAGGAAGTAAGGGTGCTTTCAGATCAGGTAATTCCACTTTTGAATACTTACGGATATTAAACCTCAGATCTTAATCACACATGATTTGTCAGAAAATAGGATTCAATCAACATAGTTGATCAGATGGATCTCATTCATGTGAATAANTTATTGGAAATTGTTTTTGATGGAGGACAACTTACTTTTTAATATTTTGTTGGAGGAGGCATTTTATCTAAAAATTGGAAATATTGTGCATTCCTAAATGCAAACTAAGGGAAAGGAACCTGAGAGATATCGCTTAAAAACTGTCAGGTTTTAAACATGAATTATTTACTTGGGGAAAAAACGGTAATTTTAAAGGAATTAGTCAGAGAAGAAAGAAGATTAATGAAATAAGTGAAGATGGAATTTGCAGCAATGATTGTATGCTGAATGGTGTGTTGAGTCTGATTAAATGGACATGTACTTCTGATTACAGGGAGTGAAGGAGGTAACGTTACTGGGGCAGAATGTCAACAGCTACTGTGATACCTCTGAAGTCCAATTTCACACAAAAGAACCTACTCATCTGAGCCGTGGGTTTCGTACCATATACAAAAGCAAACTTGGAGGCTTACGTTTTGCTGATTTGTTGGATCAGGTTTCCACAATCAATCCAGAGATGAGAATCCGTTTTACGTCTCCTCATCCCAAAGATTTCCCAGATGAGGTACAGTAATGATCATCATTTTTTATTATTAGAAATATACCTTCTATTCTGCATTTCCAGATAACCAATATAAACCTGATGGGATAGGACCAATGCATCCTTTTATAATTACTTGTGACCATTTAGCCTTCTGAACCTGGACTTTCAATTTTCAAAGGCAAAGCAGAACAAGGGGACATGGTCAGGTTAAGATAAGAATGACAACTAACAAAAAATCCGTAAATGTTTGCGTAGTACTCCAATTCAATGAAATGCTTAACATTAGAATGTGTGAAACACGGTTTGTGTAATTTGGAGCTGTCAGCCTGGCTCAGTTGGTAGCATTCTCACCTCTCGGTCAAGTGCTGAGTGAGATCTTGTCTGCCTGATTAGATGTGCGTAAAATAACTCATGAAGACACTATTTGAAAAGAGATGGGAGTTTCTCCAGGTGTCCTGGCCAACAGTCTTCAAATTAAATTAATCGTTCACCTTCTGGCTGTTTATGGGATGTTGCTGTGTGCAAATTGGCTGCTGTTTTTGCCTACAAATCCATAATCACAACGCTTAACAGTAATTATTGTAAAGCGATTTGAGGAGTTTAGATGTGAAGCAATGTATCAAATGCAAGGGTTATTATTGTAATCAAATCTGCTTATATTTTTATTGCTTCTCCACCTTTTTATATCTTTGCTGCAATTGGTTCCGGTAATACATTTCTTCAAAAATAAATGAGATGCATGATTCAACATTAGACACAATGATGAACCGAGCATTCACTCCAGGTTAATAAACACCATATATTCACTGATAATAAACATAAAGTCAAAACTATATATTGATTCAGGTTTTGTTAGTGAGAGCACTGTTTCCAGTTAATAAAACCATTTATTCAACATTAAATACAATGATGAACCTTAAAATTAAATTCTTAACTTGCTTTTTTCATTTCCATCCACATAGGTTTTACATGTTATCGAAGACAGGGACAACATTTGTAAACTCCTCCATTTGCCAGTACAGAGTGGCAGTTCACAGGTTCTCAAAGCAATGAGAAGAGGGTAAGCAGCTTTCAGGCAATGGAGTTCCACAGCATTTATATTTTTGGCTTGCAGATTTAAGATAACAAAATTAATATCCCTTTTCAGAAGAAACTTATCATTAACAACCCTTATGTGTTTTACTTTTTGAAACACTGAATGCTGCTCCTAGAAATGTTGCTTTATAAATAGCTAAAACATTTAATAAAGTGGTTACTTATGCACTTAATCATATAATAAGGATGTGTAATTCAGACATAAGTAGATTTAGGATGCAATTAATACAACAACAATAAAATTACATTTATAGAGCACCTTTCACGTCGGGAGAATATCCCGAGGCGCTGACTCACATTAATATAACTGAAGCACACATTACTTAATTTGCATGGTTGCATTGTAATGAGGCTAACATACAAATATATTTACTAAGCAATTAGGAATTTTAATATTAATAAGAATCCTTGTATTTGATGCTGTACCTTTCATGTCATGGGGACATCTCAAACTGCTTCATAGGTTACACAGTGAAATGTAGTGACTATTTTTGTAGACAATTTATCTATCTAAGATCATTTATCCCAGAAAATTCTCTTTGATGACCGTAATTTACATTCAATAGAATTAATTCATTTTTAAAGTAATTTGGTTGGGCAAAGAAATAAATTTCTTATTGAGTACATTTCTCATTTTTTTCCTTGGAAAACATTTTTTTTACCATTTGAACCGTTATGCAGACTTGTCATTTCATTAAAAAAAAAGGCTATTCAGCAGTGATAAAGGGGGAAATCTGCGAACGAGTTGCTACATCTAAAAAAAATTAGCATCAAACTAGTATGTTTTCCTTCCTGGATACTGCCTGTTTTTGTTAGTAAGCTCCTTTTGTTCCTTATTTTTCTACTTTTCTTTCTCATAGATATACCAGAGAATCATACTTAGAACTTGTTGAGCGCGTACATAGAATAATCCCAGGTAACGTCATTTTTTTTGTTCCTTAACACTGAGGCGTATAAGAACATTTGCCTTTCTTTTGTCACTAGTTTAGAATTTCCTGTTCTAGAGCAGAAAGATTAGGTTAAGAACATAGGAACAGGAGGAGTCTATTCAGCCCTTTAAGGCTGATCTGCTATTTTATTAGATCATGTCAGATCTAATCCCATTTCCCTAATTTTTCTCCATACATAATAATATTACTCCCAAAGTAGCTATATCCTTTTTAAACATCCCATTTGATTCTGCCTGTTCAGTCTTCTGATGCAGTTTCCTTGAACATTAACTGTTCCTTGCGTGAAATTTAGTGTCCTTCCTCATCCAAACTTGCATATTCTTTCACATGTTGAAGAAGGGATGTTTCCCATTATAATGTAATGATAATGTTTGTACGTTTAATAAATTGGGCAGAAATTTATTTATTGTGTTCTTTGAGCTCCTTTTGAGAATCACAAAGCTGGAAGTAGCCAATGCGTCGATGCACAGACAGACGTATTTATTCATCAGCACTAACTAGTCTTGATAAGTCAAAAATGATAAGATAATATATTGCACCTTTGCATTGTTCTGATAACTTAAGTTTTTGAATTTACATTCCTGACACATACATTTATGGGCAATGGGGAAATGTATGTGATCTTTGCTTGTAATTGGTTAAGGAATAGCAATGTACACTTTGTTATATGTAATATACAATTGTACTGTTACAAACCATAGGTGTATGCTTAAGTAGTGACTTCATCGCTGGATTTTGTGGGGAGACTGAAGATGATCATTTGCAAACGATATCTGTTCTTAGACTGGTTCAATATAACATAGGATTTCTGTTTGCCTACAGCATGAGAAAGGTGAGCTATGCAATCTATTAGTAATGCAAAATTCTGGGTCCTTTTGTCACATACTCATTATACATTACAAACCTCTTATTCACCTGTGCCCAAATTGATGCTCATTGTTCAAAAATAAAGTAATATCGGCCCCTATTGAAGTATTATTAGAAGCTCTGTTTAAACATTCAAGTATACCTGAAAGGCAAATGCTATCTTGGTATTCAGAAAAGGATGTGAGAGAAGCTGCAAGTTATTGACTGGTTAATGTAATATTGCTTGTGGGAAAAAAAATCAGCATTATATGGGAATTATCATTGCACATTTAAAGTGTACCACTTTTTATTGTGTTGAAACTTTTGTTGGTGATAATCTGTTAGTTTGAAGAACAAGAATGTTCCTAAAGAGAATATTTTCCTGATAAAAATAAGTAACAATGAAGGGTGATGTTTAACTAAATGGGTTCTGGTATGTCCATTTTAAAATCCTGTAAAATTCAATTCCATAGGCTCTCCTTCCCCTTTCTGAGATGTCAACGGTTAGATATAGAAATCTTAAAATAAAAAAGGTGCTTTGTAAGAACTTCATGACTGATGCTTATTATTTCTAGAAAACTCATGCACATCATAGGTTGCAGGACGATGTACCTGCAGCAGTTAAGCAGAGGCGTTTGCAAGAACTTATCAGTGTTTTCCGAGAAGAAGCAGCTAAAATCAACTCAGAACTTATTGGGAGTAAGCAACTCGTGTTAGTGGAAGGGGTGAGTACAAGATGTTATTGACCTTGAAAAAAATGTCAGATTTTCAAACCCAAATGACCCTCATTTGTTTTATGTGAAACTAACCCTAATTGGCCCAGATAAAAGTAAACTAGCACACATTTCTATTTTTAACTTAGATTTTAAAATAATAGATTTAGTTCAGGAACACATCTTTTTTAAGAAGTTATGGGAGATATGACATCTAATGTAAAATACAAAATAATGCAATTTCATGTGGGGAAGATGTCTCAAAGCTCTTAAAATGTTTTCTTAATATACAGTAAAATATGATGCAGTGTATTGTATTTGTAACTGTCTTCAGATATTGTATCACCGATTCATACATAAAACCACTGTATATCAATTCATTTTTTATTTGTTATTTTTTTCCAGTTTAGTAAGAAGTCCGAGCAGGAACTTTGCGGAAGGAATGATGGTAACACTAAAGTAATATTTCCCAATGTTGATACAGCATGTAACCAATCATCTGGCCAGCTTGCTCCTGTCAAACCTGGAGATTATGTATTAGTGCAAGTAAGTGACATTTTGCTTGAATGGCCATTAAGATATTGTATTTTTAAACCACTTATTTGCATGCTAATATTTCATTTTTGAATTGTATTCTTTTTGTGAAATTATATCAAATTGTGTAGAATTCTTAGAAAAAAATACAAACAAAACAAACATAATTTACAGCGCGGAATTTATTCACTAAGTAATAGCAACTAAACAAAAAAAATAACTTGAAGAATATACACCACCCATTTACCAGAGATATTTCAATTCTCAGTTATTGTTTAAGAGATATGATTTAGCAGCTGGGTGCTTATCACCTGGAATGAGGGTAAGTACAAAGGCAAGGGTGTGTGTCCAAACAACCACTTGAATGATACAGAGAACCCTAAATCTAATTTATTCCATTAATGCCTTATTTCTGTGGCAGCAATTTGATTGACCCACTCTAATTTAGTCATGACACTGCTATAAGCAAAACTACTGTTGACTCTAAAGGCTGAGGCCAATTGTTTCAGGCACCATTAATCAAGCTGATAGAGACCATTTTAGTTTTTAACAATTGATTAGCAACACTGCAAAGGTACAGTAAAGTCATAGTTACCTAAACAGGAGAACAGAGGGACAGTGGCTTCAGCAGAGTCTTCTCGAGTCTCCTCTCAAAGCAGCAGCTACTCTGAGCTCCGTTTATATCCACTTGTTTACTACATTCATAACTTTACACACAGACACTGTTTTTGTCTTACATCTGCATACCAAGACCATCTGATTACACATCCCTTTTCCCACACAACCTCACCAGACAAAAGCAAGGACATTAGATAAGGAAAAGACAGCAAGGTTACAAAAGTCACATGAATACAATTATCAACAATATTTCACTTGAAGGTACAGCAGTACAAATGTTCAGTACTGTAATTTTCCATTATAGGCAAACTGCATAGCAACACAGCAGCATAATGGTCAACTCAACAGACTTTTATCGGTCTACACTATTGTTCCTACCAGTGTAGCCATGTGGAGCAGGATGTCTGATTTTATATCTTCAATTTTATGTTGCTGAGACGGGTCTGGAAAAAATACGGAACCAAAATAAGTGTTTTAGTTTTCATGAAGAATATCAATAAAACGTTCTCCACTGCCTCCCTATTCACCAGCGAATCAATTTTAAGACCCTCATTCTTATCTTCGAATGTCTGTATGGCCTTGTCTCATCCTACCTCTATGATCCTGCTCCCCTGTCCATGCTTTCTGCTACATCAACTCTGCTCTGGTTCATTTCTCCTGCCTGCATCATTTCACAATCTGGGTGAGCTTTCAGTCACGGTGCTGCGCTCTCCAGAACTGTCTTCTGATATCCCTCCTTCTCACACGCTTTCTCAATCCTTTTAATCCCATCTAAATACTTATCCATTCGCTATCCCCCTCCCGATTGCCCTCCAAGCAGAGCTTTGACTTTGTAAAGCACTTGGAAATGTTCTTCCACCTGAAAGACGGCTGTATACATTCAAATTGGCCATGTATTCAAGGCTCTGAGTGCATACCTCAATAAACCTGGACGTATCTTAATGTAGGGGAACCTCAAATGCTTAAAACTATTAATATGCAATATATCCAACTATGTTTATTAATAGTATGGTTAATTACATTTTCATCCTCCTGACTCCTCTTGATGTGAAAGGAGCTACGTAAATGCAATTTGTTGTTATTATTATCGTGCATTTTCTCTTTCAGATAACAGCTGCTAATTCTCAAAGTTTAAAGGGAATTCCTGTCTGTCATACCACACTGAAGAATTCAGCAAGATTGATCTCAACACAGCAATTGCAGTAAACTGCTAGCAGTGGACAAGAATAGACATTGATGGCTAGGTGAAACAGGTGAATCAGATTTGTATAATGTCATTTCAGTTCCTGAGACTGCAGGTGAAGGAAAATATGTGCTAATATCCAATTTTGTGTAAATCTTAACTTATTTTCTGAAATAAGTAGAAAAAATATTGTTTGAGCAACAGCAAATTCATTAGAAACATTAATGAGGATTAAAAGTAAACCTCAAAAGAACAGTTCAATACTGCATGAATGTTTACCTGTACAATAAAACAATTAAAGCAGATTCATGTATTTATTGGTTAATATGTTGTTAGTGTGTTCATTTACAATCACACTCCAACACATTGTTAAATGCTTCAGACATTTGTTTGTCACAATATGAAAATTTCTCGATGAACAATTGAGATTTGGGTTTGACAACACTGCACTAGTCTCAAATCCTGCTCAAGTCCCAAATTCAGACCAGTCTTCTAATCCAAAGCAAAGTTCTCTAAACTAAGCCTCGTTACATTTGTATAGGTTAAAAAAATGAATTAGCATTTCTGCTTACTATAATACATTATGATATAAAAATAATCCGTGCCTTTTACTTAGCACCTTGTGTCATTGAGCCGTTTCAAAGCACTTCATAGGATAAATAATAATAATAATCCTTGCATTTGATATAGTGCCTTATCATGTCTTGAAGACATCTCAAAGTGCTTCACAGAATATACTGTAAAGTGAATTGACTATATTTTGCTGTAAAGTGTAATGACTGCATTTTATTGGTGAATTTGATCAAAGTAATGTTTCAAGCAGTCACAAAGTGAAAAAACAATTTTATCTGTGGTATTATTGGCCAGCAAACCGGGCAAAACTTCCCTTTTTGAATAAAACCTATGGGATCTTTAATATCCAGCTGAACAGGCAGACTGGACCTCAATTTAATGTCTCGTCTGAGGGACAGCACCTCTAACAAATCACGTTTCGGCCACAAAATATACAGTCAGTTCACTTTTCATAGATTCTGTGAAGTGCTTTGAGACATCTCGAAGAAGTGATAAGGCGCTGTGTCAAATGCAAGGGTTACTATTATTATCACTTCCCCTGACATTGCACTGGAGAACCAGCTTAGACTGAGTTTGCAGTCGTAATGTGGGGCGAATTCAACAACAACAAAATTACATTTGTATAGTGCCTTTCATGTTGGAAGACGTTGGACAGACAGAGTTTCAGACCCGAGCTGGGGGTCGGGATCGGGGAGAGTGGAGGGCAGGGGGGGGAAGCAGGGAGATCAAAAGCACGGTCAAAGGGGAGGGCCTTGAGATGGGTCTTGAAGGAGGCAAGGGAGGGGGTGAGGAGAAGGGACTGGGATGGAGTTCCAGAGGGTGGGGGCAGAGTGGCAGAAGGACTGCCCACTAATAGTGAGGGAGCGAGGCAGGGGAAGTGAAGCAGGCCAGAGTCTGAGCGGTGGGAGCGAGCAGGATGGTGGGTTAAGAGGTTGCACAGGTAGGAGGGCTTTGAAGGTGAGGCCAGGATCTTGAACTGAATCCTCTGTGTGATGGGAAGCCAGTGAAGTCAAGGACGGAGGGGATAGGTCACGGAGCCTGGTTCGGGAGAGGACACGGGCTGCATAGTTTTGGATGATCTGCAGCCTGTGGAGGGAGGAGTTGAGGAGGCCGATCAGCAGAGTTTGCATAGTTGAGCCTCGATGCAATGAAAGCATGTATAAGGGTTTCGGCAGCCTGCGGTGTGAGACAGTTGCGGAGCTGGGCGATGTTGCGGAGGTGGGGAAGGCAGAGCAGGTCATGGCGCAGATGTGGGGTAGAAAGGATAGTTGAGGGTCAAACAAGACCCCAAGGTTCCAGACTGACTTAGCAAGGTGGAGTGTGCAACCACAGACGGTGATGCTGTCAGTGCCTGAGGTGAGGAGGCACTGACTGGAGCCAATTAGGAGAGCTTCGGTCTTGTTTATGTTCAACTGAAGCAAGTTAGCTCTCCTCCAGGACTTGATGTCTGACAGACATTCTGTCAGGACAGCAGTGGTCCTGGAGTCGAGGGTGGAGCAGAGAGGTAGAGTTGGGTGTCATCCGCATACATGTGGAAGTTGACCCCATGTCTGCGGATGTTGTCGCCAAGAGGGAGCATATAGATATTGAGGAGGAGTGGACCAAGGACAGAGCCCTGAGGAACGCCACACAAGACGGTCCGGGGGCTAGAGGAGAAGCTGTTTGTGGAGATGAAGTGGAGGCGGTGTGAAAGGTATGATCTGAACCAGTCAAGAACAGAGCCATAAAGGTTGAGGTGAGAGGAGAGGTGGTGGAGGAGGATAGAGTGGTCAACGGTGTCAAAGGCAGCAGAGAGGTCAAGAAGAACGAGGAGGCAGAGGGAGCCATGGTCGCAAATGGACAGAATGTCATTTGTTACTGACCAGGGCTGTTTCTGCTCTCTGGGTGGCATGGAAACCCGATCGGGGCAGTGGATTCAGGGGCAAGAGTGCTAGTGACTGAGTTGGGCTGACACCTATCCCCTCTTCAGACCTGCACCTCATTCTATTGCTGCTTTTAATTTTGTCGAGTAAATTTGGTAACTACTGTCGTATCCAATCCTACTAAAATGCTCTTTCATGCAGATTCAGGGACTCTGGTTTTCATTAAATATATATGACAAAGAGCGAAATGTGGAGTCCGCAGCAGGGTTGACAAAGAGCAAATTGAAAACTGTCCTCAGGGACTCTATGTAACTTGTAACCTATATATTTAGGATGCCAAGGGATGAATTCAAGTCATTTGACACACTACTTATTCTCAGTGTAGAAGGCACTGAATGGACAGTACATGCTCAACTATCAGCTCCTCTTTTCCCTTTGTGGCCAGTCCTTCAACAAAACAAAGCTGTTCACTTGCAACAAACTAATGTTGAAGACTAGTTAAAACATAACGCAATGTTCTGTTTTGTCACCATTCTTAATGTCTCTTTAATAGGTCCTATTTTATTCACTGTTATTGTAGCTTTTTTTTGCTAATTTTGGGTGTTATAAACGATGCAGTTGGTCCCACAGTGTCTGATTTCTTTGCATTTGTTCTGACATCTTCCTCTTTCCACATCTAACAAGTAGCCACATGTGAAGTCAGGGTAATTTCCTGCAGCAAAGGTAAGTTGTTTCTGGTTACGTATTTGATATGTTGGTTTTACAATTGACGTATAGCAAAACTTATTACAAAAATATTCATATACTCCATATGAAAGTATGCAGTTAGAAGGCTTAGATAATGTATTTACATATGTATTTACACTTTACTTATTCCCAGGATAGAAGGCACTGAATGGACAGTACACGAGCAACAAACTAATGTTGAAGACCAGTTAAAACATAACACAGTATATTATAAATTTTATACAGTAAGATCTTTGAAAAATCCAAGTTGTGTTTGTAAATGTTATTTATTATGAAAGCTGGTGTTAGAGAAATTTCTCTGAACTGAAATTGCAATAATCACTCGCTTTGTTTGGTACTGCTTGAAATATTGTCAATCCAGCAAAGTACTTGGAAACAATAATTGGACAAGAAATGATGCCAAATATTGTAGTGACAACAACTTACATGAATACAGCTCCTTCCACATTAAAGAACATTTGACAAGCATTTGACAAATGTCATAGTGCACACCAACTAGGTTTGGAATGTGTTGTAATAATTTGTTTAGAGGTCACTGAAGATATGATTTCCAGTAATGTGTTCCTGATCCTTTTATGTTACGGATGGATGATTTAAGTATCACTTAAACACCGCCGTTTGATACGAAAATACAAAATGTGTGCTGTTTTGCAGGTATATCCATTGACCTAGATATTGATTGTGTCTGGCAAACATGCTCCTGTCAATTTGTGCTTCTATTGTTCTGCTTTTTACTGTGATGGGAAGGCTTGCTGCTAACCCAGGAATGAAAATTAAAATTACGGACAAAGGTTTACAATATGGTGAGTACGGTGTGAATGCTTGTGTTCTTTCAGAAGATGTTAACTGAGGTTCATGTAGGGTATAAACACAGGCATGGACAAGTTAGACCAAATGGCCTGTTTCCGTACAGACTATGTAATCCTATGTAAATTCCGCAAACCCCTTATCAATATATGAATTGGATAAGGATTGTCACTTCTGTCTGTATGCAGATTTTTTACATCACGTGTTGAATGATTTTATATTGGGTCTGTTACACAGNAAAAAATAAGTTTCATTAAAAATAAATACATTTCAATGAATTTGTAAGTGCACATTTAGTGGTGCTTATCTCTACTTTGTGCTAAGAAGTAAAATGAATGATTTTCAGTACACTATGTAGTTTTAAATAGCTTTTAACATACTATTACCAATATTATGTAAAAAAATCTTCCAGGTGTTTAAAACCATCCATGCTGAAAATCTATTGCATCTTTTACTATCTCCTTTTGCTAAACACAAATATGTTTTACAGTCCTATATGTGTATTAATTACCTATAATGCAATATCATTAGCCAGAAAAATTGGTGTCAATTTGCTTGAGCAGAAGATTAAAGAGTTTCAATTGCCAGATGAGACTGGGAAAATAGACCTGATGGGATGGCTAGATTACAAAGTATCAAGGTATGTATGGAAGTAATATACCAGGATTTTGTTGTGTTGTACTACTGTATTGCTTTTGACTTTGGGCTTATTCCTTGGAAGGCAAACAAGAAATGGTTACTCAACCACTTTACCTGAGCAGCTTTACTACGTTGAAAAACAGTATCAATAAAAGTGACTCATCAATTGATAAGCCATCAAATACAGTTGAAATTCCCAATCTTGCTTTCTGGTGAGATCAGTGTACCCAGTGGATAAAACAGAAACAGTGTCTCTCACATTTGATTCCTGCAATAAACCATTAATAATGTAAAATTTAAATACAGCACACAATAACCTGGGTTGCATATTGCAGTTGCCACTCTTCTTGTAGCCACAGTTTCAATAAGAAGTTATAACATAACTTATGTCAGGGTGGTTCAACCTCTAGGTTGCTGAGGGCTGGATGCCCTATTTGAGAAAGGACACGTAAGCAATATTGTTGTGCTTCCCTTCGTGAAACATAACATTTACTGTTTATGGAGGGTATGGGTGGGCCAGATAAAATGGGAGGAGGGTTGAACAGATTAAATCACTATGTAGAAATCGCTCCTTTTTCTGAGAATATAGGGATGTGAATGCAAGACAGATGTAAATTATTTATTTGTTATCCCAGGCTACAACTTATAGATGTTGGATTGCCCAATTCCAGTGCAGAGTTCATTCCCAACATCGGTATCAGATTTTCAACCGATGTTTCCGTTAGCCTGGTTGGAGAATTGGAGGTGTCATTGGGACTACTGTAAGTTGTTCTGACTTCTTTTGACTCCGGTTGAAGCAATTAGAATACATTTATATTTTGTAGTATGGTTCAGACGACTTTGATGATTGCTGACTGGTATCTAATGCTTATTATGTACCATCAGACCGTTGAGCATGTCCATCAGATTAGGAAGGAAGATTTCACCTCAAAAGAAAAGAAGATAGACATAATTTAAAAGATGACAATGCCTTAAAAATTCAGACCTAAGACAGAATTGGGGGCAGGATATTTTTCTTTACAGAGAGGGTTGCATAGGTATTGAATGCTGATGGGGCAGAATCAGTAGGGGCATCTAAAAGAGAGATAGATGGACCTAGTTAGAGATAAATACTTGGGTAGCAGTGTTCTTAAGAGTTATAGTGAAAGGACAAGGATGTGGAATTAAACGATTTGTGAAGATGGAATAAATTGGTGGAACAGTTTTTAAGGCTGCACCTGCTTTCCTTGGTTCCTAAAATAAATTGTCAGGTTAGGGAGAATTACACAGGCTAATTTATTCATCAATATATGTGTCAAAAATCCTAAAATGCTCTTCGCTGGTCCTTATTGATGATGACTTTTTGACACCATCTCCATATTTTAAGCTTGACAATAATTAAATGTGGAAAAGCTGCTTTGCAGTCTAACTAGGATCAAACTATTTCTGTTAACGTCTCTGCTGTTTCATCTTTCAATAGATATAGTGCAGGGACTTTTAACCTGAACATCAGTATGCTTTCAGCAACATTTGTTGTTGGATTCCTACACAACGATGGTCGACCAACAGTTAAACCCATTAGTTGTAACTCAACATTGAAAGATTTTGAAATTACTTTTCATGGAAGTAGCAGGTATGTTCCTTGTGGCTTGCAAGATTGTACCTCTTGAATGTTATTTCCATATAATGTGTTGATGTGTTCCACTGGCGACATTATGAATTGAATCTCAGCAATGCTTCTTTATATAGAGTATTTCAATAAAATGTTTCATTTGGAAAGAAGGCAGTTTTGAATGAATTTTAAATGAAATTGTAATGCATGGAAGGATTATATTAAATTGTATGTTGTAGATCCATGCTTTTGAACTCTTAAACCATAAGTATGAAGTTCTCTCTTGTTGACAAGAAGAGAAGCATTCATTTACAGTTAAACTTTTAAATATAGCTTCTTCAATGGTCTTTTTGGTAAAAGTATGCATTCAGACATACTTTTTAGTGAAAATACGCCTCCATGGCACATTCAGACCAGAGGTTAACTGATCTCAGCCAAACCAGAAATTAGTGTGCTTCAGTCATTCTCCATGCCTCTGGGTTAGAGACTGAAAAATCATCCACATGAATAATAGTCATATTCCAGATGTTAACATTTTATATTTTCCTTTTCCCAGCTGGCTTCATCGTATGTTCATTGAAAGAACAAAAGGTGAAATCAGAAAAGCTTTTTCCAAGAAGGTATGTCTTGGACTGCTTCTTGATTTTTTCCTTCTAGGTCTAGATGTTATTCAGTCTAATGGGAAGAAAAGTGTGTAAACAGAAAGCAGCCCCTGTCAGTTGTCTGTATTAAAATAATAACTTGCATTTATATGGAGCCTTTCACATAAAATAACGGTAGGCAATAATGGCAACCAATGTACTCAATTAACTTGAATTTTGGATAAATTTGCATTAAAGAGGGGAATGTGATTAAGGGAAACCAGGAGAAAGGTTCCACATATCTTTGAAATAAAAATGTAACTATAAGGAAATGGATAGAGCTTTCAAACATAATAGAAAGGGTATCACTTGAGCGCTTACTGACAGCTTTATAAAAATTGAGTTAAAAAGTAGTTTAATTTTTGTGTGGAGATGGTGTCTGCTGACAATTTGGTTGAATTTTGAAGATGCCTTCAATTGTTTTGATAGGATGTTTTACATCTAACTAAGCATTCAGTTGGAAAAGCAATTGAGAAACAAATTAAACTTAAAACTTAGCGAAAAGATGTTATACTGGACTTTTCACCCATAGTGGAAATGAGGAAAAGTATCAAATGGTGAATAATAATATATAGCTTTAAATGTTTCGCCCACAGCATACATATTGGGAGGTGATGCCAAACATGTCATTACTATGCGAAGAGCATTTCCAAAACCTTTTCCGAAATCTTCTCGCATTTTACTTTTATCACTCACATTTTGTTTTCTTGTCAGGTGTGTTCACATTTTGTAAGTTTGATTGAAAGGCTTGAAACCATGGATCAGACTGGTAAGCTAATTGGACGAACCCATCACATTTGTGTGAATGCATTGTGTAAATTTACACCTTCAATCTTGTACAAGTTTACAATTTTTTTATCATTTTATTTCACAGCCTTACAGCAAGTGGACCATTATGTTGCATTTGATTATTCTTTGGTTAGAGAACCTGTGATCACAGCAAATTCCATTGAGTGGCCTATTAAGGTAGAGTTGCGAAATTGCAATGCAAAATGTTGGGCTACATTAATTGTCACAGTTTCTGGAATCTGGAGAAGCACTTTTTGCTTGTGTACATGTGAATCAATCATTTCCATTTTTCTCTGACTGACACCAAACCTTTCTTCCAAAATTAATTCCGTAAGCATGTAATTAATTAAAAAATTATAATCTATTTCAAACATAAGTTTAATACAATCTGAATGTAAAATGTGCTCTTATCCTTTTATGACTTTCACTTAATTTCTGATCAGTTCATTTTGAATTACTAACACATTGAATTGCTTCTTGTTCAGGGTATAGTTTATGATCGTCAGCATCGTAAGCCACCTCCATATGATGTACAACCATTTAATCTCCCGGATATCACTGATTTAATGTTGTACGTTGGAGTATCGGAGGATGTCCTCAACACAATGGGATTTGCATATTTTGTAGCTGGAGCTTTGCAAATCGACATCACTGATGATAAGGTAAGTGAATTATCCTGTTAAGGTGCAGTAATTAATGAGGCAGCCTGGTGTAGCTGAGCATTTCACTCGTAACCAGAAACTTGCGAGTTCAAATCCCAATCAATAGAACTTCTTCAACAACCTAGCGTGAATCTTGCAAACTCTTGACCAGAATGCTGTTTGGGACCATGTTTCCTGCCATGCCATCAGTGACAATGATGGAATTCATGAAAAAACAAACACTCCAAAGCGTAAAATTGTTTCTTTATTTTGTGATTTGAAGGATTTCTGTTGAAGAAAGATCAGTAGGTTTGAATAGTGGAGATGAAGGTTGGGTGAACATTAATATTTAATGCAACGATTATTATTTCCTAGAATTGTCATTTCATTATCTTTGTGGTTCAGAAAATATCTATGCAGAATTTTTCCATAGGATGTAGAATAGGTGGTATGTAGTTTATGAATAGGGTCGACTTTGTTTGGTTGTGGGTGGAGATGTTTTATGGGCCAAATGGACTTTTTCTTCAGTTTCCCATTCATTTAGATTTTACAACTCACTGTCTTATTTTCAGCTTCCAGAAGACATATCCCTTCGATTGAACACATCCAACCTGTCATTATTGTTGCCTGAGGTCAGTTCAATTTAGACCTCAAGAAATTCATTCAGAATTCTTTAGATCACTCAGTTTTATTATGATGACTAGTGGTGGAATACTACTTAACTTGTCCATTTATTTTTTCTTGCATTTAGTCATTTCACTCTTATTTATTCATTGTGGTCTAATATGTAATACAGCAAACTTCACATAAGTCATGTAGGTTGGGATCATACATTAATATGACTTATGCAAAGTATGAGTTATGTCGAATTTACATAGAATATAAACTCTTGAATGGGATTTAGGCAATTATACGATTTATACGGATCAGACTTATGTCAGTTTTACTGTATTTCCTAATAGGAAATGTGTAATGTTCCCACATTTTGAAAGTGTAAAATATTATTACGTACATTCTTTAGCACATTCTATGTTATTGGAAGCTTCAAACAGGTGAAATATTCTTTGCACATTACAGTACCAGTTTGCAAACAATGTCCTCTAGATGATATCAATATTAATTTTATTGAGATTATTTGAAAATATATTTCCCAAGAAGGGATTTTTGTCATATTTATGCTGTACAGAATATTATGACAACACTATCACAACCTTCTTTCTCATTTATCTTGTGTGATGTTGTGCAAATACATATTTTCCATTAAAACATTGTCACCTTCTGCTATTGGTCCAGTTAAAAATGCCTTTGGTTCCCACCAGGTTGGCAGGCAACACCCCAACATGTTGATGAAAATTGAGATGAAATCTACAAAGCAGCCTCTATTTACCCTCACTCCGGATAACTTCACTGCAGATCTATTTGCTACAGCCAATGTGTTTGCAATCCTACCTAATAATTCTTTATCTGAACTATTTTCACTGGGTGTTGTGAGTATTGATGTCTTTAATATAATAATCCTTGTGTTTTCTAAGCACTTTACAGGTTTTGCTGTAGAAAGTAGTAACTGTGTGTTTTGTAGGCAAACGTGACAGCACAATAATGTCCTACAACCAGCCATGAAGTGAATGAGCAATTTTACCTGGAGGACCGTTAAGACAGCACATTGGAAAAAACACCCTTATCTTTGGTAGTTCCTTGGGATTTTTAACAACTGTCTGAATGTCCCAGTTTTCTTAAAAGTGAAAGTCTGTAGACTGTTCTGCAATGTATTTCCTCTTGCTGTGGCTAACTGCCTGAGCTTCACATGACAACTGCTTGTAGCAGCATGATTGAAATCAAGAGCTCACTGTGTGAGTAACTGCAGTTTAGACCTACAGTGTACCATTCCGGAGAGAATCAGCAAAAAAAAATGTGTGGTATTGTGGCCTGCACCCAAAGAGTTAGCAAGTAGGAAAAAATATATAAATATGCATTTTAGTTATAAAGAGAATTTTGTTTTCACATTCAGTGAGAAATCCACACATTTGGAGCATTCTCATGAGCTGTGTGGTATAACAAGTAATATCAGCCATGATCTAATAGAATGGCAGAACAGTGGCTGAATGGCTCACTCCTGTTCCTATGTTTTGATGTCAAATTGAGCAAAGTCTGATCCAAATGTGTTCAACATTTAAAGATGGAAAACAACCTGAGTTGAAGAACATTTCACAATTTATTGGATTACCAAATTTGGATTCAAATTAGTTTCGTTTTAACAGATTGATACATTCAGTTTTTATATTTGATCCTAGACAGCCAGTGTAGGAGCTCAGGTGTACATATCAGAAATGAGATTGCGTGGATCAGTGCATCTGAAAAGGTAAACGTTAATACATTTTTTTTCAAATGTAGTTCCTGCTATTACTGCCTCAGATTAGTAAACTGCTATAATTAGCTGATCAGAGTACACAATCTATAGTAATTATAATAATAATCTGTCTTTCATAATAATAATAATCCTTGCATTTGATATAGCGCTTTTCACGTCGGGAGGATGTCCCAGAGCGCTTCACAGAACACACTGTAAAGTGAATTGACTGTATATTTGTGGGCAAACGCAGCAGCCAATTGCGCACAGCAATGTCCCACAAACAGTTGTAGATTGAAAATGACCAATTTATCATTGTTTTTGGTTTTGGAGGGATTATTATTAGGCTCTGTGTGGAGTAAGGAAACTTGCCCAAGGTTTCGCCCTGTGCCTGGAATTGAACTCAGGTCTCTCGCTTGCAAAGCGAGTGCTCTAGCCACTGAGCTACAGGACTCCACAATAATCCTTGCATTTGATTTAACGCCTTATCATGTTCTTCAAGACGTCTGAAAGTGCTTCACAGTGTATACTGTAAAGCGAATTGATTCTATTTTGTCGGCAAACCCCGGCAGCCAATTGCACACAGCAGCGTCCCACAAACAGTGCTCTAACCACTGAGCTACAGGACTCCACTGTAGCTCAAGCGATGGAGATTTTGGGATTTACGAAGCGACTGGTTCACTGGGAACTCCCACCCCATGAAACTATTTTGGGACGTCCTCCCGACGTGAAAGGCGCTATGCAAATGTAATCTAGTTGTTGTTGTATTTTACACAGCAAAGCTTTGTGACACAGGTCAGAACAGAAACAGAAACAGCTCGCACAGAAACCACACTTCTTTTGAGACTTGATAACTTCATGACAAGAGGATGTCTCCCAAGTGCTTCACAGAATATACTGTAAAGTGTATTACTGTTTTTGTTTTAGAGCAAATATGCAATCAATAAAAGTTAGTTCTGACAAGCTTTGAATAAGTTAGAAAACTTCTGGAAAGCCCCACTTATTTCAGGGGTGCACAATAATACAGACAACTTCAAAATTGTAGTTTATAAGCTCATAATTTTATTTTCATTTTTCAAATACTATGTAAAATATCAAACACAAAAATGCAAAATTGAGGAGAGGGGCTGTATTCTAAGTTGTTTCAAAAAAAAATTTACAAAAATGATTTCATAATACCCAGGTGTTGCTACTGTCCAGATTCCTATTATTTGATGATGGGGTAAGGAGGGATTCAATAAGAGGGGCAAAGAGATTGTATCAGCGGGTAACATAAAAAGGAAACCTAAGGTATTTTATAAGCATATGAAGAATAAAAGCTTAGTCAAAGGTAGAGAGGGTCTAATTAGGGGCCAAAGAGGAAATCTTATGGAGGCAGAGGGCATGGCTGACGTACTGAATGAGTATTTTGCATCTGTCTTCACAAAAGAAGAGGATGGAGCCAATATCACAGTATTGGAGGAGAGGGGAGAGAAATTGGATAAGAAAAGAATAAACTAAGAGGACTGAAAAGGTTGACGGTGCTCAAGGTAAATAAGTCACCCGGTCTGGACGGGATGCATTCTAGGTTACTGAGGGAAGTAAGGGTGGAAATAATGGAGGCTCTGGCCACAATCTTTCAATCCTTCTTGGACACCAGGGTGGTGCCAGAGGACTGGAGGGTTGCAAATGTTACTCCTCTGTACAAAAAAGGGCAGAAGGATAAACCTGGGAACTACAGGCCAGTCAGTCTAACGTCAGTAGTGGGGAAACTTCTGGAGACTATAATCCGGGACAAAATAAATTTTCACTTAGAAAAATATGGATTACTAAAGGACAGCCAACACAGGTTTGTTAAAGGCAAATCTTGTCTAACGAGCCAGATAGAGTTTTTTGATGAAGTGGGTTTATATAAGTAAATCTTTGAAGGTGGCAGGACACGTAGATAAAGCTGTTAAAAAGGTATATGGGGAACTAGGGTTTATAAATAGAGGCATAGCATGCAAACGTCACGAAGTTATTATGAACCTTTATAAAATACTGGTTAGGCCTCAGCTGCAAACTGTATCCAGTTCTGAGCACCTCACCTTAGGAAGGATATCAAGGCATTGGAGAGGGTGCAAAGGAGATTTACCAGGATGGTACCAGGAGTGAGGGCCTTCAGTTATCAGGAGAGGCGAGAGAAGCCGGGATTATTCTCCTTGGAGCAGAGAAGGTTAAGAGGAGACTTAATAGAAGTTTTCAAAATCATGAGGGATTTTGATAGGGCGAACAAGGAGAAATTATTTCCACTGGCGGGTGGGTCGGTAACCCGAGGACACTGATTTAAAATAGTTGTTAAAAGAAACCGAGGGTGGTGAGGAGAAATTTTTTCATACAGTGAGTTGTTCGGATCGGCAATGCATTGCCTGAAAAGCTGGTGGAAGCCGATTCGATAACAACTTTTAAGAGAGAAGTAGATAATTATTTGGAGAGGACAAGTTTGCAGGGCTATGGGGAGAGAGCGGGGGAGTGGGATTGATTTGGATAGCTCTTTTCAAAGAGCCCACACAGACACGATGGGCCGAATGGCCTCCTTCTGTGCTGTATAATTCTACGATTCTATGATTCTATTGACTTCTGAAATTAAATGTGACAAAATTATTTTCTTATTTTTTAAAATAGTTTTGATCTAGTTTTGAAACAATCAAAAGTGGGGAATATTCAAGTGAGTACTATTCAATGGAACTATTTACATTATCACTTTTAACTCGCTGCAATAATTTAAATTTAAAGAAGAATTGATAGAGAAGTATTTCTAAAATTAGCTGCTGCGATTGTTTCTTTAAGTCATTATTTTAAAATTATTCAGGAATAAGAGAAACGTGTAGAATATCTGCGTTGAATACTCTATCAAAGTTATTTACTCTGATTGCACACAGGTGAAGGCATTGGATACGATTCTAACGATTGTATTTAAGAAGAATGTGCTTCCAAAGTTAAATGGTATGTTCATCTGAGTGAGAAAATCCTAAATGTTCAATTTGTATTACAATTGTCTCATAATAGACTATATCTTAGTTCTTCAGCATTTTGAACCAGCACCATTGTAGACAGTAAGTATAAAAGAGAATTTTCTTTTGTAAAGTGTTCTGCATTTTCTTGAAGTGTAATTGTTTTCGGAATTTTTTTTAGGAAATAGATTTTTATACGAGCAGTAAATGCATGGAGCAGGCTACCTAGGGAGTCAGTGGAAGCTGAAAGTGTTGATTCTTTCAAAGGCAAATAGGATAAGTTTATGTCAGGAAAAAATATCTTGGGATACAGTATATAGTTTGAGACATGACATGTGAATGCGACTGCCAGGATGACGGAAGGCGAACTGGATAGACTTTGGTCTTCTTTCATCTAGCAAATTCGTATGCTCTTATGTGAAAAAATGTTGGCAGCAAATTGTTACCAAGTTCATGCTGACAAATAGCTTTAAAAAAGAAACCATATAAAAATAAGAATTGTTTTAAAAATAAAATTCTTGTGTCTTCTCCCATTTTTCTAGTGTCACTGTACAGAGGGAAGGCCCTACTAATCTTACACAAAGTATCACTGCCGAATGCAATCATTAAAATTAACAAGGTAATCAATCCATATTTATATTGCTATTCAGAAAGAGAAACATGTACCTCTTCTTAACTCATAAGTACTCACATTGAAGGCTTGTTTGTGTAAAGTTGCCACACCTGATTAACGGTTGAATACTATGAGTAATATTAAATTAAAATGTCATTTTTAAGAAAATAGAAGCTATTTCAGCAAAAAGCCACCAGACTAAATAAAAGTTCAGTGTGATAAATTATAAACAATTTCATATTTTACAAGAGTTTCAGTATTTAAATTTAATAAAAGTTTTTTTTTAAAAAAAGTTGGTTTAGTGTTACTAATGTTGTTGCTGTCTGCCTTACCTGCAAAATAATTTAAATAGCTGCAATATATGAACAACATTGTCTTTAATTCATGTTTTAAAATGGACTTTGGTGTGAAAGTAGCATTTTCTCTTTTTTAAAAGGATATCGAGATGACATCCCTAAACTATGTTAAAAGAACAAAGATCAATAAATATGTCTATTATACTGTAGTAGAGAAAGAACACAAAATAATCAGTCTGAAGCAACACCATATAAATAAATAAATATTTTCATTCTGCCTTCATCACAAGGCTCATTAATGTGTCCTGTTGGCAATTTGACAAAAAAAACTCATTAATGCTATGGGAAAGATGCAAACTCCCGAGTGAATAAACTTGGTGACGAATATGTGTTGTAATTTAGATGATTAGTTGGAAAGGAACATGAAAGGTACACTGCATCTTCTAAAACTGTAGATAAAGCTGTTAAAAAAGCATACGGGATACTAGGCTTTATAAATAGGGGCACAGAACACAAAAGTCAGGAATGTATGATGAACCTTTATAAAACACTGGTTTGGCCTCAGCGAGAGACTGTGTTCACTTCTGGGCACCACACTTCAGGAAGGATGTCAAGGTATTGGAGAGGGTGCAAAGGAGATTGACCAGGATGGTACAAGTAATGAGGGCCTTCAGTTATCAGGAGAGGCGAGAGAAGCCGGGATTATTTTCCTTGGAGCAGAGAAGATTAAGAGGGGCCTTAATAGAAGTTTTCAAAATTATGAGGGGATTTGATAGGGTGAACAAGGAGAAACTATTTCCACTGGCAGGTGGGTCGGTAACCCGAGGACACTGATTTAATAGTTGTTAAAAGAAACAGATGGGAGCTAAGAAGAAATTGTTTGGATCTGGAATGCATTGCCTGAAAGGGTGGTGGAAGCCAATTCAATAGCAACTTTTAAGAGAGAAGTAGATAATTATTTGGGGAGGACAAGTTTGCAGGGCTCTGGGGAAAGCACGGGTGAATAGGATTGAATTGGATCGCTCTTTTCAAAGAGCCAGCACAGACACGATGGACTGAATGGCCTCCTTCTGTGCTGTATACTTCTGTGATTCTATTAGTAATGCATTTGTTTTTTTTAGGGTATGTTAATGCTTGGGACTGATCTTGAGTATCGTGGCTGAAGGCAAGTTTACTCAAAAGTGTTTGTTCGACTGGATCTCAGTGACACCAAGCTGAATTAGAATTGCAGTGAAGTTTATTTGTGATTAAGAACATCGTTGTAAGTCTTATATTGTTATGTGCTTCATTTGAAAGACAATGCACACAAATAAAAGTAGTTTTGCATTATTGTGTGAGGTTCCAAACTAGGACTCAAAATGTCTTCTTTTACTAGCACTTGACATGCCGAACAGTTGATTGAATAAGGATCTTAGTGAAAGGAAAGACTTTTCAAGAAGTGACAATAAAGAAAGATTCATTAGAACAAACTAGAGTAGAACTTCACCCAGTGGGCGTCTCAGTACAGGAAAGCTTCACTGTTCAGCTACTTTTTCAGTAAAATTACCTAGAATTGTAATAATAACATTTGAAGTATAATATAATACGAGGAATTATGTTTAAAATTTTAGCAAATTATAATCTTATTACTTAGTATCTATGAACACTATCCATAAGGATACTATCAGATATCTCAAATATTTAATAAATATTAGATTACTTAATGAGATATTTAAATCACAAAATTCTAATATATTTGAATTTCCCACAGTGACCCAAGAACTCTTCTAATTATTTTCCTGAAATTCAGGAAACTGTTGCAGAACTATGTTATGACATTACCATGATCATTATTTAGGATGGTGATGAGAACAGAAAACATACGCGAAGAGGAAAATAATTTTTCACACCTAGTATAATTGGACCCACCTCACATGGTGAATCCCACTTTTTTAATATAATGTGTAAACATTAAATGGTACAACATTTGATCTATTTTTACAAAATGAGGAAACCCTCTGATGGAGCAAAAAGGATATACTGTATATACATAGCAGAAAATTGTTCTATCTACCATGATTCTCATCAGTCACTTGAATTAACGTTATGCTTTATTTTTATTTGCAACCACAGACTTTCTGTTCTGTAATAGACATCATAAATTACAGAAATATTGGAAAAATGATTCAAACATATCTCTATTAATGTACTTTGAAAGGCAATTAAGTGCATAATTTAAAAGAACTCAAATTGAACGTAAACATTCTTTACGATAATAATTTCACATACATATTACTTACAAATGTAATTTTGTTGTTGTTTGAAAAGCTGTTTGCAAATGCACAGGAAAAAAAATAATGATAGTACATTTATAAACTGTATACATTGCAATACTTGTGATTCCCATTTCCCTACTAGTAACTTAATTTAAAATCTTTGGTGCTTATGTAAGCACCAAGTCATTAGATTTATGCCTCTTTGCATCAGCCTGATCATCACTTTCTAATACCAGGACACTGATTTGTGGATAACGGATTGCATTTTCTCTTGTTCTCTTCCAGTTGATTCTTTCCTCTGTACTGTTATTAGAGAACACGTATTCCTTAGAAAAGGATCTCTTTCTCTCTTCTCTATCCTTCATCATTTTATCTATATCGCTGCTTAAATTCGGGTTGTCAGCTCTAAACTTTTGAGCTGCCAATATCATGTCCTCTGCTTTAACTCTGGGCACGGGAACTGTGGGGATACCAGCGACCATCATGGCAAGAGCAAGGATGCACATCTTGGGTGTTTCGTTCTGCTTTGCTGTTTCTGTTTCACCTGCACTAGTAGACAAGACAGATCTGGAAGTTATAAGCACCCTCGGAGATGTCGATGAGAAACTTCCACTAGGACATCCTGTTCTTTGCAAAGAGTTTGCTTGTTGATAGCGTTCTACCTGCTGATGTCCTATCAGATGAGATGTTTCGTGATTGAGGAGAACATTCTGTGACCTCCTGCTTAATGACATCGTAGGATGGTTAAAATAATTCTGATGATGAAAATAATCTGCATGATTACCAAGAACACCGTTGAAAGAATACCCTTCGTAAAATCCTTGGGAATAAATCTCGGGGTAATAATCTCCCCATTGCTCCCACTGCTGTCCTGCATATTCCATGTTGGTTTGTATAGGGAAGTGATTCATTTGATAGTAATTGTTTTTGTCGAAGTGTATGAAAGGTGCATCAGTCTTTAGAATATTGTGTTATTTCTCCACAGGTCTTGATGTTAGTTTTTCGGGTTGTTTTTTTCCATAAACCAGTGCGTAGATAACTAGTGGAAATTTTTGTGGTCTTTGACTGAATTTGTTCTGAGCGGATTTTGTTTCCAATGATCACCTATATAAAAAATACATAGTTTAAAGACAATGAATCCATTATAACAATATTTTTATTAAAACAAAAAAAAACTTTTACTCAGTATAATTACCCTATGGGGTATTGCTATAGTTTAATTTTTAATTAAAAGATAACTTTCAAACTTTATTTTTGGTTGATACATGCAGAAACCCATCACCATGCTTAAGAGTAACCAAACTAAACTGAGAATTCCATGCATCCCACCTACACGTGGAAATTCCAGTGATAGATTGTTGAAATTAATTGATCCTTCATGTCAATCCAAGAAGTATATTCTTCCTTTGGATTTGTTTTGCATTCAGAACCAGGAAACTAAATTTTTGAGCACACATGAAGCACACAAATGGGGTTTGGCCAAGCCGGAATAAAAAGCAAAATCATATTCATGTGAGACATTAAATTGAGGTCCCATTTGCTTGTTGGTGGACTTTAAAGATTCCATGACTTTTCAAATATGCCAGGCAACAATGGTAATTAAGTTCATGTTTGCCTACAAATACACAGTACATACACTTAACAGCAATTGTTCATGAAGCACGTTGAGATGTTCTGACACTAAAAGTGCTACATCAAAAGCTTTATTGATTATTTTAACAAAATAACTGCTCTGAACTACTTGGAGCATAACCTGGGTCACTTACAAGTTGTAAAGAATCAGCTTGTAGAAGAAAGAAGAGGTGCGAAAGCTGGCTAAGTGCTTTATGAAGCAGGTTGAATAAACTGTGCAGCAAAGTACGAACAGTGTTTGGTTTGGATAATTCTTAGCATGGTGATGGGTTTCTGCATGTGGGCTCAAAATTGATAAGCCACCAGGACCAGATGGGTTTCACCCAAGGTTGCTGTGGGAGATACGGGTTCAAATAACGGAGGCTTTGGCCATTATATTTCAATCTTCATTGGACACAGAAGTGGTGCCAAGAGACTGGAGAGTGGCTAATGTTACCCCCCTCTACAAAAAGGGGCAGAAAGACAAACCCGGAAATTACAGGCCAGTCAGCCTAACTTCGGTAATAGGAAATCTACTGGAGACCATAATCTGGGACAGAATAAATCTCTACTTAAAGGAACATGAGGTAATTAGAGACAGCCAACAAATCTAATAGAATTTTTTGAAGAGGTGACTGCGAGGGTTGATGAGGGAAATGCGGTGGACGTTATTTACATGGATTTCAAAAAAGGCTTTTGACACAGTACCGCATAAGAGATTAATACAACAATTAGAGGCCCACGGTATTAAGGGAACAGTAGCCGTTTGGATTAGGAACTGGCTGAGTGACAGAAAGCAGAGAGTGGTGGTTAATGGGTGTTTCTCGAAATGGAAGGAGGTGTGCAGCGGTGTCCCCCAGGGATCAGTATTGGGACCACTGCTCTTTCTAATATATGTTAATGATCTGGACTTGGGCATAGAGAGCACTATTTCCAAGTTTGCAGATGATACAAAGTTAGGTAAGGTAGTAAATAGTGAGGAGGACTGTAACCAACTGCAAGCAGACATACACAGAATGGTGGAATGGGCTGACATGTGGCAGATGGATTTCAATGTGGATAAGTGTGAGGTGATACACTTTGGTATGAAAAATGATAGGAGGCAATATATACTTGGTAGCTCAATCTTAATGGGGGTGAACGTACAGAGAGATCTGGGTGTTCAAGTAAGCAAATCATTAAAGGTAGTGGGGCAGGTAGATAAGGCAGTAAAAAAGGCATTTGGTGTACTGAGCTTTATTAGTAGGGGCATAGAGTATAAGAGTAGGGAGGTTATGGTTAATCTATACAAAACACTGGTTAGGCCTCAGCCGGAGTATTGTGTCCAGTTCTGGGCACCTTACTTCCGGAAGGACATTAAGGCACTGGAAAGAGTGCAGAGGAGATTCACGAGAATGATAGCAGGAATGGGGAACCTTAGCTACGAGGACAGGCTGGAGAAGTTAGGACTTTTCCCATTAGAGCAGAGAAGGTTTCGTGGGGACCTGATAGAGGTCTTCAAGATCATGAAAGGTTTCGACAGGCGAGATAGGGAAAAGCTGTTTCCGCTGGTAGGTGTGTCTGTGACCCGTGGTCACAGTTTTAAGATATCTACCAAAAGAAGTAGAGGGGAGGTTAGAAGAATTTTTCTCACTCAGCGAGTTGTTTGAATTTGGAATGATCTGCCTGAAAGGGTAGTGAAGTCCGATTTGATAACAGTTTTTAAGAGAGAACTGGACAGGTATCTGGGGAAGACGGGTTTGCAGAGTTATGGGGAGAAAGCTGGTGATTGGGGTTAGTGAAAGTGACTTGCTCTGTCAAAGAGCCGGCACAGACTTGATGGGCCGAATGGCCTCCTTCTGTGCCGTAACATTCTATGAATCTGTGTGTCAGACCAAAAATAAAGTTTGAAAGTTACGTCTTAATTAAAAAATAAAAATTATACCATGACCAAAAAACACCTGACCACAACAACAACAACAACAAGATTCCATTTATAAAGCGCCTTTCACGTCAGGAGGCACGCCTTTCACGTCCCAAGGCGCTGCACAGTTGGGTCATGACCCGAGCAGGGGGGAAATGGTCAGGGTGAGGGGAGGGATGGGAGGGAGCGAGAAGGGGGAAGAGAGTCGAGAGGGGAGCTGAAGGCACGGTCAAAGAGAAACCATATGGACATGAAGAGTTTTCACTACACAAGATCATGAGCAAAGGGCTTTCACTAAATCTCAGATATTAATTTTATTGAGCAATTCTGTTGGTATAAAAGTGGATATTTTTCTCAACTATATAATAAAATGAGTGGTGTCAAAAACCCTACCAATCTGTTTTCGCTTACAAAATAATTCTCTACCTCATGTTATTATAAATTTATCACAGCATCAGCTTTAGTGCTTTCATACACTATTTAATCTTTAATTCACATATTTCTCTGAAGCCTAACCATCATGGCAAAATAATAACTCATTTCATTTATCAGCCACTTGAGCACCATCGTCTTTTTACTCACCTCAAGGCCTCCCTTATTTGTTATTCCATTATTAGGAAAAATATATTCCCAGTGAAGTTGAGAATGTTGTGAGCAGTTGCCAACATTATACGTTCCGTTTTCACTCTTGTGTGGAGAGATCAGTCAGGATGCAAATCATATCTCCATTGGTGTGACGTCACAATGTCACAGTGATATCACTGACTAGTTTCCTATTATTTTCTTGGTCTTAAAGATAAGTTTTCAGTCAAAAAAATGTTACATGTCATTAACAAAATTCCCCAGCAGACACTGAACTATGACATGTTATATATCTTAACATCTTGTGAAACAGACCATAGTTTTTAAGTCTCCTCGGCTGATACAGTGGTTATACAAATATAATAATTCAAACCTGTACTGTTTGAGACGACTTCCGTTTACCTAGGCACAATTAACCCTAACACCTTTGACAACTCAGATTTCAAAGCTGCATGTTGGAATTATCATCAATAGGTAATATCAGTAGTACTTACCGAAATGAACATTCCCACAGAATAATGCTTTCAATTCAATTACAGCTTAAAGTGTCTGAACCCGAACGCAATCTATTTATTTCAAGGCGAGTGGTTTTTTTTTCCTGTTCAGTTCACCATGGAAGATCAATGTCCAGTCATCAGGGCTTGTAACTCACTGACCAGAATAACACGTCCATGGAAATGGACAATGAGCATTCTAAAATGTCACAATAGTACGAGTGTTGAAGCGTTCTAACAATCTTAGAGGAAATGTGGTTTTGTGAATGTTTGTGCGTCTAGTTTATTATTATTGTAGTAAAATTAATGAGAGGATCAAATAATAATTGAATGAAACCACACAGAGAGGTCATGTCATTGTTGGTTTGCCGGTAACATAAATGTGATGAGTCGCTGCAAATTGCCTTAAGTGATAAACATACTATTTTTCTTTGCTTTCGGGGTATTTATTTTGGAGTGTTTTCATTGATAGAAATACTACTATTCAAGAGAACCAATGCTAGAATATTTTATTTTCTTAAAGGCTTACTTGTTACGTGGTGTGCTTCTCAGCCCCATAGTGTACTTATCAAGGTTTGAATGAGCTGAAGCAGGGACTGAGTTGGCTTCAGCCCCCATATAACTCTGGAAAAAATCAGCCCAGGTCCACTCTTGATTAATATCAAAGTCAAAACATATTTATACAATTCCGTCACACGGGCCAGTGAATGAAGGTTCGACCACCGATTGTGGGGCAGACAGGGCGGGGGACATGGAGCAGACCCTGCTTTACCTGCTGAACGGAAGGAGCGGATAGAGTGTCACAGAGGTAGGGAGGAGCAAGGCTATAGAGCACCAAGATATTCTGTACTTCTTGGATTAAATTTGTGCACCATCAAGCTAAGGACCTTCCATAAAGTAATAATGCTATTGTGGTGTCAGGAATAGGACATTATCAGGGTTGAGCAATTTCATTTGTGAAAAGAGACTTGTTTTTACACTAGAACCGAGAAGTTTAAGAGAACTTCATAACTTCAAGGTTATGAAGGGTTTGATAGTTTAAGTAATAATAGATTATTCCTGATTGGCAAATCAGCATCCAGAGGGCACAAATTTAAAATTGTTGACTCTAAAGATTGTGTCTCATGGTTTCAGACACCAGATAACCAAACTCACAACGGCAGTTTTTAGTGAATTATACTTTATTATCGGCACTGCAAAGGTACAGAAAAAGGCATAGTTACCTAATCTGGAGAACAGAGGTACAGTGGTGTCTGTGCTTTCTTCCTGAGTCTGGTCTAACAAGCAACAGCTACACTGGCTACATTTATACCTGATCTGTTTCCTTAGCCTTCCTTCAATTCTATCCACAACGCCAGCTGGTTTGTCTCACAGATACCGTTTCTTGTTTTACTTCTCACATTTGCGCATTCCTTTTCTAATTGACTGCGCCAGCAAATGCAAGGACATTAGATAACGGCAAGACAGCATGCATTAATCAGGTCTAACAAGGTTACAAAGGTTAGCAAAATTTACAGCAGTACAACACCATAATGATCAACTTAACAACCTGTCATCGATCTACAAGATGATTATGGATAATAATAATATTATTATTAATAATAACAATATTATTGACAAGGATGGCTTTCCTTCAATTTCGCCGAATTGCAAATGACAATCCCGAGCCCTTTTGGAGAGCCAGTCTGCCGATGATCCCTGTGAAGCACTCCCAGACATTATCCCGTGTAAAGGATGCTATATTAATGCAAATTATTATTGCTATCCTGTCATGTGTCTCTACTCTTTGTGGAGTCCTGTAGCTCAGTGGTTAGAGCACTTGCTTTGCAAGCGAGAGACCTGAGTTCAATTCCAGGCAGAGGGCGAAACCTTGGGCAAGTTTCCTTACTCCACACAGAGCCTAATAATAATCCCTCCAAAACCAAAAACAATAATAAATTGGTCATTTTCAATCTACGACTGTTTGTGGGACACTGCTGTGTGCAAATGGCTGCCCCATTCACCCACAAATATAGTCAATTCCCTTTACAGTGTGTTCTGTGAAGCGCTTTGGGACGTCCTCCCGACGTGAAGAGCGCAATATCAAATGCAAGGATTATTATTATTACTACTCTTCCAGACTGTTTTTCACGATGTGTCAAGACATCTCCAACCAGAACAACATGGCAGTGGACCGACTGGCAGCCAAGGGAGAGAGGAGGAAGGGATCAGTAAGTGCGAACTCCCATTGGGCGTGCGATTCGGAATTGAATTAAAAATATGACCATCGAATCTTTCCTCACATCCCTTCCTGGAACCCCCCCCCCCCCCCCCCCCCCCACCCACCCCGTACCATCCAGACCACTTCATCCCAGATAGAGTGTACTTGTGTTCCCACTTCCTTGGCCATCTCCGAGCAACTTAGCCTTCACCCAACAGCCTCTTCCCCTATGTTTAAGGAAAGAAAATAATAGTGTCCTTTGCCAAACCGGTGTGGAGCCTCACCTCTTGACTTGAGCATCCAACCCCTGGGAGGGGGTGGGGGGGGGGGGGGGGTTACCATGACACCCCCACCCCACCCCCCACACCCCCACACAGTGAAAGTGAACTGCGATATGATTACATTTGCAAATTGTCATCACAGAGGCGCCTCAGAGACGCGTTGTCATCTCACCCACTAACCAAGGTGTCGGGGCGCGCAAGGAGAGGTCCAACTGCACCACCTACGACCCCCACCCCCCCTCCCCCTTCTCCCCCCACTTTTTTTTCTCCCCCCCCCCCCTCCCCTTGGGGCGCCCTTTTGAGATGGAACCGACGGGAAAGGGTTCCGCTTCGGCACCGGTTCCGCCCGAGGCGTTCGCGCTGCGCCTGAACCTGTCGGGCGTCGACCCGCGGAACGTGAAGGTCGCCGTCAGGGGCCGGACGTTGGACATCTCCGGCCAACACGTCCGCCGGGTGCAGGAGGGCCGGGGAGTGAGCAGGTACAACTACTGCGGCTTCTCCAACCAACTCCGCCTCCCCCTCAGCGTGGACCCGACCACTCTGGCCGTGGTCATCGAGGACGACCGGGTCATCACGGTCCGAGCCTCCTACCACCGGACGGGCGCTCTGCTGGAGATCCAGGACCGGGACGATGACCGGCTCCCACCTCGAGTTGTCCCCATCGTCTTCCAGTACCCTCCCGACTCCATCTCTCTGGTGGAGGAGCCCGTGCTCTGGACGCCCTGTCACTGGCCCGCGCCAGGAACCCTCTGCGGTTCCCCGAGGTCCGACCTCATCAGAGTCTGCGACCACTCTTTGCCCGGGACTTTCTGCCCCAACTCCCTGGCTCTGCTCAGAGATATCTCCTGAGTCCTCACCCAAGTCCCTCTGTTTCTAGCTGTCGAACTACAACAACAACAACAACAACAACAACACCCCCCCACCCCCCACCCCCACCCAAGATTACATTTGTGTAGCTCCTTTCACTTGGGACCACGCGGAACTCTTGAGATACTCCAGGATTAACGCGGACTTTAGGCTGAGAAACCGGTTCCGCCCCGCCCCGCCCCGCCCGCCCGCCCGCCCGAGGACAACGTGAGAGAAGAAAAAAAAGGATGAGATTTTTGTTTGCCGACGTGTCGCTCGACCGCGGGACGCACACGCCCACGCCCGCGCGCGGACACGCCCGAACGTTAACGAGAAGCACCGTTGACTTGGCCGGGCTGATGCTCCGAGGTTAAGGAAATGATTTCGGAACGTGGGTTTTGTCTGTGTTAAAGCAAGAATCGCCAGCTGAACATAATTTGTTTGAGCCGGAGATACCAACCGCTTGATCTGTAGCTGTAATAAAGTTTCATCCTCAAGATTTCTCCCAGTTGGCTAAGTTCCTCTCTTATATCCCATACCTGGTATAAAAGTCAGTATTTTGTTTATTTAAGTAGGTTACTTTCTAACCTGGAAATAATGATGATTTGGAGTCTCATAGTGTAGTGGTTAGAGCGCTCGCCTCACAGGCTGGAGGACCCGGGTTTGATTCCCGGGCAGGCGAAACCTTAGGCAAGTTTCCTTCCTCCGCACACCTGTTTATGTAGCAGTAAGTAACAACCAGTCGGTTGTTAGTCAATTAGTGGATCACTTTCCGGGGGGCAAGAATCTCTCTCCGTATCTGCCCCAAAGAAGGTTACTTAATAATAATTCTTGCATTTGATACAGCGCCTTATCACGTTGTTGAGATGTTTGTATTTTGCGGACAAGTTGAGGCAGCCAACCAGCTGCACACAGCAATGTCCCGCAGATAGCCATGGAGTGAATGACCCAATTTTTATTTTGGGGAATTGCTGGCAAGGGCACTGGGAGAAATTCCCTTCTCTTTTTGAATCTTGCCATGGGATCTTTAACATCCACCTGAACAGGCAGACGGGATTAGTTTAAACTTTCATCGGAAGGATGGAACCTCCAAAAATACGACACACCCCCAACACTGCATTGGAATGTCAAGTTCATGGGTTGAAACCACAACCTTTTTACTCAGAGGCCCATGAAAACTATGTGAATACATTTCGTAACTTTTCGCAAGTTTATATAGTATAACCAATTTCATCACAGAGGGTTTTCAAGCATGTGTCATGCTTACAAGTCAGTGTTGTAAGGAAACATCTGTTTCATGTAGCTGCCTTTTCAGAAAGTTATGTTACTGTAAATTATGGATGATAATGGATCTTACACAGATCTTAGAGGAGACAACAATGAACTGGAAATTAACCCATTGATGGGAGGAGAAAAAGGAAACCCAGCAATTTTTCGCTCTCCCTGCACCTGGCAGGTACGGATCCAGAACACGTGAAAGTGACACTCACTGGGAGAACCTTGAATGTCTCTGGAGAGCAATTCCAGAAGGTTAAGGACATCTCTGGCATAAGTAGATACAACTATTGCGGTTTCTCAAATGACATGCCACTCTCTCCCAAATTGGATCTAAAGACCTTGACGGCTACAATCATCGATGAGAAAATCATCACAGTCGAAGCTTCCAGCTACCCTGACCATGTGCAGATGAAGGAGACGGTTTGGGATGGGGATCAATCTGACCCTACTAAGGTCCCGGTATTTCTAAAATACACCACCGACTACGTGAAAGGTAGCACAAAGGCTAATTTTGTTTGGACTCCCTGTTTCTTGCCAGTTCCAGGAACACGATGCAATGGTCAAACAGCCCAAATGGCCACTCACTGTCATCATCCATTACCCGGAACCATCTGTCCCAATACCTCAATCAGTTTCAATGACGTTCTCACTGACTCAGCAACCTTGCACCAAACTCTACCTCCTCATTCCCAATGGCGCTGATTTCAGAATGAGGAAGAGAAACAAGGCCTTTAGGTACATCGAAAGTGTTAAAGGAAAACAGTTTCAAGCGTTGGGCGTATTTTGGCGATACAGAAAGTAGTTTTACGTTAATTTTGAACGAGAAGCGTCAAACAACTAGCTGTATTGAAAGAAAACATTTCTGAATCGTTGGAGATGTGCTTGTCAGTCACAACAGAGCTCGAAATCTGACAGTTTGGAACTGGGACTGGGTAATAAAATGAAAATTTGATGTGTGCTCTATTTAGTCAAATTAATTCACTTATATCACTTGCTTGCGCTAACACGTAGAGTGGTCCTAGCTGAACAAACAGACGGAAAGCTTGCCAAACAGTGATATCTATGGCAAGCTATGAAGTTTTAGCTGGTTGGACTGCGGCAGTACCCCAACCACACTCTGGGGTCCCCAAGCCTTGTTTCTTGACAATCTATACCTAATACATTTAAAATTAGGTAAGCAGGATGTGTCTCTCCAGGGAATTCTATTCTAACAATCTGTCTCTGGAATTTCCATGTGTATATGGGATGCATGGAAATTTCAGCTTGGTTTGGAATACACTTAAGCATAATGATGGGTTTCTGCATGTGTCAGACATTTAGTTTCCTCTTGATAAAACGTATGATTCTAGGGACATCATTACACAGTATATGAACAAATGTAGACAACTGCACCAACATCAATTCTAAATTTTATTAAATAGCTACTGATTGACGTTTCTGGATGCAAATCACTGCAAAGCCAGGTTTTCTGCCTTTGCAAACCACACCTGCAAGTTGTAAGAACTATTTTCTTCAGCAATCGCACTGAGATACAGATTGGGAATGTTTGGTTTGTTGGGCGATTCAAATTAATTTTTCAAGGTTATGCACGTTGTCAAACCACAAGTTGCCAACTGTTCACTTCAGCACATTTTAAGCATCCAAAGCATTTCATTAATTGCTGAAATTAGCTGATATTAGCTCATGGTGGGCAGATTCTGGTGCCAGTCAATCAGTCTTTTGCAGTCAGTGCCTAAGATGGGGTAATATTGTACCAGTACTATAGTTGCTAACTAATTAGTTTGCACTTGGTATTGGAAGCAGCATCATGAAGAATTCAGAGTCCTATGAATCAAATTAGGTTTTCAAAGGTAGGATTCGGATTCCAAAGATTTTCCTAGGTTGGAAAATTGGGTTAGTACATAATACAGGGTTCAATTATTACCTATCCAGAAGAGGTAGCAATTGGCCAAGCTCATGCCTCAGGAGTTGGTATTGTGTAGGTGCCAAGTTCAGAAACTGGTGCTTTGGAAGTGTTTCTGAAGCTCATCTCAGGGTAGTAATAGGTTAAGGTGGGGAAAAGGTGCGGTATTTTCTGGATGTGTACAAGGGACCAGCGCTTGTATTAAGTATGGGAAGTTTTGTACTTTCTGGAGAATTTTGGAGAGGTGCTTGCCCCAGAAGGGGACCCTGGTGAGGTGCTACGATTTCTGGGAGTATGTTTGCGAGAGGCGCTTGTCTCGGAAGTGGGTGGTGGAGAAGGGCTGTGTTTTCTGGTATGAACGGGAGATGTGCTTGGGTCAGGATTGCATATTGCAGAACTGTGTTTCATGAGGAAATGTAAAAGAGAGGGGCTCAACTCAGGAGTGGACAATGGGGAGGTGCTGCGTTTCAATGGTGTATATATGGGAGAGATTTTCTCAGGAGGTGGTAAGGGGGATGTACTGCGCATGTATATAAGAGAGGTGCTTTTCTCAGGAGTAAGCACTGGGGATGTGTTTTCTTTCTCTGGGGTAGATACAGGAGAGGGGCTCGTGCCAGGAGTGGTGACTGGGGAGTTGCTACTTTTCCTGAGGAAATGTATAAGAGAAGTATTTAACTCCACAGTGGATACTGGGGAGGTGCTGCGTTTTGGGGGTTGTTGAACGGGAGAGATACTTGTATTAAAATTATGTTTTTGGGAGGTGTTGTGTTTCCTGGGGGAATATATGTGAGATGCACTTATCTCAGGAGTGGATAACGGAGAGGGGCTGCGTCTTGTGGGGGAATGTATGGAAGAAGTGTTTGCATTAGGACTGGCTGCTGGGGAGGGGCTGTGATTCCTGGGGGTGAGCATGGGAGAGATGTGTTGCTGAGCAGCAGATACTGGGGAGCGGACTTGGTTCCTACGAGTTTGCCTGGGAGAGGTGTGTTCCTCAGGACCAGGTTCCGGAAAAGGAATGCATTTCCTCTGGTTATGTCTCGGGGAGGTGTGTTCCTCAGCACTGGGTGTTGGGGAGAAGCTACGTTTCCTCTGGCCACATCTGGGAGAGGACTGTTGATCAGGAACGGGTGTTGAGGAGGAGATGTGTTTCTTCTTGGTTTGTCTAGGAGAGGTGATTGTATCAAGAATAGAGACTGGTGAAGCTTCATGTGGCTTTGGATCATGTACAAGAGAGGTTTCAGGAACTTGGGGTGGAGAGGTACTGTATCGTTTTGGGATGGGACCTGGAGAGGTTTGTAACTCAGCACTGGGTCCTGGGGAGTTGGAGTATTTTCTTGGAGTATATGCGTGAAAGGTGTATCTCTCAGGAGTGGATGCTGTGCAGGAACTGTGCTTCTTTGGGGCTTGCTTTTGAGAGATATGCATATCAGGAGTGGATCCTTCATGTTTCCCTGAGTGAGTTGCAAGCAGAGTGAGTATCTCAGGAACATATGCTGGGGAGCTGATATATTTCCTCGGAGCAGGAACAGGAGTGGTTGCTGGGTAGATGTTTCTCCTTGGGGCAGATATAGACGGGTGAGACTCTGAAGGTGGTGTTGGGGAAGTGCACTGTTTTGTGGGAATATGTAAATCAGAGATGCTAGATTCAGGAGTAGGTAATGAGGAGCTACATTTCTCAGGGTTAGATATAGAAGCAATGCTTGTATCATGAGTGGCTAATAGGGGAGCTTCATCATTCATTGGGTGAGGTACAGGAATTGTTATTCCCTCAGCAGTGGATACTGCTGTGATGCTGTACCGTCTTGGGGCAGGTTTGGGAGAAGTGCGTGTCTCGGGAGTGTATGCGGGGTAGACACTATATCTCTTGGGAGCAGGTATCGGTAACATTTGTTTCTCACAAGTGTATGCTGGGGAGATACTGTATTTCCTTGGGGCAGGTATAGGAGCTGTGCGTTTCTCAAAGGTGGGCACCAGGGACGGATCTTGGTTCCTGGGGACGGCTAAAAGCGAGGTGCTTGTCTCAGGAGCAGTTGCTGTTTTGATGTTCCGTTTCCTTGGGAGAGGTATTGCGGTGGTGGATGCCTCGGAGGGTAGCAATGGTTTGGTATCGTGGGTTCTAAGAGTTAGTTTTGTATCAGTATGCATCTCAGGGATGCCTACTGTTATACCTGTCTCATTCATATGTGTCAGAGTATTTCTGTAAGTCTCAGGATGACTTGCTTGGTTGATATGTGATTTAGGGTAGGTAAGTGTCTCAGGAGCATCACCTGGGACAACCTCAGAAAAACATAGCAGGATGTTGTGCATTTCTGAGTTAGATACGTGGGTAGGGGATGGGTCCTGGGTAGTTACTGAGATAGTATGGACTTCAGGAATGGGTGCATTGATATCTGCTTCAAGGATGGATGGTGCAATGTTCCTTTGTGACTCAGGAGAAGAGGATAACAGTGCCCGCAAGTTAAGAATGAGACTGGTAAGTATTTCAGGTTCACTCACCATTTTGGTGCGCAGTTCCACAGCAGACATTGGGATGGTGCTTATGTTTGTGGCTCGTGCTGGGGTGAGTAATGTGTCCACAGTTTGTGTTGTAGTAGTGTGTGTCTGCAGAGTGGGTACTATAACTGTTTCAATGGAAGGTGTGTGGGGGTAAGGTTCTTCTGTGGCAGGTAACGGGTTAGGGAGTGTGCCTTTAGGGATCTGTGCCTCTTGAACTGATATCGGGATACGTTTTGCCTCAAGCTCATTTTGTGCTGTGATGTTTGTTTCTTTGGCAGATACTTGGATAATTTCTGAATCTGCAGTGGTTATTGGGGGGTTTACATCCAAAGAAAGAGTTGCAGAGCAACTGGTCATAGCATCAGCATCATTTCCATTGCTGTTGGTGTCATATGATGTGACTTGCTGGGAAACAATCTTCAAAGTTGCACCATCTGATACAGTGACAGTTAGAGAATTCGGATCTACTTCCAGTGGGAGGTCAAATATGGTTGAAAAGCCATGAAAGGTATATTTGATTATTCCATCAGCTTCTTTCCTCTCAATGTGTTCTCCACAGACGGACACCTGCCTGTCCTTAACCTTCACCACCACCTTCTCTGGAGAAACTCCCTGGAGACTGGTAGAGAAGGAAAATGGCTCTTGCGACATCCCACATGGTGCTGCAGCCTGCTCTGCACTTCCCTTTATCTCCTCTTTATCTTTCTTTATGCCTTCAGTCTGAACGCCTGATCTTGGGCCGGATTCCGAAGCAACTTTTGCAGAAAAACTTTGCATCATTCACAGGTTCATTTTCCTGAAAGCAAATGGCATATGAAAAAAGATGACATGTGTATTTTAGATATTTCTCACTGGGAGATGAATATATATTGCTGAAGTTGTCATTTTCATTCTTGTTTGGTGGTGGGGGCTGGGGTTGGGGGGGCAGTGGGAAACTTTAAAATTTTATACCCCAGTTTGCTTCACTCTCCTTGCTACAACAACTTAAACCAGGTGAATGTTGTAGCAACATTGTTAGTCTCTACACTTGGATTGTAAATACACATTTTAAAATCAGGATTGCTGGTCAAAAACACGGCCGCCAAACGAAGCTACAAATTGCTATCTGATAAAAATTGATGTAATTGATTGAATGGGATGTTTCCATGCAATACAACTGCAGAATGTGAGTTCTTTCTTTTAAAATATCTGTAGTGGTAATAAAAACTTGAAAGGATCTAAAAGCACAAATTGGTTTTAAAATTGCTTTCGAGTATATAAAAATAAAATAATATAGTGGAGCCTTTTAGTTGGGCAGAAAAACATTCAAGAGAACCTGACAAGCAGTGTTCCACCAGGTCTGTTTGTCATCTCCTGTTCACACAATTCATCAGTCATTTGGAAAGAAAGCAAGAGACCTGAGTTCAATTCCAGGCAGGGGGCGAAACCTTGGGCAAGTTTCCTTACTCCACACAGAGCCTAATAATAATCCCTCCAAAACCAAAAACAACAATAAAAATTGGTCATTTTCAATCTACGACTGCTTGTGGGACATTACTGTGCGCAATTGGCTGCCGCTTTCGCCCACAAATATACAGTCAATTCACTTTACAGTGTGTTCTGTGAAGCGCTTTGGGACGTCCTCCCGACGTGAAAAGCGCTATATCAAATGCAAGGATTATTATTATTATTTATTAAATCCAGGAAGGGTGGTTGAGGCCAGGATGTCAGAATTTTAGAGACACTTTGATGCTGTAATAATAATAATAATAATAATAATCGTTGCATTTGATATAGCGCCTTATCACCTCTTTGGGAGTACAGTAGGGTCGACATTCTGTAGGTTGGATATTTCGTTTTGATGGGGAGATATCTTTACACTTACCAATTGTTTTTGCAGTCACTTCTTGATTCCCTGCTAAAAAAGTGATTGTTAGAGGCACAGCGGAAGCAGATTTTGTGAAGCTGTGAACCCATATGTCATGAATTAAACAATGGATTGGAGGTAGTATTCTCATTCATGACGTCACTGGTGCAGAACCTCACAGTGTCACTGGTGGGGGATTCTGTTCAAAGCCGGTGTTCCTGTCTCAAGACCTTTCTCTTTGACCGTGCCTTCAGCTCCCCTCTCGACTCTCTACCCCCTCCTCGCTCCCTCCCTTCCCTCCCCTCGCCCTGACCATTTCCCCCCTGCTCGGCTCCTGACCCAACTGTCCAGCGCCTTGGGACGTCCTATAAATGGAACCTTGTTGTTGCTGTTGTTGTTCCTAAACTGCCTCGAGTCAGCAGTTTTTTAAAGCAGGGACGAAGGAGTGACTGAGGTTTTCCTGGTATCTCTCTTCTGTAATACGGGACAGAATCCTACAAGGATACATCTCCCCCTTACGAGGTACATTTGTCACTTGTGACCACTTGCAGAAGGCTCTACGAAGAAAACAATTCAACGAGTAGTGAAATAACACTAAGCGTCAAGTATGCTAATGACAATCTTTGCATTTGCAACCAAGTATATGAACAGATTGGCAATGCAACGAAATTGGTTGTTCTCCCAAGGAAAGTTAGTTCTTTTATCATTGGATAATGCCACAGTCATCAAAAGATCAACCAGAAAACACGAAAAAAGATATGAAGACGCACGAAAAATGTGAACACACGGTTATCTTGATCAACTAATTCGCTGTGATCCTTGACAATGTCACGCAAAAAGGTTCATGATGTCATGTGAAGTGAATCTCCGTGCAAAATATCTACTTCTAGACAGCCATCTGAGCAGCTGTTCTAAAATATAAAATGGGAAGGCAATACTGGTAAGTGTCTCTCTATATAGATGTTAGGGATTATTGAGCAATTCAGCAGGAGATGTTTCCCCCTTGTTGCAAAGTCCCTTTACTTTTTGGGTGAACTGTGCGTCCAACAAAGTTGAAGAATTAGTGAGCTACAAAAAGTGACACCTTTACCCATTATTACTACAGGAGTAGAGACCTTGTTGGTGCTAAATTGTTGTCGTGTTTTCTCACAAAACACAGTCGCGACACTTGACTGTAATTACTGTAAAGGGATTTTTTTTTAAGTGTTTCAAGTTGATGAGGCGTGTTATTTCATGAACCCTCAAGTGAGCCAGAACACTGCTGGGTGGAGACTGACAGCTGTCACCCAGGACTCACCCACGTTTCCAACCGCACTATATACTACAAACGCTCTATCAGAATGTGCTGTGTTATAAATACCACGTTAAAAAAAACAACAATAATCTATTCCAGCTCATGTTTGGTGAACAACTGATTGCAAAAACCCTCGGTTACCAAACCTTTTAATAATAATAATAATAATAATCCTTGCATTTGATATAGTGCTTTTCACGTCGGGAGGACGTCCCAAAGCGCTTCACAGATCACACTGTAAAGTGAATCGACTATGTTTGTGGGCGAACGCGGCAGCCGATTACGCGCAGCGATGTCCCACAAATGGTCGTGGATTGAAAATGACCAATTTATTATTGTTTTTGGTTTTTTTGGAGGGATTATGATTAGGCTCTGTGTGGAGTAAGGAAACTTGCCCAAGGTTTGGCCCTGACCGGCCTGGGATTGAACTCAGGTCTCTCGCTTGCAATGCTCTAAGCACTGAGAGCTACAGGACTCCACAAAAACACTAGTGACTGTTTCTCAAAGCTCTGATGGTAGGCGGATGCATTGCCTCCGGGATGGCAATCGATTTAAAACCACCCGCAGCACAAATCTGGGCTGAATTTTATCGAACAGTTGCACCTCGACAGCGGCCGCTTTCGGGGAAGGGTTCGAATCAATGCAAATGCAGCATTTTTTTGGTCTTCTTGGGTTTTTTTGGGGGTTTGGTTTGGTTTGGTTTGGTTTTGTTTAATCGAACCAAAAGTTTTACAGAGAGAGAGAGAGTTATTTCCACACACACACACACACACACGGAGGGGGGGATGGATGGAGAGAGAGTGATAGAGTGAGAGAGTGAGAGAGAGAGAGAGAGAGATGTTCAGTGGAGAAAAAAAAAACCTATATTCTCTTTTACGCTCGAAGCAACATTTCAGAAACGTTTCTTTTTATTTATCTTCTGCAAAAAAAAAACCACCACCACCACCACCACCGCCAGAGGTGGTCCTCTCTCCAAGTCGCTTAGCAGAGGAGCCGTGTTTTCTCTGTGTGACCAAAGGCTGTGTCCTCCCTCCATCCCCTCCATCCTCTCCATCCTCTCCATCCTCTCCATCCATCCCCACTGCAGTCTTTCCTTTTTCTTTTTTCTTTTCTTTTCCTTTTTTTCTCTTTCTGTCTGTGTTTTTTTCCGGGGGGTGTGGGGGTGGGGGTGGGGGGTGTGGGGGGTGAAGTGAGGGGTTTATTTAAAACGTTTGGTTCATGTTGGGCGGTGGGTTGTCGCACCCCATCCCCATCCCCATCCCCATCGCCGCCGCCGCCGCCCCTCCTTCGTGGTAGGAGTGGTGGCGCCGCCTCTTGGACCGGGTCCTGGACTGGACCGGAGTGGACGTGTGGTACCACCACTCGGGGGCCGGCGGGAGGCTCTGGCGGGGCACCGGCACCGGGTGGAACGAGGGGGGGACCCCGGACGCCGCGAAGCTCCAGCTCTCGGCGGCGGCGGGTGCGGTGGGTGCGGTGGGTGCGGTGGGGTGTGCGGGGAGGTGCGCGGATACGCGGGGCGCGGGGCAGTACGACACCGGCACGTCGGTGCCCACTCGGGACGGGGGCGGGTGGACCCGGTGCTGCTGCTGCTGCTGCTGCTGCTGATGGTGATGGTGTCGGCGGTGGTGATGGAGGAGGGAGTCCTCGTACTTCACGTAGTCGGCTTCGATGATCAGAGTCCTGCCGTCCGGTACCGTGAGCAGCAGAGTGTCGGGGTCCACCCCCGGGGGGAGACCGAACTTGTTGGAGAAGCCGTGGTAGTTCCTCCGGATCATCCCGTCCGCCTCCTCGGTCACCTGCTCGCTCTTCCCGACGATGTCCACGATCCGGTCGGTGATGAACGCCTGAACGTTCTCCGGGGAGATGTTGCCCAGGTTCAGGCAGATGTAAAACTTGTACGGGGCCGATCCATGTTCGTTCATACCTTCCCCCCCCACCCCACCCCCCACCCCCCTCCTCCTCCTCCCCCCCCAAAAAAAAAAATTAAAAAAAAAAATAATAATAATAATATATATATTATTGTATATAGAGAGAGACGTCGATTGAGGTTCCGATCCCCGACTTTTTTTTTTCTGTTCTGTTCCACGAAACGTCCCCGACTTTTTGGCTCTCGACTCCCAACCCAAAAAAAAAGGGGTACGCAAGGTTTGCGGGTGTGGGTGCGGGGGGTGGGGTGGGGGGGTGGGGGTGGGGGGCAAGTACGTGGCCGGTGTGTAGGCGTGAGATCACATACGGCCCTCGTGAATTTTCAAGCGGTTTGAACCCCCGGGGGGGTCAGGAACAAATAATAATAATAATAATGATGATGATGATGATGATGATGATGATAATCCTCGCATTTGGTACAGCGCTTTTCCCGTCGGGAGGACGTCCCGAAGGCGCTTCGCGGGAACGCGCGGTCAAGCGAATCGGCCGCGCGTGTGTTTGCGGGCGAACGCGGCGGCCGATCGCGGGCAGCGGTGTCCCCGCAGGCAGTCGTGGATTGAAAATGACCGATTTGTTATTGTTTTGGGGGGGTTTTTTGGAGGGGTTATTGTCAGGCTCCGTGTGGGGTAAGGAAACTTGCCCGAGGTTTGGCCCTGACCGGCCTGGGATTGAACCCGGGTCTCTCGCTTGCAAAGCGAGTGCTCTAACCACTGAGCTACAGGACTCCACAGTAAGACTTCTCGTTAACCCATTGACTCTTAATGGGGGAAAGACCGTCTGTCTCCGAATACGGATAGCTGGCTGTGCGCTTGCCCAGTTGGTTAGTCTTCTGCTATCGGTTCTAACAGCGATATTCTCTGAGGGGTCACAGCAACATCTTTCCCGATCCCTGCGGTCTATCCGTGGCCCGGAGAAGAGCTTTGCGCAATGCAGCTAAAGCATGTGCGTAAAACTCTGCTAACTGGACTTGAAGGCTGATTACTTCTGATGGTTATTTAAGACTGCACACCGAAGCTTCCTTTGGCGAAGCTGCCGGCCTTCAATTAACACTGCTGTGTGGCTGCACGTTTATAATTGCTTACGTTGCACTGAGCTTCCCACCAGTGACTGATCCGCTTATTATTTGAAACCCACGAGGTCGGTTAAGAACATTGGCCAATTTCACTTAAAAAGACCCCCCCCCCCCCCCCACACACACACACACACACACACATACAAGTGTTTTATTAGTGCCCAGGCAAGTTTAGCCAGGATTAATTGATCTGAACATTGTGTGAGCCGTGTATTCTGAACACATCACGACCCAGTAGGAGGTTATTCTCCTTTATTAATATTGTTACTACACCGTTGGCAGCATAGTATTAGATGAATATCAGGAGGTCATTCCCTTTGCAGATCTTTATGTCACGGTGGGTTGTTTAATTGCTGTCATTGCATCTCAGTGCAGAAAAGGCTTCCTTATTACACTGAGATATGGCAATAAAATAAATGTTTGCTCACCTTTTCCAAACTTCATTTGGGTTTCTTTATGAAAAGGGCTCTATATTAAATGCAAGGATTATTGCTATTATTAACTTATTTTGATAAGCAATTTGGAAGTATGAATGAGCAGACCATCGATCATGAGTTTTCATGCCAGTTTTTATGTTGGCCCAAACAACAACTTGCATTTATTTTGCCCTTCATGCACAGTAGCATCGCAGAGTGCTTGAAGCTGAATATTAACACCTTCAATAGTCTTCTGTTACATTTAATTCAATATCGAGTTCCATTATCTATCAATTATAACATAACTGCGAAGGAAAATATAATGTTTTAATTACAAAGTTAAATGCTAACTTACTGATCAAGGATTTTAGTGCAGAAATGCACGGGTGTAGTAATCCCAATGAGTCTTTGACTGGTGGAGTCCTACAGCTCAGTAGTTAGAGCACTTTGCCTTGCAAGCAAGGGACCTGGGTTCAATTCCCGGCAGGGCGAAACCTTGGACAAATTTCCTTACTCCACATGCCTGATAATAATCCCTCAAGAAAAATAATTATATTTTAGTCACTCCAGCCAGGACTGTTTGTGGGACACTATTGTGCCCAATTGGCTGCCGCGTTTCGCCCACAAATATACAGTTCATTCACTTTACAGTACATTCTGTGGACATGAAAAGCGCTATACCAAATGCAAGGATTATTATTATTATAGTATAATTCATGAGTGAAACATTTGCAGAGCTGTGGAGTAGGAGGGTGGGAGTGGGATTGGTTGGTAGCTCTTTCAAAGAGCCAGCGCAGGCATAATGGGCCGAATGGCCTCCTTCTGTGCTGCAGGATTCTATGATTCTATGACGACCCCAGTGAGAATAGTAGGACAACAAACTAAAAGCAATAAAACCAAAATGAAGTCTTAATAAATCTTACCAGCATATACATTGATAGTTTGGGGATATGGAAACTTTCTTCTGAGCGTTTTCTTTTCTCTTGCAAACATTATATTATTTGGAGCAAGATGCACAGTTATCAGATGACAACAATAACAAAATGCATTTATATAGCAATCTTCATACAGGTAGCATGAGTGGGTAGCATGATACCAGAGGATTCCAGAAGGTGACAAGACCGAAACAAGATTGGGGGTTTCCTTGGGGCTGAACTGGAAACGGAATGTCGGAATTGAATCAACCCTCTGTAATGCTTTCAGTTCGGTTCCTGGGCCTGCCAGGTCCTCAGTATTCCAGGGCAACAACAACAAAATTACATTTGGAAAGAGCCTTTCACGTCAGGAAGATGTTCCAAGGCGCTGGACAGACAGAGTTTCGGACCCGAGCTGGGGGTCGGGATTGGGGAGGGTGGAAGCGGGGGGAAGCAGGGAGATCGAAAGCACGGTCAAAGAGAAGGGTCTTGAGATGGGTCTTGGAGGTGGCAAGGAAGGGGCAAGGTGGAGGGACTGCAGGATGGCGTTCCAGAGGGTGGGGGCAGAGTAACTGAAGGCCCGCCCACCCACCGATAGTGGGGCGAGCGAGGCGGGGGACGTGAAGCAGGCCAGAGTCCACTGAGAGGAAGGAGCGAGCACGATGATAGGGGGTTATGAGGTCGCAGAGGTAAGGGGGAGCAAGACCATGGAGGGCTTTGAAGGTGAGGACCAGGAGCTTCACGGCACTTCTGATCTCAGCCCAGTCTGGCTCATTAGTTGGTACTTGGAGGGGCAGACCAGTCACTGCAGACAGGGATTCTTCCAACTCAGCTCCTGCTAACTCTATAATCCCAAACCTGAATGGATTGGGTGGTCCGAGCTGGATGAGCGGTGGGAAATCTTGGCAGGTAGTGATTTTAGTGGCAAACTATGCAATTTTTACAGGTTAAACTCCAGCAATAACCCAACGCACATTCTGGGTGTGTCCATGCCTTCACCTACAAGTGGAAATTCTTATGTATTGCAATAGAATGCATACTATCTTCTGAAGCAATATATTCCTCATGACCTAATTCCATGGAGACTAAGCACAGGCTGATAAGAACCAAAGCTTGAGGACTCCGGAGTGTGCATTGGGGCACTGTTGAAGTCTCGCCAGTTAATACCACACAGCTTGCATCAATTTTCCACTGATGTCTCTCTGCAATTTAATGCAAAAGTTTAAAAGTATAAATAGTTGGGATTATAGTATAAGAATTATTAGCATTGATCATTTAGTGAATAGATGAATTAAGTAGAATGAATTAAAGAAATAAAAACTGCCATGCAACACACACACACACAGTCCTACTAAAGAGGCACCGAGCTAGGGAGTACACTGGAATAATAATAATATTAATAATCCTTGCATTTGATATAGCGCTTTTCACGTCGGGAGGACGTCCCAAAGCGCTTCACAGAACACACTGTAAAGTGTGTATTTATGGGCGAACGCAGCAGCCAATTGTGCACAGCAATTTCCCACAAACAGTCGTAGATTGAAAATGACCAATTTTATTATTGTTTTTGGTTTTTGGAGGGATTATTATTAGGCGTGTGGAGTAAGGAAACTTGCCCAAGGTTTCGCCCTGATCTGCTTGGAATTGAACTCAGGTCTCTCGCTTGCAAAGCGAGTGCTCTAACCACTGAGCTACAGGAATGTATCCCATGGCCAGGGAAGATAAGGATAGCTGGATCTAGAGAACGGATGGTAGGCCAACTGCGCTTACAAGGACATGTGACTTACAGGCAGGAGAGATAGGAACCTGGGATAATTGGACCAAGAGAATGGATGGGATACAAACTAGTAATTAAAACAGGGAAAACTTAAAGTGAACAGGTCCCATGGACAGAGTTAGAAAAAAGGACTGAAACTTCAGGGACATAGTCACGTGGTTTGGTCAGGCTAGATAAGATGGAATAAGAGGAGAGTCTCTTAAGGAGCCTCTGTGGAGCCTCTGAGGAGAAAGGTAGAAAGAGGAGAAAGGGAGAGAGAGGAGGGAGTGGACCGGACAGAGGATAAGTCCAGCTCTCGCCGGAGTGGACCGCAAAGAGGACAAGTTCAGCCTTAGATGTTTGCAGCTAGAAGCAAGCCAGAGACGTTTGCAGCCAACAGCTCACCAGGGACAGTGTTTAATTTTTGTGCCAGCCTTAGAATTTCGGCACGATTTCCTGCCTGCTTGGTAGTATCTCTCCTACTTACTAAAACACGCACCCAACATACATACAAAACAGTTAGAGATGATTTAGGCACATTTCATACATCACATCATTTTTTTATATATGTTTAGAATTTTAGTATTGAGTGTGTCTTGTTAAGATTGTGCTTTAGTAACGTATCTTGTTCAGATAGTGCTTTAGTAGTCATTTAAGCGCGGCGAGTAATGATAATGCGTCGGGTGTATTGTGTTGTTTATGCTTGTGTAGTTTTATAATTGCTAATAAAACATTATAATAATATCCTTGGTGTGGTTTCTGACAAACGCTTGAACCCAAAATTTCACAAAACGAAAAAAAAGGAATCTGTCTGCTTGACAATAATGTGGTATATAATTTTCATAGGATTAAAGCTGCATCTGTGTTTCTGGCTTGTTAGCTTAGAAACTGTTTTCAATTTCTGTTTTAAACAGAAAATAAAATTTGTTCAATCCTGTGTGTACGTAAACTATGTGAGGAATGAAATACTCAGTCAGGCTTAAAACTACAATACTGCATTTTGTATTAAGTGAATGCTGATATAAAGAAAGTGTTGAGAGTTTGAAATAAATTACCAATAATAGATAACATGGTTTGCTTATTATGATGCAATGTGTGGTAAATCCATTATTATGTTGTAAATTTTTGAATAAATACATACATTGTATTTGAAAAACCCAATAGCTTGAATGGAACATTGGATGTGTTTATACAATCTACTCCTACTTTCTTACTATTTGAGAGGGGAAACTTCTGGATAAGCACTGAATGCCTAGCATGCATTTTCTTTTCATTACACCATATTCTTACTGTGCTCATTAGAGTAATAAAATTATGCATTGATTGTGCATTGATTTGGAGATCTGATACAAAGCGTCAAGCCTGAACTTTATTCCACAGCTGTAAATTGGAGGAGTTTCCACTTCAAGTTCTAAATTAATGTAAAGCTCGTTTTTTTCTAGGTCAAACCAAGCTATCTGCCCCGTTGACAACAATTGGAAGATATACTTTGCTTCTGGTTTGAAATCACCGCTGAGCAACCATTCTACCTTGTCAAGCTATTTCATGAATTACGAAAGCTCATTCATTCAGAGCAATTGAAGTGCATAACATCTTGCAGCTCGCAGATGGGCTTAGCCTCCGTAGAGGCAGACCTTCGCTTCAATTAACGGGGGCGTCTACACTGCTAATGCCTCCATGATACGAATGGGAACGTGCTTGGTTTCCTAATTTGCAGCTATCCGCATTGTGTGCTGCAGGCACACAACGTGTACCAGGTATCTTGTAGTTAACCAGTGGGGCGCAAGCAGTGTTAGGGCTATGGCAGCGTGTGCCAGGTTTCAACATGGATCGAGGTGAAACAGTGAACTCGGATAACAAAGGCCCAAGTACCAAGCTCTGATTCAGAGGGACAGCTGGCTGGTCCCTTGTGTAAGGGTTGCCATGTAGAGAGGCGGTCTGGTTGATTTGTCCTTCTGGTCGACCAAGCGAAAGGAAATCGAGTGAAGGAGCGGAGTTGTTAAAAATAGATCCCATGCCGCTTCGTGATCTCTGGATAACTGAGGAGTTGAGCTTGGACAATGAGCTTCCCAGACCACTTTGGTCGTTAAATGGATTGCGCGGATAGGAGCTGCAGTTGGTGGGGGCTCCACCGATGATGGTGGTGCCTGGTTGAGTCATGGCATTACGCTGGCAGGGATTGAGCGGACAGCTCGTGGTGTTTTGAGTGGCTGCTTGGCTGTATTGTTGTGCCATGGCGCTGCGCTGGCAGAGGCTGAGTGGGTAGCTGGACGTGTTCATTGCAGCCCCCTGTGCTGCAGGACTGCAGGGACAAGGAGTGCGGGAGCCGCTGGAGGTGTTCATGGCGCTTCCTTGGTTGCCTGGTTGAGCCGTGATGGCATTGCGCTGACAGGGGCTGAGTGGGCAGCTGGAGGTGTTCATTAAAGTCCTGTTTGCTGCAGGACTGCAGGGACAAGGACTGCGAGGACCGCTGGAGGTGTTCATGGAGGTTCCTTGGTTGCCAGGTGGAGCCAAGGCACTGCGTTGACAGGGGTTGACTGGGCAGCTGGATGTGTTCAGTGGGCAACTGGATGTGTTCATTGAAGAAGCTCCCTGAGCGCACGGTGGAGCCAAGGCATTGCGTTGACAGGGTTTGACTGGGCAGCTAGATGTGTTCATTGGGCAACTGGATGTGTTCATTGGGCAGCTGGATGTGTTCAGCTGACCGCACGGTGGAGCCAAGGCGCTGCGTTGACAGGGACTGAGTGGACAACTGGAGGTGTTCATGGAAGCTCCCTGAGCGCACGGTTGTGCGGCAGAATTGCGCTGACAGGGGTTGAGCGGGCAACTGGGGTTGATGGTGAGGTTTCCCGGCTTTCTTTTGCATCCCTTGGCCATGGGTTGGAGTTGCAAGCCACAAGCCTCCGCTGGGAGTGCGCTGAAATCCATACCGGTTTGGTTCTGTCCTCCAGCGACGCCGCACGAGTTATCCGGACGATTGCAAACGGGGGCAAAGTAGCTGGCTTCGATCTCCAGGGTCTGGTTGTCCATCACGTTGGCGGTCAGAGTATCCGGATTCACGCCGCAAGGGAGAAGGAATTCGTTGGAGAACCCGTGGAAGCTTTCCCTGATCATTCCATCGTCGTCCTCGTTGATCTCCGACAGATGCCCGGCCACTGTCACCACGCTGTTCTGCACAGACATTTTCACATTTTCCGCCCCAATGTCTCCCAGGTGCAAACACAGCCGATAGTTTTCCCTCCCACCGTTTGGGTTTGGGTGTTTGGGTTGGAGAGTTTCGTTGTCCGCCAAAATGGAAAAGTCCCTGCCGAAGAAGATCTTGGAATCATCATCATGCATAGTTCACCCACTTTACACTTAGTCACAGGTTCATGGCTTTCTGAAAGGAGGAGGGCAAGAGAGGGGCAAAGCCTTTTCTTTACGACACGGGTTTGTAAAGGTGAAGTCACATACGCCTCATAGACCTCTGTGATGACAGTCACTGAGATGATCAATTTAAAGCAATTTTTCAACCCGCAAATTACGTTCAGAGAGTTATAATGCGAACGGCTACTGAAACCGATCGCTTGTTTTAATCAGTGTCATTTGAAAGCGTTACTTCTCGTTTTCTCGGAGGGTTTTGGAAAGCAGTTTTAACGTCTGTGCCTTTTTTATTTATGAATAGTTTAACTGACTTGTCATCCTTAGCAACAACAACTTGCATTTATGCAGCTGCCCCTTATTGTAGGGTACAGTCCCAGAGCACTTGATAAATGCAGAACCCCCAAACCGAGCCGGGGTGGGGGGGGGGGGTGGTTGGGGGGGCGTGGGGTGACCCTGGGCATGGACAACGAGGAAGGTTTTCAGGTACAACCTGATAATGGGGAAGGAGGGGACAAGGCAGAGGGATAGAGGAAGATTATTCCAGAGTTTCGGGGGGTAGTGGTTGAACTAACAACCACCAATGGTGGGACGGAGGGTATGAGGGATAAGCCAGAGACCGAAGCCAGTTGAGCGGAGGCTGCGGGCAGTGGGTTGAAGAGAAAATCAGTCGTAGAGGTAGGGAGGTGCCAGGATAGGAAGGGATTTGTGTGAGGATCTTGAAATCAATCCATTCGGTGACAGGAAGCCGGTGGCTGGAACTGGTGTGATGGGGGTACAGAGTTTAGTGTGGGTGAGAATGCAGAAGTTTTGGATTAATTGGATTTTTGGCATAGTGGAGCTGGGGAGACCGGCGAGGAGGACATTGTAGTGTACATCACTAATGAGAAACGCACATCAATCCAATGAGTGGGCACAAGGTAGGCTGAAGGGTTATGTGCTTTTTTTTGTTTTGTTTTTTAAACAAATCACAGTTTAATGTTCCGCTGAATTCCCAATCGTTTATCCTTCATTTTGTTTCATTTGTTTTAATTAATTTAATTTGAAAGTATTAATTTCTCTGGCTCTCTTGGAGAATTTTGTAAATTGATTTTAATTTTGGTGCCCTTTTATTTATCAATATTTTAACTGACCGTAGACCTTATGAATAACCACAATAACTTGCTTTTATATAGCACCCATCATGCAGGTTAGCACCCAGAGCACTTGACACTGGCAACTGAGATCAGGGCATTTGGCTTATTATTGGATTAAGAACATATTTATAAAACCAGAAAACCTTTTTATAGCAAACAGCAAGAATAATACATGTCTGAATGTAGCGTACACATTATCCAGGGCAAAACAGACAAGGGTTGAAAAAAATAGGTTGTTTCATTTATATTGAGCCGCGTGGTACAGAAGGATTGTAAAATGCGCAACAAGGAGCGCACTTTAAGAACTTAACTCTTACATTTAACAGAACTTGAACTTGATTTGAACATCGCAAGTGTTATGCCCACAGTCGTGCATTGCATTAGGTTTTTTTTCTTCCGATTGGGTTTGCAGGTAAAAGAGGGGAGAAGCGAATAAGTAAATAAATATGAACTCATTTTGAATAACCGATATAAACTTCAAGCTTGCTTTTTATTTTGATGGCTCAATTGACGAGTTTCTGATTTTTTTTTAATTCCAGTTCCAAATTAATGTAATTTTTGCCAGTAATTTCAGAAATTGCCTGCTTCCTTCAGTGCAATCCAAGTACCAAAAAGACCATCTTTCTCGGAACTATGGCATACATGTGAGCCTTGTCCCACGGTGAGGTAGGCTTAACGCTTGCTTTTTTGACATATCTCCCTTCCTTCCAGAGGAAGCCTTGTTCTGATCAAGTCATTATGTTGTCCCGGGTTTCATCCAACATGTGTCTTCTGAGTTGAGGTCAGGTTCAGAGCAGATGCCCAATGTTCTGGTGGCAGTTTGTACCTTAGATTTGACATGTTCTGGAGTAATTATCACCTGAAGTGCTGGGAGGTTCTGCAGTGGGGTTCGGAGTGAAAGGACACATCTCCGGGGAGATGAAGATGGTGGATGTACTCGGTTGTTTAGCAGCGGCGCAGAAGACCGCCGAACTGGGATCTGCGGTGGTGCAGAAAGTCACCACACCGGGTTCAGGAGATTTGCGGAACCTCATCACACTGGGTTGAGGGGAGCTACACAACACCGTCGCACTGGGATTTGGGATGGTCTTAGCGGGTTTCAGGGGAACGCAGAATATTTCCGAGTCCGATCGCGGGGACCCGAAACATGGGTCAGTGCCGGGCTTCGGCTCGGCCTGTCTCCCGCTAGCCCGGCTCTGAGAGCTGCTGTGAGAGACCGAGTTGCGAGGCACAAGACACGTCTCCATCACGTAAACCGGGACATTCCTGAACGTAGGTTTCAGACACTTTGGACATGTCTGTTTCGCCCGTTTGGGGAAGCGCCTCTGATGGCCAGATCTGGCAGGGCAGGACCTTGGCGGGGACTGACCGCCCGGGAACAGTTTCGCAGGCGGCGGCGGCCACGGCGGCGACGGCGGAGACGGCGCGACCTCGCAAGCCGAGGGACTTCTTGAGATGCAGCAAATGTGGACCACGGGATCCGCGGTCCTCTTGCGTTTGGGCCGAGTGGGGTGCACACAGGAGGAGGAGGGGGGGGTCTGGCTACTGGCCTCCACCGTGGGTTCTGGCATTCTTCCATAACTCCCGGGGGGAGGGGGACTCCAACACCGGCCGCTCCTCCCGGAGGTGGTGGCGTTCCGATTCCCGCAGCGCATTTCTCCGGAGGGGTTCGCCATCGCCAGACACTTCCTCAGGACCGGATCGAGTGGGCGGGGGATGGCGGGTCCGGGGGCGGGCGGACAGGGGTTGGGTTTGCCCAGAGCCCCCGCGACACTTCTCAACACCTCGTGGCATTTCCTGGAAGCGGATTTGATGAAAGCGACCGAAGCCTTTCCGACGGCGGCTTCGGGGCCGTCGCGGGGACCTCCGGACCGTTCGGGTGGGGGTCGGCATCGCCTCCGTTTCGCGACGGGTTGGCGGAGAGGGGTCGGACAGGTGCAGCGCCGGGAGGAGGCTCGGGCCGGGGGTGGGGATGGGGTACAACCCCCCAGGACGGTGGTCACGTAGCAGAGCCCGCGCCGCGGCACTCCGGGGTCGGGGGTCCTGCCCGGGCGCTCCCGGTCGCTTCTCCCGCACGGCTCGCGCTTCCTCTCGGGCGAAGGCAAGACGGGGGAAAGCTTCCGATGGGCTCCGAAGAGGCGTCGGGTTCTCCTCCCGGGGGTCGGGGGGCGCGCGCCCCCGCGGCGGCTCTCTCGGGCGCACCGCGGGGAAGGCGGGCGCCGGCGGTGGGGGGTGGCGGACACCGGGCGGCGACGACCTTTCCCGGGGATGGAGCCGAGGCGTACCCGGGACCGCTGGCGGGGGGTGGGGCGGGGGCGGGGGCGGGGGCGGGGGTGGGGGTCGCGCCGCCCCCGGGGACCGGAACGGGGACCGGGTTGCGACTCGGCGCTGATCCGGAGCTTGAAGGTGGGTGAGGTGCAGCGGATGGTGATGGACTTGTCCGGAGCGTCGGCCTCGGGCCGGTGACCCCTCCGGACGCCGACCGGGCGATCACTCGATATGGTGAGGATCAAAGTGTCCGGGAAATGCATCCCGGGACCGGGGGCATGTTCAGCGCAAGGGTCGGGCGGACTGCATCGGGGATCCGGTCGAGGGGAATGATTCCCTGGCGGGTACCACCTGTCCCTTTCGGGGTGGAGGAGGGAGGAGAGAGGGGGGGAGTGGGACCCGAGAGGAGAGGAGAGGAGAGGGGAGGAGAGGGGGAGTGGGACACGAGAGGAGAGGAGAGGGGGAGTGGGAGAGAGGAGAGGGGGAGTGGACCCGAGAGGAGAGGAGAGGAGGAGTGGGACCCGAGAGGAGAGGAGAGGAGAGGGGAGGAGAGGGGGAGTGGACCCGAGAGGAGAGGGGAGGAGAGGGGGAGTGGACCCGAGAGGAGAGGGGAGTGGACCCGAGAGGAGAGGGGAGGGGAGGGGGAGTGGACCCGAGAGGGGAGGAGAGGGGGAGTGGACCCGAGAGGAGAGGGGAGGAGAGGGGGAGTGGACCCGAGAGGGGAGGAGAAGGGGTGGAAAATAAAAGCGTGGAGTGGCTTTCCCTGTATCTCAGTGCCGCCGATGTCCCGACCGGGGAGGAGGTGCGAAAGGATGGATCCTTCGCTGAAAATCATTCACCAGAAAAGCTCATCCAAAAAAAAAAACAACGACCGCTAACAACGCGCGACGGGTGTGTTTGTTACGCCGCGGGTCGGTAAGCGTGAGATCACAGGGGTGGTGGGGGGGGGGTGTGGGGGTGAAACCCCCGGGGATGAAAAAAACCGCTGCCCCTACGACTTTGCAGAGCTGTGACTTTGCCAGAAGTGGGGGGGGGTGGGGGGGGGAATCCCCCGACTTTGCCAGAAGTGGGGGGGGGGTGGGGGGGGTCCCCCCCTCTCACACCGCTTTCGTGCAGGAGGACGTTCAGGGGTACACACTCAGGACGTCCCTCGTACGGGAGGGAGACGCGCGATCGAAGGCAAAAACTATAGGGGGGCGACGACCCGCGTTCTCCTCTCGAATACACACACCACTGAGAGTCTGTGACCTGCGATCTGTCGGCGCACTGTGCAGTACCCACTGAGACTAGTCGTCCGCGACGCTTTCGAATACTTTTCTGGCTATTTTGCTCGTTATAATCATAATAATAACCATAATAATCATAATAATCCTCGCATTTGATAGAGCGCTTTTCACGTCGGGAGGACGTCCCAAAGCGCTTCACAGAACACACTGTAAAGTGAATCGACTGTATATTTGTGGGCGAACGCGGCAGCCAATCGCGCACAGCGATGTCCCACAAACAGTCGTAGATTGAAAACGACCAATTTATTATTTGTGAGGGGGTTTTTGGAAGGATTATTATTAGGCGTCTGGAGTAAGGAAACTTGCCCAAGGTTTGGCCCTGACCGGCCTGGGATTGAACTCAGGTCTCTCGCTTGCAAAGCGAGTGCTCTAACCACTGAGCTGCAGGACTCCACGGCTTGCATTTGTGTCGTTTAAGATTACGCAAGCATCAGCAATCCGGATGCTAAAATCAAATAAGACTCTAAATATAGTACGGATACTATTGGATGCAATTGCTGAGCCTTACCTCCAAATGCACCAACATCTACTGGACTCAAACGTATTCGTTCCTGAGGCTTCACTATTCTGGACGTGTAGTTCGGAATATATCTTCATAGTCGAATTCAAGGTTTAATAGATCATCACTACTTCAATGTTAATCTGGGAAGGAAGTCATAACGCATAAGGTTAATGTTATATCAAACAGTATAGAGAAATTTTGGAGGAAAGCTGTTAGATCTAAGGAATAGCTGTTAGGTATAAGTATCAATACCAAAGTGGTAAATAATAGGTTGATGGAATTTAAAATGGACAAGTTATCAGGGCTAAGTGGTTTAGTCCTAGAGCACTGAGAGAGGCTAAGGTCTAATAGTAGGAGTACTGACAAAGGAAGAAACTATTCTCCTTTTGCTGAAAATCTTCAAAGGGTTCGGTCCTATTTGACAAAATTGACAACTTTAACGCTTTCAAAGCGTTTACTTTTATGTGGCCAATAATGTATTGTGTATGGAAAAACCTTAGAATTAATACAGTGCAAAGTCTTCCAACTAATTGTACTGGAACAGTATGACATATTCTGGATGTTGAATTCTCCAAAACAGCAAATCAGCACCACTAAGTTTTTTTTTGCTAAAACGTCTATGTTAATTCCAGGAGCATGAGCTGGAGCACCTCTATATTCTGCATGGAACTGAAACATTTGTAAAGGATAATATTGGTGACACATTACACATTGTTACTCTGAGAACTTCCTTCGGGGCAGCATTATTGAATCTGTTGCTGTTGGTTGTTTTCAATTGAGCAACTGGAGCGGTCACCAGAGCCAAAGCTACACAAAGTAGTCGTAGTTGACATTCTGAGTTACCTATAAAAACAAAACTGGCACAGAGACAATATCTGCCATCTTATTACAATCCTATCACTGACCTCCCGTGTTCTTCTCGAAACTCTTGGAAGGTAAATTAATTCGAATTCCTTGTTAGTCAAAAAAAAACCTAAATGAAATATCTTAAATATGTGAATGGATTCGGACAATGGAAACAAAACCTCAAATCTGCATTTTATTTAATAACTACAGATTGTGGGTTGGCACTTGGAGATCAAATTAAGGTAAGAATATTTTCTGCATCCTCAGACTAGACCGGAAGTTGTGGAAATTGTTTCCTTTAACCTATCCGAGCAACTGGAATAATTTCCCTCTTTATTGCTTCACGTGGAGTTTGATTCTGTTACTTTTTTTTGTCGTCTCTGCCACGGATGGTGCCCGAGGAGGGATTGAGGTGATCTCTTCTGTAGGTACCGCTCTGTCATGCAAATTGGATTAGGTTCAGGGTTCTGGCAGGTGAGGGAGGGTCATGTAAGAGATTTCCCGAGGATCATCATTTCTTATGGGTGGATGAGATTGGAATGATAGTGGTGATGTGTGATTCTGAAGACGATGGCGTAAGGCTGAATGTTTTGAAGGTTACCGTGGTGCACGAGTTCTTGCCCAAGGAGGGGCTCGCATTTGTCAGATCAAGGTTCATCATCTTGGGAGCAACTGTTTTGCTCAAGCCAACGGTTGAGGGAACAGCCGTGGTCGTGGCGCTGGTGCCAGACCAGGTATCAGGTAATAAGTCGCTGGTGACTGCACATGAGGTTTCAGGCAATGGGTCGACCTCGCTCGTGGGGAAAGCGTGAGTCATATCTATTTTGGGTGGCCTGGGGTTTAGCGAGGAGCAAGTATTGGAGATTGTACTCTTGACGCTGCAGTTCGTTTTGGACTTGCACCTTTTTGGGATGGTCACTATGGTGGAGCAGATATGTTTGGTAGACCAGTGTTTGGTGTATTTCGCGGGGTCGAACATTTTTTCGGCGTGGTTAGACAAGGAGGTGCTGCTTTTCTTGCTGGTTATCTTCTGGCATTTAGGCTCAGGTGTCTTGCGGCCAGATACCGACGCGCTGCGTTTCATGCGTACCTGCGGCTCGGACCCCTCTTCCGTCTGCGAACTCGAACTGATATGCGCCGTGCCGAACCCTTCGATTTTCAGGAAGTGGTCGTCAGAAATGGTGGCGGTCAGAGCGGTGGCGTCCAGGTCCGGAGGGAGAATAAATTCACTGGTGAAGCATTGAAAGCTGAAGCCATTTGCTTTGATCTCCACGTGTTGACCAGAAACTGAAAGCTTTCTGTCCTTCACCTTTACAGTTATCTCCTCCACATTCACATCGCCCACGTTTAGGGTCACACTGAAACTTTCCTGTTCGGTTCCATCAAGGACCTGGGGCTCATTTACCTTTGTCTGTGAGTTACTTTTCCAGGTGTCTTTAGTAGTTTCAGTGTCTGATTCTTGAGAGGAATTGTTAGGATCCGCTCCTGATCCTCTTTGCATAACTTACAGGTTCATAACTTCCTGGATACGGTGATTTGATGAAACGACAAATGCACAGGATTTGCTTACGCTACAAACGTGTGTAAGCGTGAGATCACTCACATCATATTTCACCTTATGTGATGAAAAGTAACTGCAGAAAGCTCATTTTTTTTTTGTAACCTTTCAGAAAAATAATGCAACCGGACGCCTGGAAATTATTAAAATGGAGCACTAAAACGTATGCTAAATAATGCTAAACAATGCAAATTTCGCGTTTAGTTATTTGGGCAATTGATGTCTCTGCCGCTAAAGGAATGAGGTGTAGCGTTCGTGAAATGCAACGTCTGTGGAAGGAGAGGTTGGGAACGTGGATCTGATGGGCGAGGGACAGGTTTGTTGTCACCGAGGTTGCATTTACCTGAGACCAGCATTGCCGGTGTTTTATCAGTTGGTCTGTTTTAGCGCACGCAAAGAAACAACAACAACAACACTACACCTCTGAAGCGCCTTTCGCGTCGGGAGGAGGAACCAATGGGACTGAATAGTCAGGGATCATGACCCAAGCCAGGGGGGGAGGGGGGTGGGGGTGTGGGGTGGGGGATGTGGGGGTGGGGGAGGGGGGGACTAGGGTTGGGATGAGGGAGGGCAGAGAGGTAGGAGGGCGGCTGAAGGCAGGATCGAAGAGGAAGGTCTTGAGTCGTAAGGGAGGGAGCAAGGTGAAGGGATTTGTGGGATGGAGTTCCAAAGGATAATAATAATAATAATAATAATAATCCTTGCATTTGATATAGCGCTTTTCACGTCGGGAGAACGTCCCAAAGCGCTTCACAGAATATACTGTAAAGTGAATTGACTGTATATTTGTGGGCGAACGCGGCAGCCAATTGCGCACAGCAATGTCCCACAAACAGTCGTGGATTGAAAATGACCAATTTATTATTGTTTTTGGTTTTGGAGGGATTATTATTAGGCTCTGTGTGGAGTAAGGAAACTTGCCCAAGGTTTCGCCCTCTGCCTGGAATTGAACTCAGGTCTCTCACTTGCAAAGCGAGTGCTCTAACCACTGAGCTACAGGACTCCACTGAGGATGGGGGCAAGAGAGGCTGAAAGCCCGGCCGCCCATGGTAGGGCAGGTCAGGCGGGAGACATGGAACAAGCTGGAGCCTGCTGAACGGAGTGAGTGGACAGGTTGATAGCGGGCTAGCAGGTCAGAGAGGTAGGAGGGGTCAAGTCCGTGAAGGGCCTTGAAAGTGAGGACAAGAATTTTTAATTTTATCCTCTGAGGGATGCAGAGCCAGTGGAACCGGGCGAGGGTGGGGTGATGGGGTCACGGAGGCTGGTGCGGGAGAGGACATGAGCTGCAGAGTTCTGAATGATCTGCAGCTTGTGGAGAGAAGAGTTGGGGAGGCCGACAAGAAGGGAGCCTTGAGGTGACAAATGCATGGATGAGGGTTACAGCAGCCTGAGGGGCGATGCTGTGGCAGAGTTGGGCAATGTTGAGGTGGTGGGGGAAGGCAGAGTATGTCACGGTATGGTTATAGGGGAGAAAGGACAGCTGAGGGTCGAACAAGATGGCCATGTTCCTAACTGGCTTGGTGAGATGGAGTGTGCATCCTTTGGTGTTGATCCTGCAAGTGCCTGAGACACAGAGGTGCTGGCACAAGCCAATCAGGAGGGCCTCGGTCTTGATGACATTCAGCTGTGGAAAGTTGGCTCTCATTCAGGACTTCATGTGGTACAGACAGTCTATCAGAATGTCAGTTGTCTTGGAATCAAGGGTGGAGGCAAAGAGATAGAGTTGGGTTTCATACTCAATACAAGTAGAAGTTGACCCCATGTCTGCGGATGATGTCACCAAGGGGGAGCATGTAAGGGTTGAAGAGGAGAGGAATGAGGAGAGAGCGATGAGGAACACTGCACAAGACTGTGAGGGGGCTTGAAGAGAAACTATTGGCGGAGACAAATTGGAGACGGTGTGAGATAAGATCTGAACCACTCAAGGACAGAACATTGAAGGTTGAGGTGAGAGGAGAGGTGGTGATGGAGGATGGAATGGTCCACGGTGTCAAAGCCAGCAGAGGGGTCGAGTTGGATGAGAAGGCAGAGGGAGCGCTGATCACAATTGGTCAGGATGTTGTTTGTCACCTTAGTCAGAGCTGTGAGCAGCACAGAAACTGGATTGGAGTGGCTCGTGAAGGGAGTGGTAGGAGAGGAAGGGAAAAAACTGGGAAGCAATGACTCTTTCAATGACCTTGGAAAGAAAAGGGAGTTGGAAATGGGCCAGTTGTTAGAAAACCGGAAAGGGTCCAGGGTAAATTTGTTCAGGATGTGGGTGATCATGCTGTTTTTTGGGGAATGGGAACAATACCAGATGATAGGGAGAGATTGATAGTGTTGAAGAGTAATGTGCGAGGAGGTGGAGCTGGGGAATCTGCTAACGTGGGGAAATGTGGTTAATCCACTAATGCAATGCATTGCTTTCAAAGTACTGGAGGTGTGGTGGTGTGGGTTCCAAAGCCCCAGTCCAATCAAGTTCAGCTGATACAAAACATACAAATGGTTTGTTACTTATCTGTATTTCCAATTACTTTAGGTTATATAGAGTATTCTTGAATCATCGTAACAATAATCCTTGCATTTGATATAGCACCTTATCACTTCATTGATATGTCTCAAAGCATTACCGAGAATATACTGTAAAGTGAATTGCCTGCATATTTCTTGGGCAAAATGTGGCAGCCAACTGCACACAGCACTGTCCCACAAACAGTCATAGATTGAGTGACCAAATTATGTTTTTTAAGGGATTATTAACCCCAGAAAAGTGATCCACCAATCGACTAAGAACCATGTTCCTACTTACTGCTGAACAGAGGCGTATGGTGTGGGGAAACTTGCCTAACATTTCACCCTGCCCAGAAATTTTTATTTGACAATATGAAGTTGATAATTCAGCAAATAAATCATTCAAAATTAAAGCTTATTTAGTTGTGGTAGTGTTAGCGAGTGCTGACAGTACAGCCTGGCTCAGTGGGGTGTTGCATTGTCCAGGTACTGTCCTTCACTTGAGGCATTAAACCAAGGTTTCATCTGCCAGTTTAAGTGGAAAAGAGAAGGGAGTTTCTCCCTCCAGTGTCACGGCCAACAATCCCCCAAATAAAATTAGTTACTCACTCCATAGCTGTTTGTGGGACATTACTGCGCGCAACTGGCTGCTGCTGCCCTTCACCCATAAAATAACAAAAAAGGCTACAAACTGAAGTCTGGTGCTTCTACCTCAGCAACGTTTTAATTGTAAAACTGGGACAGAAGTCTCGAAAGTTCTCCTTGGAAAGGCGGACCTATAAAATGGCGAGTGAGCCAAGGAGACTGAGGTCTGTCTCGAAGGTGATGTTATTATGCTGAGTGGTGGGGTGGGGGAAGCCTCCGCTCCAAAGGGTAGAGTAGCTGTGGATTCCTCTGGTAGGTGCAGCCTGCAGAGAGATTGACTTCTGAGATCCCCCTTGGAGTTGCACAGCTTGTGTTTGGAAAGTGTGTGTATATAAAAAAAAGGTGATCCTGGGCCATCTCGAATGCACTTGGGTGTGCACAGGTCGGCTGCTGTGTATGTGGAGGAAGTGGGGTTATTTTCTGGAGCAATGGTTGGGGGAGATGGACCTGGTCCGGAGGGGCTGTTCTGGTCGATGACTGTGGCTTTTCTGGCTGTTGCGTTTTGCTGCCAAGTGGACCTTCTTCTGGTTGGAACATCTCAAGGGGGTAAACACGGATGACTTGGGGGTGAAACGTTTGGAGGCACCGGGAGGCACTTCGGTGTTTGTGCTTTGGTCCCGAGGTTGCGGTTCCTCCACTTCAATCCTCATCGTGTGGTTGTCCAAAACCGTGAAGATCAGGGAATCGAACTCCACCCCAGGGGGGAGGTCGAACTCGTTGGAAAACCCGTGAAACATATATTTCGCCACCCCACCGGCCCCCTGGACCTTCTCAACGTGTTCCCCAGAAACGGTCATGGTCCTGTCCTTGATTTTCACCACCACTTGGTCGGGAGAAACATTGCCCAGGTTGACGCAGACCGAGAACTTTTTGGGATTGCTGGCCCCAGACTTGCCATCGGGTTGTGATCCGGAACCCAGAGGATCCATTGATTTGCTTTGCAAAATTCACAGATTCATGACTTTGTGAAAAGTGGCAGTATATATGAAAAAAAAAACCCCAAATGATTTGCTTACGCCACAGGTCTGTAAAGCCCACGCCTTACCTCTCCTCTGTGATGAAAGTGGTTGTATCAAGTTGACAGGTGAGTTGCTTTTATCGGTGTGAAATATCCCGAGAGAATCGGGACCGAAAGTATCATTTTTTTTCCAAAAAAAAAAAACAACTTTAGGCAACGAGTAACGTAAATGCAACGATGTTTTTTTTTCTCTCTCTCTTTCTGTTCAATGACTTGACCTTACCTATAGGTTTTATGTGTGTGCCCCCCTGTGAGACTTTAAAGCGCAAACAAAGTACTCGTTTCATAATCTTTCTCGGATCGGAGTAGTAATTGCAATGCTTCACTTGTACCATTTATCAAATAAATTGTGCGCCTCTTAGTTTTTTGGTACTTATGGTGCTCTAGACTTTATTTTTGACCTTCATGTTCTTCAGCTGGTGAGGCAGATGTCATTATTTTATAACAGCGATATAACACTACTGTAGTAATAATCCTTGTATTTGACGTAGCACCTTGTCACATCTCGAAGTACTTCACATGATTTACTGCAAAGTGCCAGTGACTGTGAAGTGAAATGTAAAGTAGTTTGTAGGAGAATGTGGTGACTCATTTGTGCACCGCAATAGCTCACAAATTGCAAGTGAGTGACCAATTTTATCTGGGGGATTGTTGGCCAGGACACCAAGAGAAACCCTCTTCTCCCTCCTGTTTTTGAATAATGGGATCTTTAAGGTCCATCTTAAAAAAACAGACAGTACTTCCTTTTGAAACTTCTTCCAAAGGACAGCACTGCACAATGCAGTGAACCCCCAATCAATCTGAACGATGCACAAGGAGTCCTGACTTGCGTTTATATATTTCTCTTCTGTGTTTCTTATAGTCAAAATGACTCAAACTGCTTTGCACCGAGGTATTTTGAATAACTTGTTATATGCAATGACTTGACTTTATAACAACTAATTTGTAATATCTCTTGTGCAAAGCACTTTGAGTCATTTGACTTGATAGGGCATTGGATCAAATGTAATTAATATCATTAAAGATTATTTATTTTATTCATGTTTGTATCAAGTAGTAGATTAGAATTCCCTGCTCTTGCTGTCCACACCAGTTACCCTGGTACATGGTTGTGCCTGGAGTCACAAACATTATTTTCAGCCTTATATTTTAAGCTATTTATCAAATTTGTTTACTGGTCACAATACCATTTACTTATCGCCCTTCCATGTTATAAACTTACTTCATATTTTGCAGCTTTTAAAGCACATGAAAATGAGAGGAAACTGCTAGGTGACATCATTTGTTTCATTATGATATCGTAGCATTTAAGGTATAACTTTTACACAGTTGTATGCACGCAGCCATGGAGAGGTACAGCAGAGTATGATGTTGGCAACCCATACTACAGCTATCAGGTTCATTGGTGAGGTGCTTTTCCTAATAATTAATCAGTAACAGATGCAGGAACTTTCCCCAGCTGTGAACCAAAAATAGTGCCAATCGTTATATTTGAGGCTACAGATATGACAAATGCTACATGAACTGAAGAAATTGAGATTATGGTAATATTATCATTAAAATTTATACTGTACAGAAGGGTAACCTTTTTAAAAGTTATCCGATAAACAATTTTATAAGATGTGAAGTTCATGGTGCATGTTGTAGTATGGAACAGTTGAGTACAGGATTGCTTCAACTCAATATAGAAATTGTGCAAAGATTATGCAGCCAGTCTAATTGCAGAAAATAATTCTTATCCCATGCATTTCAATATACAGCATATATTTATTTATGGTGATTATTATTATATTTTGTGCCCCTTGAAGTAACAAATGTTAGTGCCATAACATGGAACAAATAATAAGAGTCAAGTATGCAATAATAGTTTTGAATAACAAAATTTCTTTAACACATGCTCTTCTTAACCTTGAGTGGCCTCTTGTATAATGGAAACTATAAATAACTAATACATTGGAACTAATGCATCACCTTTACAACGTCATTTCATTTTAGCAGTAAATAAATCACGTACAAATCGGAGATGCAAGCAAGAACTTGTTTTACACTCTGTCATTTCCAGAAAATTATACACTTCTGAGTTGAGTAAAACTGGATCAATTGAACCATGGATCAAAAACACCTGTTTGATGACACAAACCAAAGAAGAAACGATGAAACAAACTTGCAAGATTTTTCTGTCTGTTTAAATCTTGGACATATTTCTGCGAATAAGGTGAATTCAACAATCAATGGAAGAAGAGTAAATGTCTTTGGAGATCAATCAGTAAATCTTCAGGAAGAAAATGGAATGACCAGAAATGTCTTTCACGGGTTTTACAGCAAATTTAATCTTCCTGAAGACACGGATCCAGATACTCTGAACCTTGTTGTTACGAGTAGTCATAGCGTCACAGTCACTGCTACTCGATATAAACAACTGAGCACACTAACCCATTCGTCAACAGTAATCGCTGACAAGCAACAACAAAACAATGCGAAATTCCAACCAGAAATGGATCATGGTATTTCCAGTACTATGAATGAACACTTTAGTCCCACCAACCAGGAACAATACCAGTTGCCTGAAACTGAAGTTAATAATAGCTCCTTGCATTCACTTATAGAGAAAGACACCAAACTCTCAGTAACTCAGTCAGTGACAACTGAAAGTCTACCAGCAATAAACAATGAAGACCAGCCAGAAATAGCCGAGCAGCAAAGCACCGTGCCAAGGGTTTCTCCAAAGCCAAGCCATGATTTGGCTTTATCAACTGACCTTCAAAAAAGTAAAAAAGTGTCAATACCACTTCTTGAGGAGAATGATGAATATGCATCACACTCTCCACCCGAGAGAGATGAGTCCATAAAACCTGATCCCATGGTGCCAAAGAGCTTCTTCAAGACTGAATCCCTGCCAGGTAGCTTTGCTGCCTTGGATCCAATTACTACTGTTCCTTTGCCAAATGAAGCTGAGAAAGATAAAAGAGAATCAATATCATCTCCCGAGGAACATGATGGAAGCGAATTACCTTCTACCAAGGAACAAATAACACCTCAGACCCTTTCCTCAGAGGAAGGCCCAGATCTTGACAAGCAAAACAAATCCCAAAAGAAACCCAAACTGGCCAAGAATATCTTCAACAAGAAAAGCAAAGAAACACCACAATTCAAACCTGCAAAATTTTCAACGCAAAGTGATAACTTTAGCACAAAATCATCTTCCTGGACTCCTAAAGTTTTAAACCATGGTACTGAATCCTTACCAAGAGACCCCGAGCCCCCAAACCAGGACATGACTATTTCCATGGAACCAAGTGCTTTTGAGGAACATGCTGAAAACCTGCAACTCAATAGCGAGCAACAAGACAATCTTCCAAACCTTTCATCAGAGGAAAGCCCAGTTCTTGACAAGCAAAAGAAAATTCCCTTGTTCCAAAAAAGCCCCAAAGTTTCCAAGAATATCTTCAGCAGGAAAGGCAAAGAAACAACAAAAGTAAACTCTGCAAAATCTTTACTTGAGAATGAAGAAGTAAGGTCAATACCTCATCCTTTGACTCGTAAAACATCCCAAGTTTCAAACCTGGACACTGAATCCCCTGACAGTATCCCAGAGCATCAAACACAGGATTTGCCTATTTCCATGGAGCCAAGTTCTTTTGAGGAACATGAGGAAAACTTGCCACCCAACAAAGATCAACAAAACAACCTTGCAAACCTTTCCTCAGAGGAAAGCTCAGATCCTGGAAAACAAAGGAAAATTTCCTCATCCCAAAAAAGCCCCAAAGTTTCCAAGAATATCTTCAGCAGGAAAGGCAAAGAAACAACAAAAGTAAAATCTGCAAAACCTTTACTTGAGAATGAAGAAATAAGGTCAATACCTCATCCTTTGACTCGTAAAAGATCCCAAGTTTCAAACCTGGACACTGAATCCCCTGAAAGTATCCCAGAGCATCAAACACAGGATATGCCTATTTCCATGGAGCCAAGTTCTTTTGAGGAACTAGAGGAAAATTTGCCACCCACCAAAGATCAACAAAACAACCATGCAAACCTTTCCTCAGAGGAAAGCTCAGATCCTGGAAAACAAAGGAAAATTTCCTCATCCCAAAAAAGCCCCAAAGTTTCCAAGAATATCTTCAACAGGAAAGGCAAAGAAACAACAAAAGTAAAATCTGCAAAATCTTTATTTGAGAGTGAAGAAATGAGGTCAATACCACATCCTTTGACTAGTACAAGATCCCAAATTTCAAACTTGGACACTGAATCCCCTGAAAGTATCCCAGAGCATCAAACACAGGATATGCCTATTTCCATGGAGCCAAGTTCTTTTGAGGAACGTGAGGAAAATTTGCCACCCACCAAAGATCAACAAAACAACCATGCAAATCTTTCCTCAGAGGAAGGCTCAGATCCTGGAAAACAAAGAAAAATTTCCTCATCCCAAAAAAGCCCCAAAGTTTCCAAGAATATCTTCAGCAGGAAAGGCAAAGAAACAACAAAAGTAAAATCTGCAAAATCTTTATTTGAGAGTGAAGAAATAAGGTCAATACCACATCCTTTGACCCGTAAAAGATCCCAAGTTTCAAACCTGGACACTGAATCCCCTGAAAGTATCCCAGAGCATCAAACACAGGATATGCCTATTTCCATGGAGCCAAATTTGTTTGAGGAACATGAGGAAAACTTACCACCCACCAAAGATCAACAAAACAACCATGCAAATCTTTCCTCAGAGGAAGGCTCAGATCCTGGAAAACAAAGGAAAATTTCCTCATCCCAAAAAAGCCCCAAAGTTTCCAAGAATATCTTCAACAGGAAAGGCAAAGAAACAACAAAAGTAAAATCTACAAAATCTTTATTTGCGAGTGAAGAAATAAGGTCAATACCACATCCTTTGACTAGTACAAGATCCCAAGTTTCAAACCTGGACACTGAATACCCTGAAAGTATCCCAGAGCATCAAACACAGGATATGCCTATTTCCATGGAGCCAAGTTCTTTTGAGGAACATGAGGAAAACTTACCACCCACCAAAGATCAACAAAACAACCATGCAAATCTTTCCTCAGAGGAAGGCTCAGATCCTGGAAAACAAAGGAAAATTTCCTCATCCCAAAAAAGCCCCAAAGTTTCCAAGAATATCTTCAACAGGACAGGCAAAGAAACAACAAAAGTAAAATCTACAAAATCTTTATTTGCGAGTGAAGAAATAAGGTCAATACCACATCCTTTGACTAGTACAAGATCCCAAGTTTCAAACCTGGACACTGAATCCCCTGAAAGTATCCCAGAGCATCAAACACAGGATATGCCTATTTCCATGGAGCCAAGTTATTTTGAGGAACATGAGGAAAACTTACCACCCACCAAAGATCAACAAAACAACCATGCAAATCTTTCCTCAGAGGAAGACTCAGATCCTGGAAAACAAAGGAAAATTTCCTCATCCCAAAAAAGCCCCAAAGTTTCCAAGAATATCTTCAACAGGAAAGGCAAAGAAACAACAAAAGTAAAATCTGCAAAATCTTTATTTGAGAGTGAAGAAATAAGGTCAATACCACATCCTTTGACTAGTACAAGATCCCAAATTTCAAACCTGGACACTGAATACCCTGAAAGTATCCCAGAGCATCAAACACAGGATATGCCTATTTCCATGGAGCCAAATTTGTTTGAGGAACATGAGGAAAACTTACCACCCACCAAAGATCAACAAAACAACCATGCAAATCTTTCCTCAGAGGAAGGCTCAGATCCTGGAAAACAAAGGAAAATTTCCTCATCCCAAAAAAGCCCCAAAGTTTCCAAGAATATCTTCAGCAGGAAAGGCAAAGAAACAACAAAAGTAAAATCTGCAAAACTTTTACTTGAGAATGAAGAAATAAGGTCAATACCTCATCCTTTGACTCGTAAAAGATCCCAAGTTTCAAACCTGGACACTGAATCCCCTGAAAGTATCCCAGAGCATCAAACACAGGAACTGCCTATTTCCATGGAGCCAAATTTGTTTGAGGAACATGAGGAAAATTTGCCACCCACCAAAGATCAACAAAACAACCATGCAAATCTTTCCTCAGAGGAAGGCTCAGATCCTGGAAAACAAAGGAAAATTTCCTCATCCCAAAAAAGCCCCAAAGTTTCCAAGAATATCTTCAGCAGGAAAGGCAAAGAAACAACAAAAGTAAAATCTACAAAATCTTTATTTGAGAGTGAAGAAATAAGGTCAATACCACATCCTTTGACCCGTAAAAGATCCCAAGTTTCAAACCTGGACACTGAATCCCCTGAAAGTATCCCAGAGCATCAAACACAGGATATGCCTATTTCCATGGAGCCAAATTTGTTTGAGGAACATGAGGAAAACTTACCACCCACCAAAGATCAACAAAACAACCATGCAAATCTTTCCTCAGAGGAAGGCTCAGATCCTGGAAAACAAAGGAAAATTTCCTCATCCCAAAAAAGCCCCAAAGTTTCCAAGAATATGTTCAGCAGGAAAGGCAAAGAAAAAACAAAAGTAAAATCTGCAAAACCTTTACTTGAGAATGATGACATGAACACAAAACCTCTTTCATTGACCCCTAAAGAACCCCAAATTTCAAACCTCAACACTGAATCCCCACCAAGTAGTCTGGAGGATCAAAAGCAAAACCTATTTATTTCCATGGAGACAGGTTCTTTTGAGGAATATGATGAAAATTTCAATGATCAACAAAATGACCATCCAGATCTTTCTTCAGAGGAAGGCCCAGATCCTGGCAAACAAAAGAAAACTTCCTCATCTCAAAAGAAACCCAAGGTTTCCAAGAATATCTTCAACAGGATAAGCAAAAAAACAAAAAAATCTTCACTTAAGAATGATGAACTTCAACCAAAACCTCTTCCATTGACCCCTAAAGGGTCCTCAATTTCAAACCCTGACGTTGAATCCCCACCAAGCAGTCCTGAATCTCAAAATCAGGAACTGACAGTTTCCAGGGAGCCAAGTTTGTTTGAAGAACATAATGACAACTTGCCACTCACTGACGAGCGACAAGGCAACATTACAAATCTTTCTTCAGAGGAAAGCTCAGAGCTTCACAAGCAAAGGAAAATTCAGTCACTTGAAAAGAATCCCAAACTTTCCAAGAATACCCTCAAGACGAAAAGCAGAGAAATATCAGGATCTGTAATATCTTCACTTCAGAATGATGACCTACACACAAAATCTCTTCCATTGACCACTAAAGAACCTTCAATTTCAAACCTCAATACTGAATCCCCACCAAGTAGCCGGGAGGATCAAAAGCAAAACCTATCTATTTCCATGGAGCCAAGTTCTTCTGAGAAACATGGTGAAAATGTCAATTATCAACAAAATAACCATCCAGATCTTTCACTAGAGGAAGCCCCAGATCCTGGTAAGCAAAAGAAAGCTTCTTTATCTCTAAAGGAACCCAAGGTTTCCAAGAATATCTTTAATAGGATAGGCAAAGAAACAACAAAATCCTCATCTGAGAATGATGAGCTACAAACAAAACCTTTTCCATTGACCCCTAAAGGATCCCCAATTTCAAGCCCTGAAATCGAATCCTCACCAAGCAGCCCTGAGCCTGAAAAACGAGATCTGCCTATTTCCATGGAGCCAACCTCCTTTGAGGAATATGACAAAAACCTTCAGCCCAGGCGTAAGCCACAAGACAACCTTTCAAATCTTTCCTCCGAGGAAGGCCCAGTTATTGAGAAGCAAAATAAAATTCCTTCACCTCGAAAGAAACCCAAATTTTTCAAGGATATCGTCCACAAAGGCAAAGAAACAACACAACTCCAACCCATAGAATCTCCATCTGAGGGTGGTGACATGAACACAAAACCTGCTCTTCCGTTGACTCCTAAAGAATCCCAAATTTCAAACCTTGACACTGAATCCCCACCAAGTAGTCCAGAGCATCCAAAACAGGACCTGCCTAGTTCCGTGGCACCAAGTTCTTTTGAGGAATATGATGATAACCTGCCACACATTGATGACCAAGAAGACAACCTTCCAAATCTTTTCTCAGAAGAAAGCCCAAATCTCCACAAGAAAAAGAAAATTCCATCACCTCAAAAGTCACTCAAATTTTCCAAAAAATTTTTCAATAGGAAAGGCAAACAAACAGCAAAATCTGCAAACTTATCACTTGGGAATGATGACCTGCATACAAAACCTCTTCCATTGACCGCTAAGGGATCCCTAATTTCAAACCCTCACCCTGAATCCCTGGTAACTAGTCCTGAGCCCGAAAATCAGGACCTGCATATTTTCATGGAACCAAGCTCTTTTGAAGAATACAATGAAAACTTGCCACCCACCCATGAGCAACAAAAGTACCTTCCAAATCGTTCCTCAGAGGAAAACCAAAATAAGATTCACTCAACTCAAAATAAACGTAAAGGTTCCCAGGAATTACCTACTCAATATGGGCATGGTCTCTCAGAAAGCCAAGTCTCACAATATGAAGATGTTCAGAGAAAAAAACACAATCTCATAGAAACTCACTCTGAAAATAAACAATATGCTCCAAGGGTCCATCCCCATAGCAGGCAAATTCCTCGGAAATCGTATTATGGAAATAGTCACTATGGCTTAGAATCCCAAGATCCACAACATATCAGAAAAATCCACAACCGGGATATCACAGGGAATCAGTTTAACAATGAACAATATTCTCGGCAGTCTGATCCCCATAGCAGACGAGGTTCCCAGAGATATTATTCCCAATATGACCAAGATTTGGCAGAACCCCAAGGCCAAATCCCACAAGGTCACAGCCAGAATCAGTTGGAAACCCACTACAGACGCAAGGAACATAAACCAGAATACCATCCCCAAGGTGAACAAGGTCCATCTAAATATACAACCCAATATGGGCAATATTTAATTTCTAATATTCCTCTGTTCCTGTGTTCCTATGACTCAGCATTAGAAAGTCAAGATCTGCAGCATAGCAGAGACTTCCATCTCCAAAACTGTCAAGTTCTGCTAGAAACACACCTGAGACATTCTCAAGACAGACAAACTCCCATGTATGGTCCCTCCCGATCCAAGCAAGATCTTCCAGAAACTTATTCCCAAAACCCCCAATATGTCAAGAAAGATCTCAGCCAAGATGGCCAGGATCTCATAAAATCCCATTCTAAAAATCAGCAATATATGCCAACATCCTGTTCCCAGACAAGACAAACACCTTTTCCTTCACAATATGAAGAAGGGATTTATTGTCCAGTTCCACAACATGTTAGGGTAATTGAGAAACCAAGCATCCAAGATGACCATCTTGGAGAAAAGCAATATGCCCCCAAATCGCAAAGCAGACACAATTCCCAGGGAAGTTCTTTCCAATATGGGCAGGATCTGCCAGAAGCCCAATCCGAAAACCCACTAAATTACAGAAAAATTCCAAAACAAAATAGTCGAGGTCTTGTACAAACATTCTCTGAAGATAAGCATTATGCGCAAAATACCTCTTCACAAAGCAGACGCGTTTCTCAGGAATCTACATCCAAAACTGGACAAGTTCTTCCAGGAACCCAATACCAAGTCTCACAAAATGTAGGGAAAGCTCACAGAAAAAGCCAGGATCTCATACACTCTAACACAGAAGATAAGCAATACTCCCAAAAGTCCTCTTCCCAAAGCAGGCGAGTTTCTCAGGTATTTCCTAATCAATATCAGCAAGATGTATCAGAAACCCAAGTCCCACAAAGCAGCAGAAAAGTCAGCAAGCAAAGCCAAGATTTAAAAGAAGATTTTGCAGAATCCTGTCCTATCGATTGGGAATATGACTTTGTATTAGATCCCCCTAGCATACGGGTTTCCCAAGAATTGCCCATTGAATATATGGAATATATTCCGGAAACCCAATACCAATACAGCAGACGAGGAAGTCAGGAATTATCCATCCACAATGAGCAAGGTGTCCAAGAAATACAACCCAGAGTACCAGAGAATGGCAGAAATCTCAGCCAAGATCACTTGAACATGCAAACTGCTAATAAGGATCCTGCCCTCATGTTTCCGCTCCCCAGCAGATTGGAATCATATACTCAAAATGGCTTAAATGTCCGAGAAATGCAATTCCCTGTCCAAGAAAATGGCAGAAGTCTCAAGGAACAAAGCCAAGGTCCATTACTACCCAAATCTATAGCTGGGGAACATGACTTAATTTATCTGCCCCACAGCAGACGAATGTCTCATGAATTACAGATCCAAGATGTGCAAGATGTCCAAGAAATGCAACCCCAAGTACCAGAAAACACCAGAAATCTCAGCAGACAAGGCCAAGATAATTTGGATATATACACTGTTTATAAACATCGTGACCTAATCTCTCCGTCCGAAAGCAAAAAAGGACTTCAGCATATGCAAAGTTTCCCAGAAATGAAGTCTCAAGTACAAGAAAATGGCAGAAAAGTCAGCAGACAAAGCCGAGATCGCTTAAAAAGTAGTGCTGTAGATAGGGATTTTGCCCCAGTCTCTCAACCTCACAGTCGACGAGAATCTCAGGAATTGCACATCCAAAATGGACAAGATGTCCCGGAAATGAAGCCTCAAGTACAAGAAAATGGTAGAAAAATCAGCAGACAAAGCCGAGATCTCTTAGAAAACAGAACTGTAAATAGGGGTTATGCCCCAGTCTCTCAACCCCATAGCAAACAAAGTTCTCAGGAACCGCTTTACCAAAACAGACCAAATACACCAGAAATGCAATCGCAATCCCCAAAGTCCTCTTCTCAGATCAGACAAACTTCTCAAGATGTAGAAGAAATAAGACAGCAACAGACTCCAAACAAGCAAGATTTCATGAAAACCCACCGTAAAGATACGCCATATCCCTCAAAAATCCTATCTGGAGGTGCACAAGTTATCGTGAAATCCGCCAGACAAAACAGTGAATATCTTCCTAAACCTACTTCCCAAGATCGTACAAAAGTCCATTGCCGAGAGAGACCGAAAATCCCAGAAAGAACTCATTGCAAGTGCAGACAACATAGCTCCAAGTGCAACCCAAAAAGGCCACTGACTTTTTTGAAAAATTCCAACCAAGATCCTAAAGCTCATGCAAGAGACGACTTTGAAACCAGTGAATATATGCCAGAGACACGTGACGCTGCCACTCACGAAAATGATGGCTCCCAGGGACGATTTCTGCTGCAATGCATTTGCCACAAGAAAAGAACGCCTATGTCACCAAATGACAGGACGTGCAGCTGCTCTGAGTTACAGTGAACTTCTTTCTATCCCAACAGGTTATTATGCAGCTTCTACAATACAAATCTCTTCAACATAAAAGAAGGGTAAATACAGGGCAAAGACATAATCTGACCCTTCTAATATTGAGTACCACACAGGCCTGTATGGTTCTTAATATATGACGGGGAAGGGGAAACAAACAGTTACTGGAACCACTGGAGCAGAAAAAACAATTTCATTTGGAAGTGAAAGCAACAGTTGTCACTGATGTTTAATAAAATGCAGGTTTGATATTTGTTTCAGTTCTCCAAGTTAATGTACACCTTTATCCATAATTACATATCACAATTAACATTACTAACAGCTCCTGAAATTAATTTTGATAAATATCAATTAGTCTTTGAAGTACACAGTGGACAGAAGATTATAAACATTATTTTTTCCCTTAATATTTCATATCCTCTTATTTTGTAATTGTTTATCTTTTCCTTTTTATGCTCCTATCAAACTGATTAGATTCGTCCATTCCTAGAATCATCAGAAAAAGACCTATGGTCGGAATGTCTTTGTGTGGTCTGTGAAAGAAATAGGCTTGATAGGCTGAATTACCTTTCCCCATCCATACTTCCATATATGCTTATATCTTGCCTCTTTCCACCTTTGAAACTGCTTTGTTTCAACCTATGACCCAATGTAGATGGCTGTCAATTATGTGCTGCAAGATAATATTAATATTAATCCTTGCAATTGATGTCGTGCTTTTCAAGTCTTCCAGACATATCAAAGTGCTTCACGGAATATACTGTAAAGTGAATTGACCATATTTGTGAGCGAAATGCCCACAGAAAAATGAATGAATGAATGAATGAATGAATGAATGAATGAATGAATATTACAAAAATGTGTGGAAGTGACCGATATCCCACAAAGTATGTAATGATGATGAGATCACATATGGAGTCACAACCTGATATACTCAAAGGGTAAATACTATAAAATACTAGAATAGATTGTTAGCCATTCTTCTCCATCTCCATCATAAACATACACTTAGAAGAAACCCATTCAACAATTAACCTTTACCAGGCATATCTTAACAGCATGCATCTCTAATCACAACATACTAAGCAATTAATCATGTAGTATTGGTCAAAGGTTTACATAGAGCTACCGGCAGTTAATGATTTAAAACAGATAGATAGGGATTTTTGGTTCAAAGTGTGCTTCAATCATAGAACCATAGAAGCACACAAGGAGGCTGTTCAGCCCATCGTGTCTGTCCTGGCACTTTGAAAAGAGCTAGCCAATTCAACCCTATGCCCCCGCTCTCTCCCCATAGCCCTGCAAACTTGTCCTCCCCAAATAATTATCTACTTCTCTCTTAAAAGTTGTTATCAAATCGGCTTCCACCACCTTTTCAGGCAATGCATTCCAGATCCGAACAACTTGTGTGAAAAAATTTCTCTTCACCTCCCCTCTCAGTTTCTTTTAACAACTATTTTAAATCGGTGTCCTCGGGTTATTGACCCACCCACCAGTGGAAATAGTTCATCGTAATGAATCCCCTCATAATTTTGAAAACTTCTTTTAAGTCTCCTCTTAACCTTCTCTGCCCCAAGGAAAATAATCCCAACTTCTCTAGTCTCTCCTGATAACTGAAATCCCTCATTCCTTGTACCATCCTGATAAAGCTTCTTTGCACCCTCTCCAATCCCTAAAGTGTGGGGCCTGGAACTGAACACAGTCTCTAGCTGAGTCTTAACCAGTGTTTTATAAAGGTTCATCATACCTTCCAGACTTTTGTATTTTATGCCCCTACTTATAAAACCTAGTATCCCGCATGCTTTTTTTAACAGTTTTATCTACCTGTCCTGCCACCTTCAAAGATTCACTTATATGAAGCCCAGGTCTCTCTGTTCCTTCACCCCCTTTAAGATTGTACCATTTAGGTACATTTTAAAACACATAAGAAGTGATTTGTTACCCTCACTCTCAAATAAGTAATTCGGAATTCATATCTGAGCAAAAAGACCATACATTCCTTCAGATAAGATGTTAAACCTGTTCAGATGGAAGTTAAAGAACCCATGGTTCTATTCAAAAAGACAAGGGAATTTCTCTTGATGTCCTGGCCAACAATCCCCAAATTAAAAATTGGTCATTCATATCATGGCTATTTGTGAGACATTGCTGTGCACAATTGAGCTGCCGCATTCATCTACAAATGCACAGTCCCTCCACTTGACAGTAAATTTTGTGAAGCACTTTGAGACTTCTTTCCGACATGATAAGGCGCTATACAAAATCCAAGGATCATTATTTATTATTACACTCCCACTTGTGAACAAATTTGCATTCTTAAATAAAATTCAATTTATTCAATCTGGCTAACATTTGTTTAGTGTGTGTGAAATCAGTCAAAAAATATTCTGTATAGCGCTTTGAGACGTCTTGACAATTGGATAAGGCGCTATATCAAATGCAAGGATTATTATTATGATAAAAAGGGCTTTGATGTTATTTTGACTTTTTTTGATTTAATATTTCTCAGATATGCCTAATATACATATTTTAACAGTTCCTCGGTATACCACACATAATTTGTACGTGGCTGACTTCAGCCACATAGTCAATTCTAATTTACCACTGTATCAATTCCAAGATTTGATGCAGTATTAAAAAAAAAGTGCACTTATTTCCAAACGACTAAAACATTTTGTTTGTGAGTCTGTACAATTTCAGACTCCCGTCGCACAAAGGAACAATGAACCCATTCTGATGTCACTGAATCAATAGGGACACAACAAATGGGAAAGGCAATATAAATATGTTTATGTTAAAAATATCAACGATTTACTCGTTAATATGTGGCAAACAAAATGCTGAATTGGGGAGAGGTGAATTATAGAGAATATCTTCATCACTGGATGCCTTTGTGTCTGTGCTCTTCAAGGGATTGGAATCAGTCCACCGAGTTATTTTTCTAAATTGGACCCACTACTAGACTCTCAGCAGTGAGTAATTAGCCTATGTTACAATCACAACAACATAAAAAACTTGCATCTATACAGCGCCCTTCATGCGAGTAAGTGTATGAGTGACGGAGCTTTGAATTGATTGGATTTTGTGCATAGTGGAGCTGGGGAAACATGTGATGAGACATGCTTTGGGACGTCCTCCCGACGTGAAAGGCGCTATATCAAATGCAAGGATTATTATTATTATTATTATGAGGGCATTCGAATAATCGAGGGGGGAGATGACGGATGCGTGGACGAGAGTTTCAGCTGTGTTGTGTATGAGGTACAGTGGGAGGCAGGCAATGGGATGGAGGTGCAGGAAAGTGGTCCAGGTCACGGACCGGATGTGGGCTAGGAAGAACAGCAAGGGATCAAATCCGATGCCTAGGTTACGCACAGGTTCAGTGAGTCTTAGGGATAGGCCGGGACGGTTGAGGAAGTTACAGCTGCAGGAGAGAAGACGTCAATGGGAGCCAAGAAAGTGTGGCGTTCAGCGGCAGAATTGCTTTGTTCTTTAAAGAAGCATTGCTAAAGTTGTTTTGATATTGATTCAGCATGGAAAGCTGCGTTGTGGCAGTGCTGTGATACATAAGGAGCAAGTGATATCTGCGGATGGTCAACTTTCTCGAGGGGAAACGAAGTGTCGCACCGAAGAGTCGCGATCGAGTTGATGCTTTTGACTTTGCAAGACGAGTGCTCAGCAAAACTAACTTTGAGCCATCTTCTCGTGTTCCCGTCGGCGAGCACAATCGTGAAAAATGAAAATAATCATGACAAATCAATTCATTATTTGCCTGCATCCCCACCCATCAGATTAAAGGCATTCAGAAGGGCGAAAAAAAAGGCATGTCATACATTCTCTTTTCTTGCTAGTTTAAACATAGAAGTACAAAACCATGTTGGGTGGGGCGGGGTGTGTGGGGGGGGGGGGGGGGGTGGTGGGTTGATGGCTGATAGAAACAGTCAATCTAGAGAGAGCATCTCCAATTGCAATGCGATTACTTATCATTGCGCTGAAATTCGGTGCAAACTTTTTTGTCAGTCAACATCTGTACCACACCATTCGCATTTTTTCTAACTGTCCAACTTTTTTCTCTGTAATCATTCCATCCTACCAACTCCCCCCCACCTCAACACCCCCACCCCCCCCCCACCCCCACCCCCACACACCCTTTTTTTCCATTGGTAAGCAAGAAGTGACATTATTTGCTTCAACTGGTCCAGTCACTTGCATCACAGTTGAACACGTTTGCGGTTCTGTGGCGTAAGCAAAACACTGTGCACTCTCGTTTTCAGAAAAAACTCATAAAGCCCGTGACTTTCCACACACGCAGCGTGGGTCAAGGCAGGTTTGGTCCCGGGAGACGGTGTCTGCAGGAACTCTTGAGAAAACATGTCAAAGCCCAAATCACGGGAGAGACTGCACTCCGCGTCCTTCGCCCACCCATCCAAGTACAACGTGGCAGTAAATCTGCGCAACTCAAAAACCCCGCACCGGGTGAACGCCTCGGTCAGGGACAGTCGGGTCAACGTGTTCGGCCAACACGTGGACGAGATCAAGAGCAAGAACGGGGAGATCAGCTACAACTTCCACGGCTTCTCGAACGAGTTCAACCTCCCCGACGACGTGGATCCGGATTCCCTGACCCTCACCGTTCCCAGTGAAGACACCATCCTCATCCAAGGGGACAAGTACCCACCGGGACGCGCACCCAACAAGAAGAACTCCGGTGCCAAGCGACTGCTCCAGGATCCGCAGAGGACTTCCAAGAATCCCAACGAATCCCGCAAGTCGGTGAAAGACGGGTCGCCCCAGGACTCGAAGGATAAAAAGGGAGGGGGTACCAAGTCGAAGGGCGACATCCGAGACAACAAGAGCAAACTGAACTCCTTGGCAGCCTGTGAGCCCAACAGCAATTGGGTCAAACTGCAACCAGTCTCACCTGCCCCAAAGCCATGTTGTCCTCTGTGCTGTGGCTCGGGCTAGTGATGGGACACCAGGACGCTTCAAAGACACTTTGCCCTCCAAATTACAGACGTCCTCGGGATAGGGAGGATGAAATTCGACAGTCAGTTAATAAGGGGATGAGGGGCATTTATTTAACTTCTGTAAAACTTGCTGGAAACTTCTGGGGTAGGTAGACATAGCTGGGGAAAAAAATACATAAATTTACGATTGCGTTTACCAACCAATTCCCCCAGGCCGTTACTCGAATAAAACTGAGAACTTGACGTTTGTTTTCTTCAAATTTATTTACATCTGACTGACTGACAGACAGACAGACAGACAGACAGACAGACAGACAGACAGACAGACAGACAGACAGACAGACAGACAGACAGACAGACAGACAGACAGACAGACAGACAGACAGACAGACAGACAGACAGACAGACAGACAGACAGACAGACAGACAGACAGACAGAGGCCATACTTGATTAACGAACAGTAAATAATAATAAGAATCCTTGCATTTGATGTAGCGCCTTGAGAAGTCTCAAAGCGCAATATTGATATTGATATTGATATAAACTAGTTAATTGATCGTTTTTAGCTTGGGACATACTTATCGTGTCATACTTATAATTTTAAAAATATGTTAAATTATACAAAAAAAATTATAAATTTTATAAAATAAATTAGGAGTTTTGCTTTGCAGTTTTTTTTCCCTTTTTTTTCTCCACTTCCCCTTCCTAATAGATGGGGGGAGGTGCTTGAGGCCATATTCCAGGCTATGACTAACAAACCAGCCAACTCTTTAATTAATCAATACAAAACCCAAGTTGACAGCTTCTAATTTTCTCTCTGGGACATTTCCCTTTGGGAAACACCGACTTTGGACAAATGTCTGGAAACCTTTCTCAGATCAAGAGCACAAAAAATCTGGGCATTAAACGTGTTCTATCAACTCATGTAATAATAATCCTTGCATTTGATATAGAACCTCATCGAGATGTTTCAAAACACTTTGCAGATGTAAGGGGGATTGACTGTGATTTTGTGGAAATGCGACAGACAGTTTATGCGTCGTCCGTCAAACAGTGGGCGAAATGCGGCAGCCAATTGCACACAGCAGTGTCCCACAAACAGCCTTAGATTGAGTGACCAACTTTTTTTTTTTTTGAGGGATTATTCCCCGGAAAAGCGATCCGGCAACCGAGTCATAACTGGGCTCCTACTTACTGCTCGGTGAACAGAGAAGTGTGGAGTAAGGAAACTTGGCCAACATTTCGCCCTACCATGCATCGAATCCAGGTCCTCTCGCTTGCGAGGTGAGATCTCTAACCACTAAGCTCTATGACTCCACAAACTTTCTTGTATAAGAAACATAAATTAACAGTGAGTGTGTTGGGGTGGGTCTGCTTCTCTAAAAATGGAAGTATATCCCTTGGCAAAAGAGTATATTTTTAAAATATGCATGTCGTACACATAAGGCCCAATAGAACTCATCTTAGTTCTCACTGAAACAAAGGTGCAACTCAGGTAGATTTCATAATCTGATACTGATTTTTTTTAATTGATTAAAAATTTATGTAGATATGAGTAGAGACCCAAGCAGCATGAAGAGGGAACTGAGTGAGGTGGAACAGAATGAGAATTCTGTTAAGAAATTTGGTGAGAGTGGGAATTCGGTGCAGAGGGGGAAAGAGGTGCATAATTCTAAAATATATAATAATTGTATTAAAATAATATAAAACGTGTCTGGGAATATGGCAGGGCAGCTGAGACCTGTTACATGCGCAACATGTGGGAACTCCAGGATGCTTTGTGTGCCCTGGACAAACACGTGTGCAGGAAATGCCTCCAGCTGCTCAAGCTTGAGCTCCGAGTTTCTGAGCTCAAGGAGAGGCTGGTGTCACTACATAGCATACAGGAGACTGAAGAATTCATAAATCGAATGTATCAGGAGGTGGTCACCCCACAGCCACAGAGCATTCAGAAAAAGAATGAGAGAGTGACCACCCAGCATCTTAGGAAGAGGGGACAGGCAGTGCAGAATCCCCTGAGAGTGTGGCACTCACAACCAGTTATATGGACTGAATACCAGTCAGAGTGTTGACATCTCTGGGTAGGGGAGTCAAAAGCAAATGGATGCACAGGGGGACACAGGGAAGAGTGTCAATGCAATTGTCATTGGGGTCACATTGGTGAACGGAGTAGACAGGTATTTCTACAATCAAAGACGTGACTCTCGCATGGTGTGTTGCCTCCCTGGTGCCAGGGTTGCAGGAACGGCTGCAAAACATTCTACAGGGGTAAGGGGAACATCCAAAAGTCATGGCCTATGTTGGGATCTATGACCTAGGGAAAACAAGGGCTGAGATCCTACAGGAAGAGTATCAGAAGCTAGGGAAAAAGTTAAAGAGTAGGACCTCAAAGGTGGTGATCTCTGGATTACTCCCAGAGCCTTGTGCAAGTGTGTATCAAAACAGCAGGATCAAACACATGAACACATGGCTTGACAAATGGGGCAGAAAAGAGGACTTCAAGTTCCTGAATCATTCAGACCAGTTCTGGGGCATGTGGGACCTTGTACAAGGTGGATGGCTTATACCTGAACAGGGCTGGGACCAATGTCCTCACAGGGAGGTTAACATGTCCTGTGGGGAAGGATTTAAACTAATTTTGAGGGGGGAAGGGAATCAGGATGTAGCATGAGAGAGTGAAAAACAAGTTTCATAGAGGGCTGGGAGAGATGAATAGCAATGTAATAAGGAATAATCCAGAAAAAAGAGGGATTAGACGGAAGGGAAATACAGAACAGACTAAGTCGGTCTTGGAGTGCATGTGCGCAAATGCACAAAGTGTGACAGATAAGATTGGTGAGCTGCAGGTTAAAATTCCCACATGGGGTTATGATGTACTGGCAATAACGGAGACTTGGCTCAAAGAAGGGCAGGAATGGGAGCTGAATATTCCTGGTTACAATGAATTCAAGAGGGACAGGGAAGGAAATAAACGAGAGGTTTGGCAATATTGATTAAAAACACAGTTACGGCCCTGGAAAGCGAAGATGTGCTGGAGGATCCCAAAACAGAATCTATTTGGTGAGAGTTAAGGAATAGAAAAAAGAGCTGTTACACCGTTAATTGTGTACTGTAGACCACCAAATAGTGGGAAGGAGATAGACGAGCAAATCTGCAAGCAGATTTCAGAAAGATGCAAAACCAACAGAGCAGTGATGATGGGGGTCTTCAATTATCCTGACACAGACTGGCAAAATAACAGTGCAAAGGGCAGGGAGGGGGAAGGATTCCTGAAACGTGTGCAGGATAACTTTCTGGATCAGTATGTTTCCAGTCCAATGATGAAGGAATCAGTGCCGGATCTAATTCTGGGGAATGGAGTGGGGCAAGTGGAGCAGGTTTCAGTGGGAGAGCATCTGGACAACAAATACTGGTCATCCATACATCTTACATAACGCCTTATCGTGTGGTTCAGAAGTTTCAACGAGCTTTACAGAATATGCTGTCAAGTGAATTGACTGTAATCTGTGGGTGAAATAACTAGTCGTTCCATGTCGCAGGTATCGCATGCGGATAATGAGGACCCCCCCCCCCTTTTTAACCCTTTGTGTTGCGTTCCAACACCTATAGGTGTACGAAAGTCGCGTTTATACATCACTTGCATTCACAGTTGCTCAGTTCCTCCCATCCCCAGCCACAGTATCCGCTTTACAGTGCAAGCTCCTTATATTGACACGCTTTAGAGTTTATTTTGGGGTGGGGTGGGGGGGAGGGAAAGAAAAAAAAAAACATCGTTACGGGTTCACAAACTCCTCGGGAGATTTTTCTTCTTACACATTGTTTTCAAGCGTTACGCGCTAATTGCCACCGTTTATACTAATGGTGATGCCTTAACTGTATAATAGTCATTTTCATCATAGAGGTGCACACAACGCTCACAAATCCGCTGCGTAAGCAAATGCGCTGACGTTTGTTCAGAAAATTACAACTTGAGTGAAACTGCATCAAGTCGGGCCAACATGGGATAGCTATGGATCCTCCCCCTCCCTGGCTACTGGCAATCGGAGTGGAAAGCAAAAAAAACCTCTGGAAAGACACGTCCGATGCTCAGCAGCGATGAAGCCTCGCCCGAAGTTTTCCGTCCGTATAAACCTGGGGGATATTTTGCCCGAGAACATAAAAGGGAGCATCAAGGACCGCACCGTCAATGTGTGCGGCGAACGGGTTGAGATGACGGTGGAGGAGGATGGGATGCTCCGGCGCAACTACCACGGCTTCTCCAACACCTTCAACCTGCCCCAGGAGGTGGACCCGAGGACGGTGAGCCTGACCGTGTGCGAGAAGCACACGCTGCTCATCGAAGCCGAGTACTCCCCGTGTCAGGCGGAGCGGAGCGCGGCCGAGGTTCAGCACCTGGAGCTGTCCAGACCGAGTCGCACCTCCAGGGGTTCGCTCTGCCGGAGGTCGCAGCTCTCTGCCCCCAAACTGAAGTTACCCCCTTTCCAGCCGAGGAGCTACGACCCCGAGGGTCGCTCCTCGGATTACAAGCGCTCCTCCTCGCCCGGGAGGTCCGGTTTGACCGCCAGCGGGAGGTCGCTGAAATTCACCAAACAGCCGAGCAGGAGACCCGACTCCAGCTCAGGGCGAAGCACCGAGACTAAGACGACCCTGAGCTACAGTCCGACTGAAACGACTGAGTCCAAAAAGTCTTCTGCGGGCTCACTGCGTCTCGTCACGACCGACACGAGCAAAGTATCCCTGGTCTCCAGCCCACTCGAGTCTACCAGTACAAGTAAGACGTCCCACACCTCCACCGGAGACCGTCTGCCCTCGACAGCGAAGATGCATTTGAAACCGACAGCCCAGACCCGTCCCAAACCTGCCCCCAGGAAACGCAAACCTGACCCCAAACGGGTCAGGAAGAAAAAAAACAAGGGCTCGTTTGAAAGTTTCCCACTCTGTTGTTGTCCACGACTGTTCTGAACCCCCCACCCCACCCCCCACACACAAGAGTTTGGTTTGACCTCTCCTTCAAGGGGAATCCGGAATATCTTGCCTCTGAGCTCCCAACACACACAGAGAGAGAGAGAGAGAGAGAGAGAGAGAGAGAGAGAGAGAGAGAGAGAGAGAAAGTTTTTTACTGAGCAAACTTTGGCCAGCACAGGTTAAAACACAGCTTCCAAAAAAAAGATAGAGAAAGAAAGCCGTTTGTATTCTGGAATATTCGAAATATTCCAGAAAATCTACCTTTACATTAATTGAGAGCTTGAATCAGGAGCCTCTAATATGTTTCAGTTAAATAAAATTCAGACTTAACGTTTGTTGCAGTCATTCAATGAATCTCACTCCTATAATATAATTTTCTTGTCAGAGGAAGACACTGTGGGTGACACTATTAGCTATGGAAGCAATAATAGAACACACAACATCTTATCATATGGACTAAATATAACCATCACAACCTATTGTTGAGAAGGGATTATTTATTGCAAGGCTATATATCAGTATGAGTGCGAAGGCAACGAGTTTTTATCCTCCATTTACAGTCTTGTGATCTAACATTTCACTCTGAGGTGGTCTATAGGTACGTTTGTGGGTGGAGGGTACCAATAGTTCGGAAAGTTGCATTGCACTGAAGATAGATTGTCATGACTAGTTTTCTGTACCTTCGAGACAGTAATTGTTATGAGGCATCATGCAATTTAACGTTTCCAATCGAAGCCTTTTCCTTTTAATAATAATCATCATCGTAATGAACCTTGCATTTGATATAGCGCTTTTGTGGGCAAAATGCATGAATTCACATTAGCAAAGCTTTAATGGAACTTGAGGATTCGATCTCACACGTTATATGATAATCCAGGTATCTATTGGCATCTTGAATTTTGACAAAATCTTGTCCTGTTCAATGGTAAAGTGGTAGACAGCAACTGAACTGTTACTGAGAAGGGATTAATCCTATTTGCAAACCACCAGGCGAAGTTCCCGTACTGTGCCAATACGTTACCGCAGGGGAGAAGATTGCAAAGCCCCCCCCCCCCCCCCCCACCCCCACTCCCACACCCACACACACACACACCAAATCAAGAGGAGAAGTAATGTTGGAAAATGCAACACAAAATATGTCGAAGCAAAAAGCACTCTGGAGCAGCAGTGACGAGATAATCGGTCACTGGAGGTTGCTCACAGAAAATTCCCACCCCCCACTTGTTGGGGGGGGAATAATCCTACCTCATCCTGATAAATATTTATTTTACAAAAAGATGTGCTTGGCTTCGTGATTTCAACAACAACGTTACGTTTGTACAGCGCCTTTCAGGTCGGGTGCACGTCCCAAGGCGATTTCACCCTCTAGCAATATGATCATCAGTCTATTTGATATCACACTGTGCCTGATAGAGAAAAAAAAATCTCCCAGTGGCTGGATTCCTGTCGGAATTGAATCAGACGGGTTTTGCCAAGCCTAGATGGTTTACTAGTCCCTGAATTATTTAATCCAGCGTTTTTTTTAAATTAGCAGACCTGTATCTAATCATTGACCCTCTCTCTGTCTTGTCACTAACCAGCACAGGATCATCAATTGCAAAGCATTCCAGTACACTTCTTTTTAAAAAAAAGGAAATGATCACCAGGACTGCTATGGGAGAGGGACTGCTGTGGTATTGTAAAGTGTTCTCACCTGAAGAATTGTCTCTCATGTGTACTTCGGACATCTGTAGTATTTTCGTCACTATTCATCTGGTAAATGGAGTGGCGCTACTTTTTGTCGTCCACACTGAGTTTCGTGATTCCTAAATCTGTGAAACACAAATTAAACCATTACGAGACATCACCAGAACAGTGCAATCATTATACGAGACAGTCAGAAAATAAAGAGTAACCGCAAACACATCTGATAACACGCATCCATTAATCCATTAAAAGGTGTTAAAGGCATGAATTGTTTTCAACAGAAGGAGACCTTCACCCATTCACTGCACTGTCGTGCTTTGAATCTTCATTTCCTTAGAGTTAAACATTGACATTTCCTCACTTGAACATTAAATAGTAACTTAAGATCGGTGCTTGTGTTGAAGGTTTTCTATTAGAATGCATGTGGTTGGTGGTAAAAGGAATTTCCTGAACAAGGAGAGACACCCATATTTATCACACTTACTGAATGAGTTTAGCAATAATATTGGTGGGGACCACATTTGACCAAATCCCAAAATTTATGGTTGGGATAAAGCATGTGCATCCCCAGTGTTAAATGTAGTGCAGGACCTAACCAAACCCGCACATTACAAAATGTCAGATCAATAAAAGGACGCCTTTAGCACTTCATTTCCCTAAAAATACTGCTGCGTTATTAATCTGATTCAATCATATGAAGTACTAAAAATTTTATTTTGCGTTGCTCAATCATTCAGTAAATATACTGCATGGCATATGATTGCCCCCCCCCCCCCCCACCCCCCCAAAAAAACGACAATTATTTAAATACTTGCGATTTAATTCTAAAACTGCGGAGAAATGCTACACCCGGACTTAATGTTTCTTGCGAGAAGAGGAGGGGATGAAATTAATCAGCAGTATTCCCAATATTGGTGCTGTTGTTCAGCTCAGAAAATCGGGTTCAACCGCAGGTGTGTGTGGACATTCTCGATAGAATCCAACAACCAGTACAACTCTGAGCCCCAAATGCTATGCCTTGTTTTTTTAGACGAGTTAATTTTTCAATGTTTCCACCTATGTTTATGAATAATCTCGCCCGGATCCATGTCGAATAAAAGTGACCAGATCCTGGAAAATTGGCAATAATATGTTATAAAGAATGAGTAATTTCCGGGTGTCCTTTTATTCATTGGGGGTAGACCCATTCCCACCAAAGATTGTTTGCGTATCTGAAACGCACCCAACTCCCCGAAAAGCAATTACAACCCTTTAAACCCTCCAAATCGCCCAACGGTGCAGGTGATCCCTTTTCCTTAATTCCAAAGTCAAAAATAAAAACATGCAAACAAGTAGTAAATCCCAGCTTCCCATTTCTTTGCATTGAAATAGTTTACTGACCATCAAAGCGATTCTGGGCTAAATACTTTCTTTCACAACACTGTTCTTTTTAAGGCTTTCTACTCACCCATTGCTCCCTATGATCACTTGTATTACTGTTTACTATTTAAAAATAATGCCTCAATTTTTACTATAGTCATTTTCATCACTGAGGTGTATGAGACGAGTGTGATCTCACGCTTACAAACCTGTGGCGTAAGGAAATACACTTGTCCTGTCTGACCCTACCCTTTTCAGAGCCACCAACCTGTGGTTTAGGTTTAGTGGAGCAAAGGCGCAGACAGTACCAATTATTGCAGAGGATTAGTGTTTTTTGTTTAATCTTCTTCAAGGAATAGGCACAAAGGAATGCAAAACCCACCGCAGAACCCACCTCCAAACCAATCGCAGGTCCCCCCGCAAAACCCACCGCAAAACCAACCGCAGAACCAGCCGCAAACCCCACCCCAAGACCCGGGGCAGACCCCAAACCCACCAGCCACCTGTCAGGGCAAATTTTCTTTCTGTCTGAAGCTGGGATGCATGAAGCCGGAGGAAGTGTTCCTGAAGATCAAGGATGGGAAAATGAAGGTGTTTGGGCAACGCTTAGAGAAGCACAAAGGTCTCAACGGGGCGATCAACTTTACCATCCGAGGGTTTTCGAACGAGTTTGACCTTCCTCCGGGGGTGGACGCCAGCTCAGTGGTCTTCAAATTCACCAAAGATAGGATATTGAAAATCAAAAACAAATCGCCTCCGAAAGACCCTCCCAAATCTAACCCAGCAGCCCCCCTCCCTCCAGCAGCCCCCGCCCCTTCACCACCACACTTCCCTCCACCACTACCACTCTGCCCTCCATCACCACCACTCTGCCCCTCACCACCACCACTCTGCCCCTCACCACCACCACTCTGCCCTCCATCACCACCACTCTGCCCCTCACCACCACCACTCTGCCCCTCACCACCACCACTCTGCCCTCCATCACCACCACTCTGCCCCTCACCACCACCACTCTGCCCCCCATCACCACCACTCTGCCCCTCACCACCACCACTCTGCCCTCCACCACCACCACTCTGCCCCCCACCACCACCGCACTGCCCCCCACCACCACCACTCTGCCCTCCTCCACAAACACCCCCCCAAACAGACATGAGAATGCTGCAACCAGTCCCTTTGGGTCGCGATACGGATCTCAATTCCAGTCTCAGCGAAAGCCAATGGAGCACTGAAGATTGCCTCAGCTCCAGCATCCTGGACACTTCAGACACCTGCAGTACGGCATCAACCCTATGGGGGAAAACACGGGGAACACGCATTAACCCGTGTCCTGACTCCCCAAAAGTCACTCTCTGTCACGAGCCCCAATGCTCCTGCGGAAAACACAACCATGAGCCCTATGTCTTCAGCCTGGACTCGGATGGGGAAACCGAGGACGATTCCTCCACAGAAATGTCCAGTGAATATTAAATGTCCCTCCAACTTGCTTCACTGGCTGACTTACTGACTATTAGGCTGTGCTAGTTTTCTCTCTCTAACTCCAACCAATGTGGCTTGAGGTGAGGCCCCCAAATCTAGGCTCTTGCCAACCTGCACCTAATTCTTTCAGGAATTAGTTAAGCGGAATGTGTCACTCCAGGGAGAAAGTGCCCGTTTTCCATTCCAGCAATCTATCCCTGGAATTTCTATGTGTAGGTAGGATGAGTGGATGAGTTTGGTTTGGATACTCTTAAGCAAAGTGATGGGGCTTCCCCATGTGTCAGACACCCAGCTGACCAAAAAATTTAGTCAGAAACAAGGAAATAAGACATCCACTCAATGTGCCTTTCAGTTTGAAAATACTCTACTGTAAACCCCCCAAAGTTTGCATTAATTCCAAACTAGAAACACAAAGCAGTTTACTGTTTGTGTATGATGAGGAAATGACAGGGCAGAAAATGGTTGTATTACTATCAACATTGATTTCCTCTCCTACTGCAGGTGTTTAATAAAAAAAAGTCAGTCTTTGCCGTTTGTTACGTTTTAAATTAATTCCCAACTTTTCTCGGAAGTTTATCATTGCCCTTGTCAAGGCTCTTCAAGTGACTTTATGAATGACCTCTCATAAATGTTGTTCCTTAGCTTTCTTCATTGAAGACAACTAAATAAACCAGGCAAAAGTAGGTTCTTATCAATAATAATAATCCTTACATTTGATTAATAATAATTAATAATTATTAATAAGTAATAATGAAAGGCTTGTTCTTTAAAAGAGTCAGAAAAGAACAGATGTGCCAAATGCCCTTTTTCTGTGCTTAAAGCTTTGATGGTTCTAACAGTATGCACAAAATATTGTCGTAGGTTGGAAATTATTTTCAATTGAACACATGTAAACATTTACATTATAACCAAAATTTAACCAAGGCCAGACTTGTGAAAGCAATGTACTTTTTTTTAACTCTTTGAGACAGCTCCACAGACCAGCACTAGGACACACAGAACTAAAGCACCAGGCTTTTTTAGATATGATTTGAGTCACATCAGCCTTTCCATACCAGCTGTCACACTTGACCTGTCTCACAAAATACTGTGGTTAAAAATAGCAGAGGCATTCAGCATTGAAGCAATGGCTGCAGTAGCTGATCCCTGTATGCATTTCCACCGCATTCATGGAACCAACGTGAGGCTGGATGAGTCGGGGACCCAGGCCAGCAGGGTCGAGAGCTTTGCCAATGGGGTATGTTTCAGTCGAGACCCTTTGGAACCCGCTACAATTTTCCTCGTGGAAATTGAAGAAAAAGAACTAGGATGGTGTGGGCACATGAGGATTGGATTAACATCGCTCGATCCAAGGAAATTAGAGTTTGTTCCTGAATACTCTCTCCCTGACCTGGTAAACTTGGGGAACAGTTGGGTTTTTGCCATAACAAGGAATCACAATAAAGTCGCCACTGATGAGGAGGATCCAAATCTTGCTTCAAGCCCATCCTTTTCTCCTATGGAAGCCTATCTGCAAATTGGAGAATGTAAGATCCCAAAGGATAAGCTAGTGGGTAGAAGTAGACCAGGAAGATACAGTCATATCTTAGATGAACTATTTAAAAGTAATATACTTCCAGCGACAGCCAGGAGAAGCAGGGTTGGGGTTCTGTACACCATCAATAGTGCTGGAGTGGGAGACATGCACATTGTCATCAATGGAGAGGACATGGGTCCCTGTGCCAGAGGAATCCCCACTAACCAGCCGCTTTATGCAGTCGTGGATGTGTTTGCTTCTACCAAGAGTGTGAGGATCATACAAGTTGAGTATGGCTGTAAGTATTTCCGCACGTGTCAAAAACAGGGCAAACCGATTATTTTTCTCAACTTTTCAGTTTAATTTGTTTTCTGGCTGACATTATTTGGGTACATTCTTTACATTTGGATGATATACTGGGACTTTGAGTGCAAAGCAAGCTGCATTTGTTAAAGTACTATAAGTACCTGCAGGTATGTTTGTGATGTAGTTTCACTGCATTCATTCCCTTCATCTATTTTATTGTGAATGATGATAATGACTTCTGATTAGATTTTTTTAAATCTAGAAATCATACTGTTACTTAGAAAATAGGCTGGTATATTTTTACATCTATAAAGTATTAAGGAAGGAAATTATAAATAAGTATATAGAGGGCCATATCATAGTATGTTTTGGCACTCAATTAAATTAGATCGTTTCTCTATCTATCTATTCGTAATTGCATGATAAATGGTGCTAAGTATTAGATTAACTCAATGTAGCATAGCTTGCTAACACTGGAACAAAGGGCATGTTCCAAAGAGGGAAGGCAAACAGACAGTTCAGAATTAATAATTTTACACAGAATAAGTGCTGAAAGTGAGGAAAAGGTTACAAAGGGAGATGGTGGAGACAGATTCTGCCAACAAGCTTACATTTCCTGTCAACAAGTTCCCATTCAGATGAATGTTGAGTGCAAAGCAAGTTGCATTTATTAATTAAAATATTCGTGGCCCTACTCAAAGAGAAGGAAGTTTCTCTCTCCCGGTGTCCTGGCCATCAATCCTCCAAATACAATTTGTTATTCATTTCATGGCTGTTTGTGAGACATTGCTTGGCTTCCGCCTTCTCAATGAGGCACTGACAGCATCAATCTCCTTTAACATAAAACCCTGTAGAGGTAATGAACACCCATTAACCCTAATATTAATGGTTAATGGGTGTTCCCATTTAAACAGACATTATAATAATAATCCTTGCATTTGATATAGCGCTTTTCATGTTTTCTAGACGTCTCAAAGCGCTTCACAGAATACACTGTAAAGTGAATTGACTGTTTATTTTGTAGGTGAAAAGAGGCAGCCAATTGCGCACAATTGTATATTATTAAAGTAATGCAATTGAACTTGCTATCGTATCCTTTCCTCCCACCTTTAAAGCTCATACTTCTTTTTTACCATACTTTTGGTTACCTTTCCATCCCTCCTCCTTCCTCATCTATCCCACACCAACCTCAGGCTACCAGGCAAATGCGTGAAATGATCTGAGACATCCTTCTGATGTGATAGACGCTAAATGTATGTAAAATTATTGTTGTTACTGAGAATACTTGCTATTGCTATCGAGTCATTTTTTAGATTTGCTGTCTTTCCTGCAAACTTAATGGTGTACATATACATGAAGTCTCCCAGATATGAATGCTTAAGTAACAATTTCACTTTTGCTCTTTTTTTCTGGTTGCAGTTCCATCTCTACAGACATTGTGTCGTCAGGTTATTCAGAAGCACATCATAAACAGACTAGCCATCGACTGGCTAAAACTACCGGAATTGTTAAAGGATTACTGCAAATATGAGTGAATCCATGCAAGACAAAGCATGTGTAGAAAATATAGTCCACAGTACACCAAGTGGTTCCATATGCTTTAATATGTAATCTAATTGAAGTACATTGTGCATTATGAACTGGAGTTTTTTTGGTAACACTTAGTAACATCAGAATATGAAATCCATCCCCTTACAATATGAATTTGATTTTGAATTATATTTATTTAGAAGGCATTCACTCCATATAACTGGAAAGCCTGATTTACTAATGAAACAAGAAATGACGTGATCAAAGCAAAAGACCGTGTGCTGCTGTGTTTTCATTGTTATTCAGAAAAAATAAGGAAATTCTCTGTGTCCTGTGTAACATCCCCCAATAAAATTGGTCATTAACTTCATGGTTAGCATTTTCATCCACAAAACACTGGTGCATATTATCATTGTCTTGGAGCAGTTTCGATTTGTGCTGATTATACTAAATTGTTATTAGATTATTTGTTTTTTTCTTGCATTATTTTGCTTACTTACATTTTTAAAGTTATAAATGCATTGTAGTTCTCAGTATCTTGCAATTGCTCGGAGACGCTACCCTACGTGAAGGGCGCTATATAGATGCAAGTTGTTGTTATCTTTAAAGTATCTGGAAGTCAGTAAGCTAATTGCTACGTTTCACTGATTCCATGGTTGAGTATTAGCCAACTTGGCATGGACCAGCCATCCAACTTGGTTTTGTCCTGTGTAACTGGGCAATGGAAGAGAGGACAGCGATGGTCAAAGGTAGAGGATATTGGGAACTAGTTGGAGTGAGCAATGGAAGGTGGAGAGCCATGTAATGGTGGATAAATCATGTGGGGAACTAAATACTGCAAGTAATTAATGGAAATAGATGGTGACATAATTGGGCCGAATGGCCCGCTCCTATGCGGTAACACACTATGTATATCCATGAGGTAAACAATCCAGGTTGTTGACTTGGACATTGGATTTGATCCACAAAATAATGGACTACAATCAGAACTACAATGTGGAGTCCTGTAGCTCAGTGGTTAGAGCACTCGCTTTGCAAGCGAGAGACCTGAGTTCAATTCCAGGCAGAGGGCGAAACCTTGGGCAAGTTTCCTTACTCCACACAGAGCCTAATAATAATCCCTCCAAAACCAAAAAACAATAATAAATTGGTCATTTTCAATCCACGACTGTTTGCGGGACATTGCTGTGCGCAATTGGCTGCCGCGTTCGCCCACCAATATACAGTCAATTCACTTTACAGTATATTCTGTGAAGCGCTTTGGGACGTCCTCCCGACGTGAAAAGCGCTATATCAAATGCAAGGATTATTATTATTATAATAATAAGTTTTTTATAGCTCTGATCCAATCCAAAGTGCTCAACACTGTGCACAGTGATCTCCCAGCCGTCAGAGACCGCGCTCTCTGATTGGATCGCCTGCCTGTCACTCAGGGGCGGCTGTGACGTACGATTGGCTCAACTGGCCGTCGCTCAAACTTCTCACGCCGCTGAACCAATCAGCTCGCCGCTCCGTGAGAGAGCGAGAGAGGGCGGAGAAGGGGCGGTCGGTGTGGCTGCGTCACGTGATCGGGGACGCTCGGCAAAATGGCGGCTTCCAGTGGAGGGAAGAAGCTGCTGCCGGAGTCGAGCAAAGGCACCTCCGCCGCCTCCGCCCACAGCTCCATCCTCAGGAAGAGTTCCTCGGAGAAGCCGGTCACCGAGGCCACCGGCAGTGGCAGCAAATCCTCCCGCAATGAGGACCTGCACAGCGTGTTGGTGACCAGCGTCCTGAACCTGGAGCGGCTGGACCTGGACTTGTACAGGTAGGTCCCCCCCACCCTCCCCTCCCCCCCACCCCCCAGGCCCGGTCCCCCCCCCCACCCCCTCCCCCCAGGCCCGGTCCCCCCCAACCCCACCCCCTCCCCCCCAACCCCTCCCCACAGGCCCGGTCCCCCCAACCCCACCCCCTCCCCCCCAACCCCTCCCCCCAGGCCCGGTCCCCCACCCCCTCCCCCCAGGCCCGGTCCCCCCCCACCCCCTCCCCCCCAACCCCTCCCCCCCCACCCCCTCCCCCAGGCCCGGTCCCCCCCAACCCCTCCCCCCCAATCCCTCCCCACAGGCCCGGTCCCCCCCAACCCCACCTCCTCCCCCCCCCCTCCCCCCAGGCCCGGTACCCCCCCCCCCTCCCCCAGGCCCGGTCCCCCCCCCCCTCCCCCCAGGCCCGGTCCCCCCCCTCCCCCAGGCCCGGTCCCCCCCCCCTCCCCCAGGCCCGGTCCCCACCCCCTCCCCCAGGCCCGGTCCCCCCCCACCCCCCAGGCCCGGTACCCCCCCCACCCCCCAGGCCCGGTCCCCCCCCCTCCCCCCAGGCCCGGGACCCCCCCTCCCCCCCAGGCCGACCTCCCGACATGAAAGGCGCTTTACAAATGTAATGTTGTTGTTATATGTGACTGTATAATAAACCTGGATTTTGCTATAGCGCCTCATCACATCGTTGAGACGTTTAAAAGCACTTCACAGAATATATTGTATAAAGTGGAGACTGTGGTGAATACTGCTATGATACACACCGTGAATTTGCATGTCTCTATGGTGTATTTTGGGGGCGAAACACGGCAGCCATTGTGGACAGCAATAATAATAATAATCCTTGCATTTGATATCGCGCTTTTCACGTCGGGAGGACGTCCCAAAGCGCTTCACAGAACACACTGTAAAGGGAATTGACTGTATATTTGTGGGCGAACGCGGCAGCCAATTGCGCACAGCAATGTCCCACAAACAGTCGTAGATTGAAAATGACCAATTTTATTATTGTTTTGGTTTTGGAGGGATTATTATTAGGCTCTGTGTGGAGTAAGGAAACTTGCCCAAGGTTTCGCCCTCTGCCTGGGATTGAACTCAGGTCTCTCGCTTGCAAAGCGAGTGCTCTAACCACTGAGCTACAGGACTCCAATGTCCCACATACAGTGGTAGATTGAGTGACCAATTTTTTGAGGGAATATTACCACAGGAAAGTGATCCTCAAATCGATCAACAACCGGGTTCCTACTCACTGCTGGATAAACACATACGTGTGGAGTAAGGAAACTTGCCAAAGGTTTCACCCCATCCGGGAATCAAATTGGTTCCACTCGCTTGAGAAGCAAGTGCTCTAACCACTATATTACAGAGCTCCATAGAGAAACGCGCTGTGAATGAGAACTACACTGTTCCTCAATAAAAAATATAGACACACGTGTTGAAAAAGGAGCTGCCTCAAACACACAGCATGTTCTCACGTTTAGAGAACCCCACTCCTTCATAGAAGAATCATTAAACAATTTTAGGAAAAACACAGATTTTGCTGGTCAGCATGAAAAGCCAAAGATTAGACATCCCTCATTCTGCTATATGCCTGGACTCTCACTGTGTAACCCATTGCAGGCTGATGGAATTTAAATTGCATTCACTTTTTCAACCACTATGTTTCCACAGCAATGAGCACAGCAATCGGTGCACTTTCACGTGAGTTTGAATCTAATCCTTGTTTATGTATTGAAGGTGCTTACCTTTTTCCTCTGCTGACCTCAACACATTTAAACAGCATCAGACAGCCCTGAAAACGTACAGTTTTTTTTAGGAAGAAAGAGTGTGTTGTATCTGAATTAAATGTAAAGGGAGCATTTTCCCTTCACGCTGTGAATTGTGTTGTTTGTAAATTTGTTAAACCTTAGTTCAATAGATGTGTGGCTTTTATGGTTATTTGGTCTTGTACCACACCTTATTCAGACTTCCCATTGTGAAGTTTCATAACATTCATGTCTCTATGGTGTATATGACAGCAGTATTCATAGCAACACTTGTTAATTCACTCTCCCATTAACTGAATGAAATCCTTCTGTTTAATGGTGATTTTTAAAGCTACCATTCCCCAATTGGATTGGTTCTAATGGATATTAGCACTTAGTGTCAGTCTGTGCATACCAAAGCTTTGAGGAAAAAGCTATTACCACCAACTGACTCTCCTTTGAGTTTGTTTCAACGTTAAAGAGATGGACCATATTATAAAACTGATTGCTATCCAGTCTGTCAAATCACAGTAAACTTTAGAAAGCACAAAATGGTAAAGTGTATATGAGAACTCTGATACACATAATGTTTAATGTATTCATGAAGGTTAGCACTAACATTCAAACTAGATTTCAGAATAAAGAATTAAATGAAAAGGGAAAACTAGATTTGTCACAAAGGAAGGCAAGATTAAAAAATGTTAAATGAAAGTAAGGCTATTATAGATATCCTTGATCTTGCAGGTGAGATCTGAGGTATATGTGGAATAGGGGTTGGGGTAACAATATGAAGATAAGGTACTTGGGGTTTCTTTAAAAAGCTATTTTATTCAGTTTCTTTCTCAGCCTGGTTACTACAGTATACACTCTTTATATGTTGTATTTTATAGAGGAACGCATCACTGGGTCCCAAGGAGTCGCATGTTATTTGGGGGTCAGATTGTTGGACAGGCCCTGGTAGCAGCTGCAATGTCTGTATCTGAGAATATTTATGCCCATTCATTGCATTGTTACTTTGTACGAGCAGGTAAGACAGACAAGTGGCTTATCCATTCAGAGTTTTTCCTTCTGTTCCATCCCAAGGTCAAGGATGTAGAACCATAGTGTATATATTGTAATTTTTTGCCTTGAGAACAAATTGTTAGTTGTATTTAAATGGGGTGGCAACACTGGAAATTTCACCAACAATACCCGGGATTGGCGAGAGGAAAATCTGACAAGGTTTTCACTTTCTAGTGGTACCTGCTGGAATGTGAATGTGTTGTGTGAGGACAAAATCGAGTTTTCTATGGTTTAGCTTTCCTGATTTTATTTTTCTTCCCCATTCCCTTGTTAAAAACAAATAACTGGCACTCACAATCAAGATTTAGACTTAAATAATGGCTACTTAAGCAAGTTATCAGAAAGTGACAGTGATACAGAACCATGCTTTCAGTAGGAGGGAAATAAAGAGGGAAGTGACTTATACAATAGTAAAAAATTCCTCAGTTTCATTTGAGTATAATTGAATTAAGTAACTTCTAGGTTGAAATGAAAGAGATTCTTTTTTCTGTGGCAAAAGTGTCCTGATTTTGCTTACAACCTGACACACTTAATTAAGTGTGTAATGTATTCATTTACATTAAGATAGTTCCTTTCACATTTGGAGGGTTTTTGGGTATTGAACTGAATCAAAAAGCCTGGAGGTGATCACTTTAGTGAACTTCAGGGCATGTAATCTGAAGGAAGATTTGTTTCTCTTCCTCCCAAACTATAAATAAGTTTCCCACATCCTCCTGCAGCACCCTGACTATGTTGAAATCCAAACTTTTTGTCAGTATCTCAGGTCTGTGGAACTCCTTTCTTCCTCATTTCCTCCCTTATTCATAATCAATGTTGCCTAACCAATTCTTCTCAAATCATCTGGTTTCCTTTTTCAAAACTTTTAAAACTCTTCACACTTTACAGGCTTTGCTGGTGTATAGTATTTACAGGCTTGGTTTCTGAATTATGTTAAATGCTCTGAGATGCTACCCTGAATGGAGGCCTCTACATAAGTGCATGTTGTTGTTGGACCACCATTCAACCCTCTCCTTTTACAATCTACTTTGTTGCTGTAGGTGACCCCAAAGTACCAGTCCTGTACCAAGTAGATCGTATCCGAGATGGGAAGAGCTTTTCTGTCCGTTCTGTGAAGGCCATCCAGCATGGGAATCCGATCCTGATCTGCCAATCTTCTTTCCAGAGGAAAATGGAGAGCCCAATTCATCACCAGTTCACCATGCCAGTGGTCCCTTCCCCTAATGAGTTATTGACCCAAGAAGAACTAATTCAGAAGTACTTGAGGTATGAAAATAACCCTATAACTGTTAACAAGATTGTGCCACACAACTTCAATCCTGATTTAAACACACAAAACGTCCTTACAGCAATCTTTACCCGACAAATTTTAGAATCTATTGCACCTGTTGCTAAAATCCCTCAAATAAAATTTATCCTTCACTTCATGGGTGTTTGTGAGACACTGCTCTGCCCAAATTGGCTACCGCCTTCACCTATAAAATACACAGTCGCAGTAAATGCTGTGAGTTACTTTGAGACAGTTCAATATGAAAAGATGCTATGTGAAATGCAAGAATTGTTATTGTTAGTTGCAAATCTATCACTAGAATTGTGGATTTGAAGGCCATTTAATGGTGATTCTGATTACAAGACTGTTTTTCTGACTGAATTGCTATAATGTGTGTTTTTTTAAAAAAATGCAATTCAGATGTAAAGCTGCAGCAGGCGGGTCTATACAATTTCATCAAATTGTCATTTCAGAATTTTCATCTTAGTGTTTTTTTTGTTAACCAATCTTCAGAGATCCAGCCTTAACTGAGAAGTATAAAGTGGGTCTGACCAAACTATTGGCTGAGGAAGTGCCTATTGAAATCAAACCCATCAACCCACCAGAATACTACAGACGTGTAGCTTTAGAGAGCAAACAACACTTCTGGGTCAGAGCACGAGGTTACATAGGTAAGAATCTGGTTTTGTCATCGTTTATATAAAAAAATAGGCCATTTCATGACCCTTCTCTTCAACCATGCCTTCAGTCACCTTCCCTCCACCTCCTGATCCCAACCCCCAGCTTAGGTGCGAATCGCTAACTGTCCAGCACCTTGGGATGTCCTCCTGTCATGAAAGGCACTGTACAAATGTAATTTGTTGTTGTTTGTATCTGTGCGACAGATGGACATTTTAATCCATATTTATTGAACAGAAGGCATACATTTGTGGTTACTCAAATGTCATGCAATGTTTCACAGGTTGCTTCAGGATTAATATAGAGAAATACACCTCCAGATATGTTAGAAAATTCTACTTTCCTTTTCAATTCTTTCTTGATGGGAACAAAATGTTGCAACAGTTGTGCTATCTTTAGAATACTCTGCCTCCTCGTCCTCCTCAACTTCTCTGCTGCCTTCGATACTGTGGACCACTCCATCCTCCTCCATCGACTCTCCTCTCACCTCATTCTTCAAGGTTCTGTCTTTGAATAGTTCAGGTGTTATCTCTCACACTGTTTCCAATTTGTCTTTGCCAATGATTTCTCTTCCAGACCCCACACAATCTTGTGTAGTGTTCCTCAGGGCTCTGTCCTCAGTCCCCTCCTCTTCAACCTCTTCATGCTTCCCCATGGTGACATAATCCGCAGACATGAGGTCAACTTCCACATGTTCGCGGATGACACCCAACTTTATCTCTCTGCCTCCACCCTCAACTCCAGGACCACTGACGTCCTGGGGGACGGACTGTCTGTCTGTCATCAAGTCCTGGATGAGGGCCAACTTTCTACAGCTGAATATCAGCAAGACTGAGGCCCTCCCGATTGGCTTGCGCCAGCGCCTCTGCACCTCAGGCATTGGCAGCATCAGCATCCACGGTTGTACACGCCACCTCACCAAGCCAGTTTGGAACCTGGGCGTCTTGTTCGACCCTCAACTGTCCTTTCCCCCCCCATATCTGTGCCATGACCCGCTCTGCCTTCCCCCATCTCTGTAACATTGCCTGACTCCACCACTGCCTCAACCCTCAGGCCACCAAAACCCTCATACACAAATTCCATCACCTCAAGGCTCGACTACGGAAACTCCCTCCTTGTGGGCCTCCCCAACTCTTGGACCTCTGCAGCTTGTGTCCTCTCCCACACCAGGCTCCGTGACCCCATCAACCTCACCTTTGCCCTTCCACTGGCTCCCCAACCCTAGGAGGGTAGAATTAAAAGTCCTCATCCTCACTTTCAAGGCCCTCCATGGCCTTGCCCCCCTCCTACATCTCTGACCTGCTGACCCTCTATCAACCTCTCCGATCCCTGTTCCAGGTCTCCCGCCCTACCATCAGCGGCCAGGCTTTCAGCCTCTCTGCCCCCACTCTTTGGAACTCCATCCCACAATCCCTTTGCCTCGCTCCCTCTCTTTCCTCCTTCAAGGCATGATTCAAAACCCTTCTTTTTGACCTTGCCTTTAGCTGCCCTCCTACCCTCTTTGCCCTCCCTCATTCCAACCCCGCCCCCCCATGCTTGGGTCCTGATTGTTCAGCGCCTGGGGATGTCCACCCGACGTGAAAGGTGCTTTGCAAGTGTAATTTTGTTGTTGTTCTACTTATTTACCATCTCTAGAGGGAGCCCTTTTGTGTAATTTCATTAAGGGTCATTTAGTGGCAGAATTCTGTTATTGCATAAAACAAAACAGTATTGGACAAACTATGGATGTTGTAGGGTTTTGGACTTTTATGCCCAATTGTAATTTTTGTTAAACTACTGCAAATGTATATTGTTAATTTTCGTACTTACTATGAGGATACTTACAAGAACAACTTGGATTTATACAGCGCCCTCCACGCCGGAAGGTATCTCAGAGCGCTTCACAGTAATGGATCCTGGGGCCTAGCCAGGGGGAGGAAGGTGACCAAAGGCACGGTCAAAAAGAAAGGCCTTCAGCCGAGACCTGAAAATAGGAAGAGAGGGGTCAAGGCGAAGGGAATGAGGAAGAGAGTTCCAGAGCCTGGGGTGTAGTGGCTGAAGGCACGGCTGCCGATGGTGTAGCGGAAGGGGACAAGGAGGAGGCCAGACCCAGTGGAGCGAAGGCAACGGGCACTGTTGAGAGGAGGTCAGAAAGGTAGGGGGCTGCAGAGGAGTGGAGGGATTTGAAGACAAGAGTGAGGATCTTGAAGTCGATCCTCTCTGGGATAGGCAGCCAGCACAGTCTGGCGAGGATTGGGGTAATTGGGGAGCGGAGTTTGGTGCGGGTAAGAAAGTGGGCAGTAGAGTTTTGGATGACCTGGATTTTGTGAATGGTAGTGGAGGAGAGGCCGGTGAGGAGGGCATTTGAATAGTCCAGTCGAGAGGTGACAAAGGTGTGGACCAGGGTTTCAGCAGCTTTTGAAGTGAGGTATTGGTGGAGACGGGTGATGCGTCAGAGGTGGTAGAAGGCGGTGCTGATGAGGGACCAGATGTGGGGGAGGAAGGATAATTGGGGGATGAACCTGACAGCTAGGTTGCGTACGGATTCGGAGAGTTTTAGGGGAGGTCGGGTAGGTGGAGGAGGAGAGAACCATCTGATTTTAGACGTTGACGAGAGCCAATGAGTATGGCTTCCGTCTTGTCAACATTTAGCTGAAGGACATTTGTGCTCATCCAGCTCCTGATGTCCAACAGGCAGCTGACAGAACATCAAGGGGTCTGGGCCTCAAAGTGAGGTGGAAAAATAGAGTTGGGTGTCATCCGCATACATGTGGAAGTGTACCCCATGTCTGCGGATGACATCCCCAAGAGGGAGCATATAGACTAGGAAGAGGAGAGGGCAAAGGATAGATCCTTGGGGTACCCCGCAGGTAAATGAGTGAGAGCGGGAAGAAAAGCTGTTTGTGCAGATGTACTGGCGGTTCGTGAGGTAGGACTCGAGTGAGGTTCCACTGAGGTGGATGACGGAGGAAAGGCAGTGGAGGAGGATGGCACGATCGACTGCAGAGTTTTGAATGACCTGGATTTTATGAATGGTAGTGGAGGGGAGACCGGAGTGCAGCTATTAATATGAAAATATTACTTTTTTTAAAAGACTTTTTTTTGCCTGTTGCTTGAATATGTTCTAGTGTTGTTCAACGCCTTTAAAATTTATGAGGAACTGTCAAGATAGTGGTGAAAATATTTGTTTTGAAGTTAGTGACATTCTCATCCTGTACTTTGTACTTTGAGATTTTGTTATGGATGCTATAAAATTAATGTTTTTATTGCTGAAGTATATGTGCTTAAACCCTACAATGTTTCACAGATTGCTGCAGGGTAGTTTAGTGAAATAAAATTCAAGATTTCATTTGCTTCTGATTCATCTTCATTCTGTTGTCTTTCTTTCAAAACTACAACAAATTGCATTATATTGCGCCTTTCACATGGAGTTGTCTTGGGGTGCTGACTGTCTGTAAGAAAAAATTGTCAGTTTTGTTAAGATTGTATCTTGGTGATCCAATTACAACAACAACTTGTATTTATATAGCGCCTCGGAGTGCTTAACAGTGGCATAGGCTGATGCCGAGCCCATGGGGATGGAGAAGGTGGCAGTAAGCACGGTCCAAGAGAAAGGTCTTCAGTCCTGATCTAAAAGAGGGGAAGGAGGGGGCAAGGCGGAGGGATTGAACGGGTGAGTTCCAAAGCTTCTGGGTTAATATCAATAAACAGAGCTACATCCAAGAAGAAAGTGTATGGGGGTCGGGAATGGAAACCGAGAGGGAGAACATTTTAACAAGGAGAGAGATTAGACGCTGGGGAGGGATCTGATAAGGATTCTGGTAACGACTGTCAATTGCAGTATTAACTTTTCTGTTTAACTGGATGTTTGGTAGGTGAAGGGAACATGAAATTGCATTGCTGTGTCGCTGCCTATATCTCTGACTACTCCTTCCTGAGAACGGCGCTGCTGCCTCACTTCCAGTACAAGGTCAAGTTTATGGCATCATTGGACCATTCCATGTGGTTTCATGCTCCGTTCCGGTCGGACGAATGGATGTTGTATGAATGTGAGAGTCCCTGGGCAGGTGAGTTCTTGCTTTCTATTTTCATTGCCCTCTTACAGAGTTGATCATGTGATTTTTTTTAAAAAAAAGCTTTCGTCTGTACCAAGATATCCTGTCTGGACATTGATGTGCAGGGTCACAGAGTAGCAGAACATAGCTTCGCAGTTGTTTGGGATTTCAGCCAAGCAGTTAGGCGAAGAGGCTGGATGAATCTCCTTTATAATAATGGCTAATAGGACTATGAGTCACTTTGATGCATTACTTAGCAAGAGTTTCAAAAGCAGCTTTGGCAGATACGGAACACCCTCTAAGAGAAAGTATGTGAATGGAGAGAGAGGGGGAATGGTAAGAGAGAGAGAGATGTTTTAACAATGAGCGAGATTAGATATGGGGGTGGGGGGATCGGGGGTGGGGAATAATAAGTGTTTTGGTAGCACAGCAGCAGGTTATTTCTACCAAGCGTGTTTTCCTCTTGTCTATAGTGTGTTTTTTAGGGACGCTACCTTGCATGAAGAACGCTCTGTAATGCAAGTTGTTGTTGTTGTAGGTTCCTGCAGAGGTCTGGTCCAGGGCCGTCTGTGGAAGCAAGATGGAGTATTGGCAGTTTCATGTGCACAAGAAGGAGTCTTTTATGTGAAACCATCGGCTGCAGAAAGCAAATTGTGACCAGGTTAATTTAAAATTAACTCCTGCTTCTGCAGCATATTCAGTGCAATTTGTTGTGTAATCTGTCCAGAGGTAATATAGTAATAGGTAAAGTATTCTGCAAAACTGCAGCAGTTAGAAATGTTTGTTAAAAGCGGTTTGTTTTCTGGGGTTGGCTTTGCACACGGTTCAGAAAAGAAATTGAGGGATGGCATTAAATCCTGAGCATTGCGTACATCCACTGTGCTGTGAAAGAGCTTGGCATGTCCCAGTATGTGTTGTACAGTCTATGTGCACCTGAGAACAACCTCAGTGCCAGGTAAAATGTAACTTTTTACAATTAAAATGTTTCAACATTAAAATCACCAATGTGCTGAAGTGGTTTTGGATTTATTACTATCAATATGTGCTATCATTATGTGGAGTCCCATAGCGTAGTGGGGAGTGCACTCGCCTTGCAAACCACAAGGACCCAGTTGATGCCCGGGTGGGGTGAAACCTGAGGCAAGTTTCCTTACTCCACAAACCTCTGTTTACCTGAACTGCAATCTAGCATTGAAGAACCAGGGGGCAGAGGTACGGTTCCATGCAGCATTCCTGAAAGACTCCTAGGATGAAACCTTGTGACAGATGGCACTGGGGAAAAAAAACATTTGAACTCTTACCTTCTTCAGCTCATTGTCCTCCATGCTAATAAAGACAAAATGTTTGTCTGTCAAGAATGCAATAACTGATTGATGTAGAGACATGATTTATACATCAGCAGAAAGGTCTTGTGGAGGGAGGGAGTGTCACGGGCATATTTGTTTGATGGGTTCTCCTAACATGACCTAAACAAGCTCATCACACATGTGTGGACTCCCAACAAGGAGTTCTTCCCCACCCCCCACCCCCTTGCCAGGAGTCCTCCCAAAAGGATATGTGTGCAAATATGTGAACAAGGCATGCTAACGAGTTCAATAGCACATTTTCTTAATCTTAAGGGATAAAGATGCCTAAGAAGCAAAGATCAAGTCTTTCAAGGAAAAATAAAAATTCCAGAAAAGAGAAGGCCGATTAAATGAAAAATACAGCTAGATAAAAAAAATAGCAATACATGAAGGAGCTCCTACAGGTTTATTGTGCAATGGTGATACAGAAAAGGAACTACTATTTATAAATATTTACTTTAAAAGTATCGACAACACAAGTCTCATTCTTTAAAAACTCCACTGTGCTGTACCAAGACTATCAACATAAAATGCTTTCCTCTCTACTAAACTAACATTGTCTGTAATAATTGGTTTATAGTGAGCAGTGGAATCCATGCTGTGAGTGCAGACATTTAGTTTTTGGACTGGACTTTTATGCGGGGGTGTGGGAGAAATGCTCTAAGGATATCAATGATTATTCCTGAAAGTTGGAATGGGGCCTCATTTTACTCCATTAATGAGGTCTTGATTTGCCTTCCCTGGTACATAGAATACTGTGCGCAGTGAATAGGAGAATTGTGAGGACATCTCACAATTGTTTGCTATACTGGAAGTGCACACCATCTTTCTCAGGGATACAGTATAACCTAAAAGTCTGCTTGTAGTTTACATAATACTGGTCCCCACAGCCCCAAATTGGTCTTAGTGCAATCGCCTGCTCCACAATATCAAATTCAGAGCAACAGAATTCAGCAACATTTACACAGCCACTTAAATGGACAGAAGCTGGAATCAACTGTTCCTGAAACCAATATATACAATAGTGTATTTCATTTATATGGCACCTTTCACATTGGGAAGATGTCCTAAAGCGCTTAACAATCCTGCTTGGCCACCAAGTTGGAGCCAAGGGTGGGAGGGGAATGATGACATACCACAGAATTACTTCCTAAAGATATCCTTAGAGCACACCTAAACTTACTGCAACAGCATTTCTCTACTAACTGTTTCTGCATTGTCCATGAAGTCAGTCTAATCCCTGCAGGTGTTTACTTTTTCCATTTATGTAAACATCTGCTGAATCATAGGTAAATGAGGCACTTTGGATTAGGCATGAGAATAGCCCAGTGTTCATTTGCATCAGAGACAGATCAATGGCTTTTTGTGTCTAATACTCTGATTCAGGGAAGGCACAAATATTTGCATGAACTTTGTACATTGAATTGAGTACAGTGTGGATATGAAGGTGATCCTGGATTTCTCAGAATTGTTTGATCTACTGGATATTTGGTCCACTTTAATTTCCTCAAATATAAAATATTAATGTGAATGAAATTTTGTACAGCTCCCACTCTACAAAAAGTAAACGTCAAGCTATTACCGCTCTTACTCATTCTAAAAGATCTTTAATAAGATGTTCTTTAAGGCTAGGTTGGTTTAAAACATCTGTTCCTGCATCCTGAAGTTGCTGAAGTTTGGCTTCACACTGACGTTTGTCTTTGGCTATTTTCCAGGAAAGTCTGATATTGGACTGAAGTAACGGCACCAAAAGTGCATGTTTGTCCTGATTTTCCAGAATTTGCACGGCCCGCTCGCAGTAAGCCTGAGCTTCTTCCAACCGATCCAGTTCCTGGTAGCAGACAGAAAGAGCAGACAGAGTGAAAACTAGGTGCTCCATGTCACGGGAGGCCAGCTTTTCTTGCAAATGAAGAGCGTTGAGCAAGGTATGAATGGCATCCTCATTCATCCCAGCTCGCAGTAACCCCTGGCCTGCCTTTAGATCTCTCAGGTAAAAGAACTCCAAGAACACTTTGGATTTGCGAATGTCCCCAATCGAGTGGATGTGCTGCAGATACTGTTCGAAAGATCGGCTGCGTTTGGCTATCGTTTCGTGCGTGAAATTCTTCCGTATTTTCTTCCGAGGAAAAACTATGTTGTCCATTTCCTCCCTGAAGTGTTTGTTCAGCGTCTCGTTCAGTTTTGCAAAATCAGTGTAGCGTCGAACGATTAGCGCCTTGTCAGTATCGAACATGCCAGATTTGATCACGTTTATGGTGTAGGCCTGTGGGAAAGCGAGGCAGCTTGTTAATTCTGTTTCCAGGTTAAAAAGAACCGTTCCCTGTATAGTTACTGCACTCATTAACACTAAGAAATAGTTACGTGTATAATGCTTATGTCCTCACTGCGTTGTAACTAATCACTCTTATTGAGGCTGGCCAGACCAGACTTTTGTAAATGGTCACACAGCCACACATCTGGGTAACAGTCTCACAAATACCAAATGGAAAACGGCAGGAGGCAGCATTAGTTGAATGCCAGATCAAGCAGAAGAGAGAAGTACAAACCGTTCTATGGAACTCGAGAGTTACAAGTTGCTAGGACAGAGGAAATGTCATCTGAGAAATGCACCTGATCAGATGAGTTGACAAAAAGGCTCTTCTTCTGGGTTAATGTTTTTTTAAACTGAGAAACAGTAATTGTAGAATGATCCAAAGACTTTCTGCACAACATAAATCTGGCAATTGTTTGGGGGAGGAAGAGGAAAGTGAGAAAAGATGTATTTGACCTTTGAACCTCTATCAAAGTCTCATGCCACATTTGCTGTGTGCAATTGACTGCCATGTTTCGCCCACAAAATATAGTCAATTCACTTTACAGTGTATTCTGTGAAATGCTTTGAAGACGTGATAAGGCGCTATATCAAATCCAAGGATTATTATTATTAAAGTCGGTACCTGGGCAGCACATCAGTGAAAAGGGCTCAGCATCCCCAGCCTGGCAGATGCTTTGTTCTAATGGCTGTAAATCTCAATTTACTGATATTGCTGACAGGTGGTGTATCATATGTGTATTTATTCTGCAGGTTACTGCTGACACAGTGCTCTGGAGCAGTAATGGTTTTAACTGGCGTCAGTGCCCAGTGGCTTCCTGTTTTCTGCCTGAACATGAAAATCTAAAGCTGCTGGAAGGTGCTTATTCATGATTTGAAGTCGGGGCTGAGTCAGTGCAGCATTAATAATTCAACTTGTTTTTTTCCATCCCCAAACAAACAAGGCTGCTTTGCAACATTTCTAATGATATGCCATGTCACTGCAGACAGCTGGGTAGGAAATACCATGTGCAGAGTTGGAGTGAACAGCTTCCTTAAATAGACTGCCAGTGACTCATGGTTCAAACCCATCTGATTACAGTTCTGTACTTTATGTATAATCTTACTGTTGATGCTCATTAAGAAACTTTTACACAATTTTGTTTCCCTGAAAATACGAGTATGTGTATGTACACATCTAATTGACGACCAGAATATAGTGTGCAAGCTGAATAACAAGGAAACCGAATAAAAACAGATTTCCCAGGAAACCTCACATGCCTGATCTACTGCAAATCTATTTCCTGTTCTAGAATTGGCCAATCTGAAGATGTGCAATTGGGCATCCTGATGACCTAGTAGGTAAATGCACTAGAGGCCATGCTGTGCGCAAGTTCCAGTAAGTATTCAATTTGGCTGATCCCAGCCAGGATGCCACAATAATAATAATATCCTTTCATTTGGTATAGCGCCTTATGTCAACAAGACATCTCAAAGTGCTTCACAGAACATACTGTAAAGTGGAGTGAGCTTGTTCTTTGTGGGCAAACATGGCAGCCAATTTTGAGATGTCCTCTTGATGTGAAAGGCGTTGATTCAAATATTATTTTATAAAGACAGAAAACAGTGTGAGAAGATGTAGGCCAGAGGGAAGAATCACCTGTCAGATATTTCCTGGTATTCTAAACGGGGATGTCAGGGTACATGGTTAAAAACGCCTCCCAGATAATCGGATCAGTATTCAAGTCTTAAAGTGAACTTCCTGCAATGGTTTAATTGTTCACTGCTCAAAGCAAAAAGAAATTCCACACAACAGAATTTGTTATCAGCTTGCCGTTCAAGATCGCCCTCCCCTAGTTATTTTGGTGGTCCAAGAAGCATAGTGTAGAATAAGGATGTGGTAAACGTTGCAATAGCCCTTCAGTTTGCTAGCTGATCTGTGCAAACTGCTGTCTCTGAGGAATGTTGACATTAGGTATGTTTTCAGCTCATATACCGCACTGCTGAAAATCACCAGTAACACAGCTATACCAAGCCCAAGATATCTTCATTACTGCAACATTAACACTCATAGAAACATAGAAATCTATAACGCAGAAGGAGGCCATTTGACCCATCGAGCCTGCTTCAGTTCACAGAGCAACGATATTGCTTGAATCTCACCATCCTGCTTTATCCCCATATGCCTTCAAGGCCCTCTCTTTCATAGGCCTGTCTACTTCGCTCTTGAGAGCTACAATGGAGTCCTGTAGCTTAGTGGTTAGCTTGCTCGCCTCATAAGTGAGAGGACCCGGGTTCGATTCCCGGACAGGGCAAAACATTGGGCAAGTTGCCTTACTCCACATGCCTCTGTTTACCTAGCAGTAAGTAGGAACCCGGTTGTTAGTCAATTGGCAGATTGGGGGTAATAATCCCTTCAAAATAAATAAGTAATATGGTCACTCAATCCACCACTGTTTGTGGGACACTGTTGTGCGCAATTGGCTGCTGCAGTTCACCCACAAAATATAGTCAATTCATTTTATATATTCTGTGAAGCGCTTTGAGATGTCTCAAAGAAGTGATAAAGCTCTATATCAAATTAAAGGATTATTATTAATATTATTTTAATTGAATGTCTGAATAGGAGAATGGGGACCTCCCACAATGTGTCGCTCACCTGGACAAATTACTTCCACAGCAGAAACACTCACCACGTATTTAGAGGACGAGTCCTGCACCACGTTGGCACTGGTCACCTCAAACATCAGTTTCTCTACGATCAACTTCCCTTTGGTTTTCTTCCAGTTCTCTTGCAGCTGGTTTGTGAGCAGACTGTACTGATGGGGTGCACTCAAGGGCTTCTCTGCAAAAGCAAAGCAACCAAATAGTTCCACTGCAAAGGAAATACAGCAGCGATAAATGCATCCGGTGCATTTGCTTATACCTTGAGATGAACCTAAATGAACAAATTATCGTCAGGAGGACATCTCAAAGCACTTTTAAAAAAAAATGTGGTCATTCAATCCATGACTGTTTATGGAACACTGCTGTGCCGCTTTTCACCCACAAAATACACAGTAAATTCACTTTACAATATATTCTGTGAAGCACTTTGAGACGTCTCAACAATGTGATAAGATGCTATACCAAATGCAAGGATTATTATTATTAACATTACTGCATTGGAGCCAAAACTCTATTCTTTCTTACCCGCTTCCCATAAAAATTGTGTATCTCAAGGGGAGGGAAATCAGGTAAGATTTACAACTGTTTTGTCTCATGACAAAAACAGAAGACCCGTTTCCTAAAACTGTACCTCACTTCCTCTCATATACGATTGCTGATCTCTGTCTAGTTGGGCAATGTCTGTCAAGTGTAGGCAGTGCATGAGCTCAGGACTGAGAATTGTTACCCACTGTGTTCAAATCATTCGCTGTCTGGACTCACAGACAACGAGCCAACATTTAGACAAAATACTGCAAGTGCCTTTGGAACTATTTGCCAATAGTTAGTGGTCATAGTGAAAGATAACAGCACAAGTTGGAGGTAACAGACTGATCACTAGAAATGATGGCAAGGCAATCTTGATCTTGATCATCAAGTTGTTTTCATGCGGGAAGGGGGAAATAAGGAAATCTGTATTTTCAGAATATGAGAATTCAAAGGCACTGCTTTTCCGTCGCGTACCAAACATTTCGGGGCAAGGATCTTTAATGAATGCTTCAATGAAAGCAGTGCATTTCACATAAATTAACCTGTGTTTTCAGATTGGAACCGAAACTCATTTATTAAACAGTGCGGGTCAACGGCCACAAGGTCAAATACACGACAGACTAGTTGATATTCCAAGCCAAACATACCGTACAACACAGAGAAGCAAGTTTTAGATCTATGGTCTGGTAGGCATATTGGGGCTGCAATTTTTTGAAATTGCAGAGATCATAATTTACATCACATAAGATTTTGTATAATGAAGGATATCTCTGCATTTCAAATTTAATTCATTCAAAGCTTTGCGTCGATTCCCGTTTTTTGCTCAGCCAAACTCTAAAACCTCAACATTGGGAAGTCTCTGTTTTAATATTTAGTTTTGCTTCTGTATTTTTCATCAGTGAAATGACAAAAGGTAAACTACAAGCTCTCTCTTGAGCAGAGAGCGAAACAGCGTGAGGAGGGACCTGAGTGAGAATTCTATTGAGGAATTTGGTGAGAGTGGAAATTCAATGCAGAGGGGGAAAGAGGTGCATAATTATACACTATATAATAATTGTATTAAAATAATATAAAATACGTCTGGGAATATGGGAGCGCAGATGAGACCGGTTGCATGCACAATGTGTGCCCTGTGGGAACTCCAGGATGTGTTGTGTGCCTTGGACAAACATGTGTAGGAAGTGCCTCTGACTGCTCGAGCTTGAGCTCAGGGTTTCTGAGCTCGAGGAGAGGCTGGTGTAACTACATGGCATACAGGAGGCTGAAGAGTTCATGGTTCGAACGTTTCAGGAAGTGGTCACCCCACAGCCACAGAGGGTTCAGAAGGAGAGTGAGTGAGTGAGTGACCACCTGGCATGGTAGGAATAGGGGACAGGTGGTGCAGAAATCCCCTGAGAGTGTGGCACTCACAAACCAGTTCTCTACTGAATACCGATGAGGGTGATGACACCTCTGGGGAGGGGAATCAAAAGCAAATGAATGCACAGGGGGACACAGGGAAAATTGTCATTGGGTACACAAGGGTGAAAGGAGAAGACAGACGTTTCTGCAAGCAAAAACATGACTCTCACATGGTACGTTGCCTCCCTGGTGCCAGGGTTGAAGACATCATGGAACAGGTTACTATGGATTACTCCCAGTGCCTCGTGCAGGTGAGTATCAAAACAGCAGGATTAATCACATGAATGCATGGCTGGAGAAATGGTGCAGAAAGGAGGGCTTCAGGTTCCTGGAAATTGGGACCAGTTCTGGGTCAGGTGGGACCTGTACAAGGTGGATGGGTTACACCTGAACAGGGCTGGGACCAATGTCCTCACAGGGAGGTTAACTAGTGTTGTGGGGAAGGGTTTAAAGTAATTTCGAGGGGGGAAGGGAATTTATGAAGATAAATGGCAGCATGAATACAGAACTGGCTGTGAGACAGAAAGCAGAGAGTTGGTGTGATCGGCTGTTTTTCTGACTGGAGGGAAGTGTGCAGTGGTGTCCCCCAGGAATCAGTATTGGAACCACTGTTCTTTCTGACCTATATAATTGACCTGGACTTGGATATAGGGAGTACAATTTCCAAGTTTGCAGATGATACTAAGCTAGGATAAGTAGTAAACAGTGAGGAGCATAGTAGCAGACTGCAAGGGGACATAGACAGACTGGTAAAATGGGCAGATGAAGTTTAATGTGGAGAAATGCGAAGTGATGCGTTTTGGGAGGAAGAATGAGGAGAGGCAATAAAATCTAGAAGGGGGTGAAGGAACAGAGAGACCTGGGGGTTCATATAAGTGAATCTTTGAAGGTGGAAGGACAGGTAGATAAAGCTGTGTAAAAAAAAAACATACGGGATACTAGGCTTTATAAATAGGGGCCTAGAATACAAATGTCACTAAGTTATGATGAACCTTTATAAAACACTGGTTAGGCCTCAGCGAGAGACTGTGTTCAGTTCTGGGCACCACACTTTAGGAAGGATGTCAAGGTATTGGAGAGGGTGCAAAGGAGATTTACCAGGATGGTACCAGGAATGAGGGACTTCAGTTATCAGGAGAGGCGAGAGAAGCCGGGATTATTCTCCTTAGAGCAGCCCAGGTTAAGCGGAGACTTAATAAGTTTTCAAAATTATGAGGGGATTCAATAGGGTGAACAAGGAGAAACTATTTCCACTGGTGGGTGGGTCGGTAACCTGAGGACACCAATTTAAAATAGTTGTTAAAAGAAACAGAGGGGAGGTGAGGAGATTTTTTTTCACACAGCGAGTTATTCAGATCTGGAATGCATTGCCTGAAAGGGTGGGGAAGCCGATTCAATTACGACTTTTAAGAGAGAAACAGATAATTATTTGGTGAGGACAAGTTTGCAGGGCTGTAGGGAGAGAGCGGGGGAGTGGGGTTGAATTGGATAGCTCTTTTCAAAGTGCCGGCACAGACACGATGGGCCGAATGGCCTCCTTCTGTACTGTACAACTCTAGGATTCTATGAAGATAAATGGTACAATTTTAAGGGGAGTGCAGGAACAGAGAGACCAAGGTTTTCACATACATAAATCCTTGAAGGTGGCAGGACAAGTTGACAAAGTGGTTAAAAAAGCATATGGGATCCTTGAGTTTATAGATAGAGGCAGACAAATAGCTGGTTAGGCCTCAGCTGGAGTATTGTGTCCAATTCTGGGCACCACACTTTAGGAAGGATGTCGGAGCCTTGGTGAGGATGCAGAGAAGATTTACAAGAATGATACCAGAGGTGAGGGACTACAATTATGTGGAGAGACTCGAGAGGCTGGGATTATTCTCCTTGGAGCAGAGAAGTTTGAGGGGATACTCAATGGAGGTGTTCAAAATTATGAGGGGTTTTGATAGAGTAGAGGAAACTGTTTACTCTGGTGGGTGGATCGGTAACCAGAGGACACAGATTTAGGATAATTTCAAAAGAACCAAAGGGAAGACGAAGAAAAATTTTTACCCAGAGAATTGTTACGGTCTGGAACGCACTGCCTGAAAGGATGGTGGAAGCAGATTCAATAATAGCTTTCAAAAAGGGATTAGATAGGTACTTAAAAAGGAAGAATTTGCAGGGCTATGGGGTAAGAACGGGTGAGTGGGACGAGTGGTAGCTCTTTCAAAGGTACCATGGGCCGAATACCCTCCTTCTGTTCTGTAAAATTCTATGATTCTATGAAGAGGGGAAAAAACATACTGCAAACATTATTTGGGGAGGAGAAAAGTACTTGCAATGTAAAGTGGGTACACTCTTAATGAACTTTACACAAAGGTTTTCTCCGGTAAAGAAAAGTAATGTTAAAGTACAAAAACTGACTGTGGCACTCCCTAGATATCAGCTGTTTTCACAGAACAGCCAGAAAAACCCACAGCGGTTGCAACACAGTTATTAACCATTGACTAGGGAGATGACTCGCAAAACACAGTGGACTGGCTACCAGCAGGCACTGTGACAGTCGATGTACCCACAAAGCAAACACTACTGAATGTTCTCGAAGCACACAAAGTACAGCATTAAAAAAATAAACATACTGAAGTTTGGGCATACTACTATGCTAGCTCATCTTCTGTGTCTCATCCCCTCTTTGAGTAATATACACTGGGAACTTTTACAGTCCATTATCAACCATAGTTTATATCCTTCCTCAACTACACCCACATATGATTGTCAATTTCATTACAATTTACATTGATATAGCGCCTTTCAAGTCAAGAGAAAATCTCAACGCGCACAATTTAATTGTTCCCTTTTTGCAATAAAAATTACCCATAACTGAAAAATAAAACTTTAGTAAATGAAAAAATATAAAATTTGGTAAAAACAAACACAGCAGGAATGCCGGGTGTTAACATCAGAACCAGCACATTCAGGGAATGAAGACACAGAGGAATGATAGTTACAAATTGTAAGAATGGTTTCTGATTTCCGATTGCTGACAGATTCCCGTTTTATGGATGTACTTTACACTCGTCCAGTCTGAGTGTACGACTGAAGTCATTGCTACATCTCCAGCAAGTTTGAGTTGGTTGATAAAAGACTACCCTTCACCTTTGCATCTTTTCTCCACGCCTTCAAAACCCTCTTAAGTTCTTTTTGGCCAAGCCTTTGGTGGGCACCCTCAAACTCCCGTTCATTTCCTTCCTCTTGGTGAAGCACTTGGAGAAATAATCTTAGGTGAAATGTGTTGCACAAGTAAAGATTGTTTTTGATATTTTGCTTTCCTGTTCAGCGCTCTAGTCGCTGACTTATTTGCTAATTTCAGTCCTACCTGGTGCCTCTGTGTCTCTGCTCTGACCTTACAGGCAGTCTGGCTTTCTTTACTGCTCTTATATCTTGCTAAAAAAGACCAGTCTCTTTGCAAATATTAACAACCGATGGAAAAGTACAGACCGAAATGAAACCCCTTCCACTCCCCAACTGACAGCAGTCACGGGAAACGATGCTTTGGTCTGGTTTAGATACAAAGAAGCTTTGTTGCATCTATAGTGATTCTCTGTGCACTCCCAGGTTCTGTGGTTTACTCTGTAAATGTACGTGCCCATTCCGCATTACGTGGTATTGCAGGGCAATACAGTATCAATCACTTTAAAATCGGACGGTAACTAACCACTGATTGTCTTAATATAGGTTTCACACTGGTTTCTGCTTTAGAGAAGTGTAAGCCACAAGCACCAAATAACACTGCCAGCCCCAATCCGACACTTGGCATCTGCACTGTATTATCAGCCATGCATTATAATGCCAACCCCTTACCAATACGCAGCCCCTCGCTGCACTGTCCGCCCCACACTGACACAGGCCTCACATAGTACTGTCAGTCCTACATTATTCTGTCAGTCCCTTACTGGCACTCAGCTCCACACCATAGTGTCAGCGCTAGGTCCTGGGTTCACGTCCTGATCTGATCTATTATCTGATCTCTCCTGGAGCAATGTTGAGGGGATCTGTGGTTGCTTTACAATTGCAGGCTCACAGGGATTAGGGTTACGAGAGAAAGTCAGCCAGGACTTGCACTCGAGATCAGGAACCAGCAATCTCTGCTTATAAAAGTAATTTTTGCATTTGATATAGCGCACTTGATTTTTGATATATCTCAAGTCATTGACACGTTTCAAAGCACTTCACAGGATATACTGTAAAGTGGATTGACTGTGTATTTTGTGGGCGAAACGCAGCAACCAATTTAGAACAGCAATGTCCTACAAACAGTTGAGTGACCCAATAATTTTTTTGGGGGTGGATTATTACCCCCAGAAAGAAATCCGCCAATTGACTAACAAGCTACTTACTGTTGGGTAAACAGAGGCATGTGGAGTAAGGAAACGTGCATAAGTAAATGTAATTATTGTTATAATGGCAAAGAAAGAAAACACACAAAAACATTAAAAAGCAGAGAGAGAGAGAGAGCACTTCTGTACAGCATCTCAATGCACATGACGGTTGAGCAATGAAACTCTGCACAGATACAAAAACATACTCCAAATGAAAAAAAAACAAATGAAGATAAAGAGGTATTCTCACTTTCTAACAAACAATTCAAAATGATCCTTAAATGTGTTAGTCACAAATATCTGAAATTTCCTAAACGTCACATGTCCAAAATGTCTGATGCTTATAATAATGGGTCTCGAATTTGACATAGCGCCTTATCACGTCTTCGAGACGTCTCAAAGCCCTTCAGAGAATATACTGTAAAGTGAATTGACTGTATATTTTGTGGGTGAAACGCGGCAGCCAATTGCGCACAACAGTGATCCACAAGCAGTCGTGGATTGAGTGACCAAATTATTATTATTATAAAAAGTAAGGGTTTAATACACCGACGGAAAAGCAATCTACCAATCAACTAACAAGCGGGTTCCTACTTACTGCTAAGTAAACAGAGCATGTAATCACCATAAGACACTCAACGCTTTTTATCTAAAGCTTCTTCATTAGTGTATTGGCTGATGGAAAAAGCACCACTTACCCACATTGCTATTTATACATTGCCCTTGACATGAACCTTATATTGATCTGTCTTTGTAGCTTTGCTTTAAGCAAAATATTACCCTAGGAAACACCTTCATGAGCTGGGCAACTAGTGTACGGAATTCTGCTCGTTAATACAACACGACACCACCCAACCCAACCCTCCCCACACACACACATAAACAGAAATAAGAGTAAAAAAGAGACCTAGAGACCCTTAAGTCCACCTCATAGGACCATAGGCCATTTAGGCCCTCGCGCCTGTTGCATTATTCTACTGGCTGGTCTGTACCTCAGCTCCATTTACCCGCCTTTTCTCCACCTGTCCTGCCACCCTGATACTTCCAAAAGGATTCCATTCTACATCCCACACAATATTCCAAGTGCACTTCATTCAAAAACGCTGAAATCATTGCCAATTCGGGGAGAGAGAAAAAATATCTTGGATAAACTCCCAACTTCCAAAGTCAGCTGCACGAACTCCGAGAATCGCCACCAACATGACAGCCTTAATACCTTAATCATCCCTACACTCGGCTACATGAGCAAACGAGCAAATCAGACATTGGGATCTGTCTTTAATATCTGCAGCCTTGACACACCGCAGACTGAAACTAATTGACTATATAACTAAAAACAGGATGTTGATCTAGAAATAAATAATAAACTTGCAATTTACCACAGAACGTTAACAACCCTTGCATTCAATATGGCGCTTTATCACGTCACTGAGAGTCACTGTGTATTTTATGCAAATTGTTAAGAAGGTTGGTTAATTGTACCAAGGTTAACTGCATGAAATGGGTGTAGCTCAACTGATGAAACCTGGTAAAGCAAGATTTTTAATGAGCCTCTGCCCAGAGTGAACGCCATCATATTTTTAACGGGCTAAAAACTGCCTTTGGAATTTTGAGAACGCAATTTCTCCAAAACAAGTTTGAAAGCGAATGCTTACCCACGTTCTCCACTCCATCACTCTCCCAGCTTTGTAAAAAGTCAGGGTCGCTGTCCACCGCGTCAGGCTGGGTCCCTTCCTCAGCCACCGTGTCCGCATCATCGAAGCTCAGTGTCCCGCTCAGGCGGGAGGACAGACCCTCTGTGTCGTCTTCAAGCTCCGATCCTTCGGGGAAATCTTGAGCCGTTTCCTCAGTTACGTTCTCTTTTCGGACCTTCCTTCGAAACCGGTGCAGAATTTTCGAGGCCATGCCACGCACTGCGTCCTGCGAAACGCACAGGATGAATTTAGCCAGCCATGCTTTGCATTTACATTACCCCCGGCAGCATTTGAAGTCAAGAGGTGTGTTCGACTGTGCCACCTCTTAAATCCCAAGACACCGGAGACACAAGAAAGAGAGCAGTGAGCAGCACAGGAACAACAAAACAACAACAAAATTACATTGGTATAATGCCTTTCACAGGAGTAGCCCATTCAGCTTCTCGAGCCTGTTCTGTCATTCTTACGGCTGATCTGCACCTCAACTCCATTTACCCACCTTTGCTCCATATCCCTTGATACCCTGACCGAAGAAATATCTCTCCGCTCCAGTCTTAAAAATTTTAATTCATCCAGTAGCAATACGGTCACTTCAAAGCTTGGGAAGATTGATGGCTGTTACATTTTTCTCTTCAGCCACTGGCTCAAACTCCAACCTTTGCTCCCATCCCTTCAAATAGCTTGAGTTCACAATTGTACTGCAAGGCCCTCAATCTCCATCTGCAGCTCTCCACCTATCTCACCATGTTCCAATACACAGAGCACTTGAAAAAATACCAAAGTCACTCTTATCAAAGGCAACGACTATTATATTATTATTATATTATTGTTTGTGGGGTTTTGCTGGCACAAACCACGGCTAAATTGCCCTCCAAAGAGCATTACTGAAGCTCAGGCAGATGTTTTCAGTGATAAGGTGCTAAATGTTTACTTTCTATTGTGACTCGCCTTCCTTTGAACTTGTTATCCTCACTGTGTTTACAATGTGCTTCCACTAACCTCAGGACAAGTCACTGACCTGAAACTGAGCCGCTGGTTCAATCCAGCCAACTGACTTCAAATGTCTGAGCCCCTGGGAAAAAATATAG